>NC_133934.1:6579233-6889650 GCF_031877795.1 Strix aluco
CAGGTGATGTTATCCCACAGGCATGCATTTGTGCCAAGCCTGGGATTTATTCCTTCTTGTGGAAGAGGCTTGGTGAGGTGTCATTGCTGGGTTCAGGCATGACTTGAATCTTTTGGTTTTTGAGGGCAGCTTCCCTCATCTTGTAATACATGAACTCATTCTGCTGGAACATGCGCAGCTCCATCTCCGTCTGGACACGCATGACCTGAGGGACACAACACGTTACAAAACCTGTGACACAGGGGATCTTGAAGCAAGTGAATGACACACTGTCTAAAAATGGGGACCATCCTTCAGGGATGTCCTAGGCCATGTAATGACTGATGCACCTTACTCTAGGTGTCCCAGCAGCAGGACCAAAGCTGACTGGACACAGATATCCAGTTACTTTCTCAGACCTGGTTGCCTATGTACTGTGAGGGTGAAGAAGGCATCAGCCCTTCCTCCACCCAGCTCTTCCACAGGCTGCTGGGAAGCCTCACGCTCCCAAACCTGATGCAGGACCTAGAGACAATGCAGAGCTACAGAGGAGTGTGCTTCCCATCCACACCCTGGGCCTGACCCCTGGTGTGACCCATCACCGGGGTGGGGGTCACCTCCTGTGGGAGGAGGCAGCAGAGGAGGAGGATGGTCAGTCCCTCTTTGACCACATCATAATTGCACCCCTTGCATCCCAGGATTCACCATGAGCAGAGTCGCTCCTAGTGCTGCATTATAGCAGAGGCTCAGAAGGGATTTTAGGAAATCTTTTTACACCTGTCTGTGAGTTTATTCAACCCTTGGTTTAGGAGCACAGACACAAGCATGCGCTATATATCCACTATTTTCCTCCTAAAGTAAGTGGGAAGGGAAATACAGAAATGGAGGTGGGGTCTAGCCCTCTGCTATATATAGGGAAACAGTCAACAGACAGGTTGGCTTTAGGTACTAGATACTCATTTTTCTGATGATATAAAATGGCACTAATAAAAGTTATAGCTCTGCTATAACAGGGACTAAGACATCAATAAAGGATTTCAGTTGGTATCATGTAATTTTTTTGGCTAATAAAGGAGAATGCTGTAAAGCCAACAGGTCACATCAGGTGAGTTAGAGGCTAAAGAAATTACAGATCCCCCTCTACAATTGTAAATGGTTCATCATAAGTGAGCGCATGTAATTCCCTGGGATCTGCAGCTCTTGACCCTAAGCTAGGACATAGACCTATCAGTCATTTGAGGAAAAAAATGCACTACAGCTTAGAAGGACTGGGGAATGGTAAATAAAGAAGAATGAACACTGATAAAGAAAATCAGTTGGTAAATTTGGAACATCAATGATACATAATTTGATATAGTCAGGTTGTAATGCCATCCATCCAAGAGCAGCAAAATCAGGCTGTTTGAAGAATGGGAGGCTCTGTCCTTGGGCATAGCACTTTCAGAGAAGATTCTTTGGGGCTCAGCAGCTATTTTTAATGTATCTCCTGGTGCAGGATAAAAGCTATTTTTCAGGGATGAAAATTTCCCATAGGAAGGCGCATGCACTTCTCAGCAGACTGTAACATAATCTAGAGAAAACCACAGCACTAGTAAGAAGCAGTCAGTACTTGATACAACTCTCAGCTCTTACACGAGTTGTTTCCACCACTTGAACATAATTTTGCCCAGACGGACAGCAGAGACAACACAGAAGATGACACCTACCTCCAGGTCTTTAGTAATAGGGTGGGAAGGTCCATGGGTTATCAGGAGAATGGCATAGGCTTTACAGATCAAGCCATGTCCAGCTTCAATGAGACCTGCATGCCAGTGAGTCACTCCTGCCCGCATCACGGCCATCCCCAACTGTGCATTGTTGGGATGGTATATTTTCCTGGAAAAACATTGAGTAATTTTAGTTCAGGAAAGATCTGGGTTCACAAATGTTTGTCAGTGACATGATACATTTGCCAAAGAACAGACTGTTTGCTCAAGTGAAGAGCCTATTGCATTCAGTGACACTGAAATGTGCAGCCCTGCTTAGAAAGTTACATGAGGACATGAGTTATACGAGGACATGAGCTGTTGTGAAAGAGGATGAGCAACCTGCGAAAGGGAAAAGTTGGACACCTGGGTTGGAGCACGCCAAGCTCTGTCATTCCACATTATTTTGGCACAAACAAAACCCAGATCTGACCCTACAGCCCAGATGGCACTAACTTAACGCTTAATGCAGTGCCTAAACTGAGAATGCAACACCCACCAGCTTTCCATTCAAAGTGGGGAGAGAAATAGGTGGTTCTCGAAACTCCAGAAATGTTCATCTCACCCCCTGGAGATGCGTCCCTGCCTCCAGGGACTGTCAGATCACTCCCCTACGGTCAGTACCTGAGGTCTTAAAGCAAGGAAGGAAATTACTGCAGTCCTCACTCTGGACTGAAAAACTGAGAAACAGGGAGGGGAAGAAATTTCCTCTGTGTCCTTCAATTAGCTCAGTACCAGGGCTGGGACATGAAGTGGTTTGTCAGGCCTGCAAGACAGGGAGGGGACTCTGTTACCCCTCAAAAAAGAACAAAATATCACAGGTCTTTTGGGGTAGAACTGACCAAAAAGACAAGTAATGGGTATGAAAGGCTCTCAGCAGGAGGGTGAATGAGATGACAAAATGGGCTTTTCTCTCTTCTCTATGGTTTCCATTACTTTATTTTTTTTGCTATTTAATACTCAACAGTCCTGTAGTAAAACCTCAGTTGTAATAAAATACATCATTTTTACTGATGTACAGATTTGCCCTGGAACTATGTGAACTAAGCCTGAATTTCTTTATTCTCACTGGGCTTTGACCACAGAACTTGTCTATACTAATTAGCCAAGACAAAAATCCATGTATTATTCAAGAGCAAAGGGATATCTTGAGTGACAGCCATTTAACACCATTTCTCTTTTCTCTGTAACCTCTCCTTCCTGCAGGATGCAGGGGAGCAGACCACCTCCTGCAGTGACAGCCTCTCTGTCCTGTACCCAGGCTCTCTGTCTTTCTACCAGGGCAGTCCTGAGATGCTTCTGAGACAAAAAGAAAAGGCTAATGAAAGATGTACCCAAACCATTTACCAGTCAAAATTTAGTAAATCAAGATGTTTGGGAACGCTTGTGCATTTAAGAAGCGGTCTCTCTTTGTCTAGTGATACAATCAGGTCCTAATCTGAACACCAGCACCACTGCCCTGATGGGAGCAGACTAAGAAAATTATTCCTATAATGCACTGCCTAACATTGCATAACCACAGAGAGCTGTCCAAAATAGGGCACAGACATACAGGTAGCCATCCACCATCCTCTTGGCATAGTCAGCTGCTTCCTCAAACATCTGGAGGTAGGAGAGCACCTCGGAGGCGATGCTGAGGATCCTCAGGAGGTAGATATTTGTATCCCCCAGCACAGGCTCCTGTTTCTTCAGGCACTCGCGGCACAGCTTCACGACCTGCACCCGGAGGAAGCAAGGAGAGGAAGGGCAAGTCAGAACACCTTTGGCCCCAAAGCTGCCACACCAAAGCCCTGGGGGTTGCATGGTCCATACCAGTCTTAGAGATCAAGTCAGCCTCTGTGAAGGTTGGGGAACATAGGATATGCTTTGATTTGTTGAGAAACATCAGCCTAGCAAAATGATTGGTGCTCAAAGCTTTCTCTCCCAGGGTTACATTCAGAAAACTGGTGAGGAAAAAGTGATGTCTACTATTCAGGAGAAGAAAGACCCCAGGAGGTTTTCAGATACCAAGTGCCTACAGGACTCTTACGCCCCAACGCCATCCACCCAACCTCCTACAAGCACTTGATGCCATGAATGCTCTTAATGGAGACATGGAGCTGCACTGTCCCGTGCCTGTCTGCTCAGCTGGGTCACATCTGCACCTAGCCCTGACCCAATGTCCAGATTTTTGCTCTGGGGGGCTTCAGCCTTTTCCCAAAGTAAGTTCAAAGCCTGAGGCTGTTGCTCAACCTGGAGTGTTTTCCTAAAGCTGTTACACTCTGAAGAGAACAATTAAATATTTCCCGGGTCAGCAAAAGAGGGAGAAAGGAAAAAATTACTTGAGATCTTTTGCCCATGTGGCCTGTGCTTCAGGTGGGACATAGGTTTCCCACACCACACACCCATCCTCAGCACCCGACAAATGAGCAACAAGTAGGAGGCCAGGAGGTGAAGAGGAAAACAGCACAGGCAAACACAGCCCACAGCTTAATGTGGTAAGTCTCCAGACTGTCCTGTCCCTCTCCCAGAATCACTATCCTTTTTATGAGGTTACTTGGCAGAGCTGACTCCTTACACTGACCCTGTAACTCATGTTTTTCACCCAGGAGGCCCCTGGTTCAACACCTGTGTCAACTGGAAGTGCTAGAAGTCACCTGAATCTCCTTGTATCATCACTATGAAAGAAATCAGTCCAGGATGTTGTCTCAGACGCAGTTGTGCTTTACAGAGGGCAGAAACCAGTGTCAGCTTTCATAATTTGAGCTGCCAAGAGGGCAGGAAGCACATGGGGATATTCAGATTACAGCAATGGGGGTTTGTTTCATCCTTAAATCATTGACGTAGAGAGGGACAAGACCTGCTTTCCCTGGCAGTGCGTATACAGCAAGGGAGCAAAAGTACCAGGACTCACTTCGTGGTAAAGTCCCTCCATGCGGGCCTTGTTGATCTTCTCCAGCGTGTCCTTGGAGAACTGGATGACCTCCTTCACCGTCTCTGCAGAGGGCTGGGGACAACATTAGGAAAACCAGTGAAGAAAATGCACTGCCTGACACATGCTGAAATACCCTGGTTGAAGGGATGCTTGTTCCACAGTCTGGGAACCCAAATCAGCTCAGCGGGATGCTTCCCACATCACCCGCTACCTTCCTACCACTGGCTGTATATCCCACCGTGCCTCTCAGTGCTGCCCAAGACTGGGCTGAAATGGTCCCGCTACCCAGTTGAGAGGTGAAGCTCCTGCTGACTTCAGCAAGAGTGTTGCTCATCAGGATAGTGGCCCTTTTACATCTGGCATGCATAACTGGGTTCCTTGACTCTTCCCCCCAGTTCTCTCCTCTGGAAAAGGGACAGAATTGACCCTGCAATGGGAGGTCTCACGAGACGCCAAATTGGCTGTGAAAGCCACCAGTTGGTGTGTATCAGGTGCTCATAGTGCAGCTGCTTGAGAGAAACGAGACTCCTGAATGAGAGATGGGTGGACTAAGGATAAGAAAGATCACTAAATTTTACCCACTCTTAGAAATGCTGTCATCGGGTCCAAACACCATAAGATGGTTGACCTCAGATTTCAGCTGTGTCCAGAGGGTGAAATGTGTTTTCCCACACACCTCAAAGAAGTTTGGATTTCACCATGTGTTTGAAGACAATTCTGATTGATTCTATGATTCTAAGACATGATGCACATCTAGGCATACCTGGCAAAACACCAACCAGCTCATAATTAGCTGCTTCCTCTTCCTTCATTTAATGCTGAAATATAACATTATGATATCCAGCACCATCATTCATTCTCCACTTATCTGAGCCTTTCAAATTTGCATTTTCAAACTATTCTAGCTATTGTGACCTTCCTTTTCATAAATGGGAAATCTGAAATCAGCCCACAATCACGTGACTCCAGGAGCTTGCAGAAAAAGCCTGGTCTGGAGACATGCACTAGAGCCAGAGCACAGGCATGTGCCCAGCAGCCAGGAAGGACTTCTGGGTGCAGATCACAAGCAAAGACTCAACTTTGCAATGAAGAACACAAAGATTTGGAGTCAGGACCATAGGACGGTCCCATTGTCTTTTTCCCACATCTGGTCAATCAGATTTTTGAGGAACCAGTGAAATTCAGCTAGTTGGGAAAAGCTCTTTAAAAATGAGTATGGAAGGAAAACCAGTAGCTTTGCAGAGCCATATACCCCATCTATTTATGGATACATATGTATGTGTAGTGATTTATTATTCTATATTATTAGACTGAAGCTATCATAGCTAATCAGATTTTGGCAGCTGCTTGAGCGGCACACAGGGTTTCCTAGTGAGTAGAGCACATTCAAAGGCAATGTTAACATCAGTGCAAATCACGTCGCTATGCTGTCTGAGTAAAGACTCCCAGAATAGACACTTTAAACAGCACTTCCACAGTGGCTTTGTCTAATAAAAATCCTCTCTTGCATTTACTAGACCCTAAGTCTGTTGCCATTATAAACAATGGGAACTTTGCTACTATTTGGAAGGGGTGAAGGACTGGAGGTCAGAGCGGCTGTTGAGGATGTAAGCTGTCAATCTTGCATATATTCATAGCGTTTTTTCCATGCAGCTGTGAGCGTTGCTGCTCTCAGGCAAGTGAGCCTGAATTCAGAAAATGCAATACAGCCAGCAGCAAGCAGACGTGCTCTGCGGGTGAGGTCAGTCTGGATACTTATTGTCTGTGGATGGACTGTATTTTTAATAGCTGAAATCATGCAGCTTGCATAGTTACAAGCTTTTTCTACACAAGCACTTCAGATTGTGGAGAACATTCACCCAAAAGTGTATGTCTTCCCACTGCGTACTGCAGAGCACCTCTAATGCTCATGAAAAGGGGATGGTGCACCTCACTGCTCGGTCAAGGCTTGATAGCAGATGTTGAATGAGAGCCGAGATTTTTTTATGCGATTCACTGGAGGAGGTGTTTGAAAATACTTCTACAGAAAGTCAGATAAAAATGCTTCTGCATCAGAGGACTGAGCTCTGGGACAGCTTTACATTAGAGGAGTTTCAGTAGTCAGGATTAGCTTTAAAATGAAGCTGGATAATTAGTAACAGGATTATATAGCAGGGTCTTTTGCACTAGAGGAGAACTTCACCCATAAAGCAAAGGTTTCCTCTAGTCCTATGTCCTGTCTCCCATGGGAGCTCCCTGATATCAGCCTGATCCCGTTTCTCCAAACCTTTCTCAAGGAGACTTATACTCTGCAATATCTGACTTTTCCTGACTGCCACCTATATGAAAGAATAGTCATAGGACTGAGCTTGGCTTTCTGGTAACTGTTGAGCTGGAGGCTGAGGGTTTTATACTCCTTCCCAGGAAGGTACAGCTCGCTCTCCTCTCCTGGTGGCAGCCCTAGTCTGAGGTTACAGTTCCTCATCTCACCTTTGCTGTTTGGTCCTGCCCCACATCATCCCCTGAGCTGTACTGTCTGATTCATTACATGACTGCTCAATAGTGCAGATCAATGACTTGATAATACATTAAATTGCCCTGCCTTGCTTTGCCTTCCCTTATAGAAACCCCCTAAGCGAACACTGCCACAGAGGACAAAAATATGAGCAATTATATCCTTGGGCAGAAGAACCAAAAAGAAACTCTTAGAGCTACCAGCATGCTCATAAACTGAAGCTGCTGACCAAGCATCACATCCCACTGTCGACTGAAAGACACAGCCTTACACCCTCCACTGGATGACATGTGAGACCTCAAAAAACCCCATAGATTACTTAAAAATGAACAGTTAAACATGTTACTTCTTCACAGTCAGTCTGCTCACAGCAACCGTGCACAAATGTCAAGCGATGGTACAAACTCCCTGTGACAGACAAGTCAGGGACTGGAAGTTTAGGATTCCCACCTTCCTGGAGCCAGTGTGATGGAACACATTTTACAAACCATACAGCCTCAGCAGTGCTGGTTAGTCCTGTCACCAGGAACCACCTGCAACACATTTTCCTTTCTGCTGTTCAAAACTTTGATTCCCTTTCAGTTCCTCAAAAAAATCCGCAATCTAAATGCCAGCATTTTTCTCATCTCTAGACCTAATTTTTCCATATTTTAGCATTCTGCCTGTTGATGGACTTTTAGGTTAAAGTTAAAGGCAACATCTGTGGGTTTTTTAAAATTAAAAACTGCACTTATGTTGCATAATAGGGATTAAACTGGCCTTGCATGGTGGGCTTGAATTGGTGGTGTGCTCAACCAATGTTCAGTTCCGTTCTCATTTTTTACATTGGCACTAGGCAGGCTTCTGCCAAAATCTGAC
This sequence comes from Strix aluco, assembly GCF_031877795.1. NCBI lineage: Eukaryota > Metazoa > Chordata > Aves > Strigiformes > Strigidae > Strix > Strix aluco. Next base: position 6,587,224 of record NC_133934.1, read on the forward strand.
TCTGTTCCTATCAAGAGTGTGCCTGGGCTGAGGAACCACAGTCACAGAGACACACAGATGTCTTGGTGGAGGAGACGTAGCCGCTTCTGGGTTCAGACACAGCAGGACAAACCATACCTTGCTTTCCCCCGCCTTCGCTGCCAGCATCAGGTCGTCCTTGATCTGTTTCTTGCAGTGCTCACAGGTGCAGTCGAAGTAATACTGCTTCTTCAGCTGCTTCCGCCGTTCCTCGCTCACATTGAGGAAATCCACGTAGGAAACAGTCAGCTCATCCCCTGGAGAAATCTTGCTCAGTGCCCGCAGTTCGATCCTGAGTGCAAAGGAGACAAGATGTGGACTTAGAGAAGCAGCAGAAGCAAAGGTGAAGCCATAGAGCCATCAGGGACAAATCCTGCGACCTGCCCCCGCCTTGCAGAGGTGAGCCTTTGCCCTAAGGTACTTCAGGAAGGCAATGCAGAGATGGGCAGCAGTCTGGTTAACTGAATACAGAGTAAAAAATGGTCACACCTGTTTTTCCTTCCCCTCTGCAAGTCCCTGGCAGGGATACATAAGGGTCCGAGCTAGAAACAGATTATGGCTCGATTACTTTATCCGGATGGGCACTGAACCTAGACATAAGCTTTTATTATGTTGCAGGAGATCTCACCAGAAGAAAACCCTGAGATCAGAAATACCCAACAAGCTTTACAAAATGCTGAGTTTGGACTTTGGGTCTTTTTTTAAGTACTGCTTCGCATGTTCCCCGCACATCCCTGGCTAGACTCCCAGATCCCAAGCTGTGCTGCTTTCAGTATCATTTTCACTCCAAAAAGTTAAGACAAATTCCCTCTTGGTACTGGGTAAGAGATGTCGTCATCCCATTCATGCATCTCTACATAAAGGCTTAGCAACAATTCTCTGGAAATAGTCTATTTTTTAATAGCTCGTTTGATCTGATGCCTATTGCTAATATAAACCACAATTCAATTGCCAGTCTCTGTTACTAAACCAAAATCCACAGCAAGCCCTTGATGACAGGCTTTTGGAAAGCCAGACCTTTGCACCTGCCTTCCTCTCATGTCTTTCCCTGCAAAAGGTCTTAACGTGGACACTCAAAACTCTTGCTGTTTCACTCTACACACTTAATCTCCCAGTTACTCTGGGCCATCTCTCAGTTGCAGGGACTGGACAGGCACAACTGGATGAAGAATTTGGCCAGAGTGGGAAAAAACTCCATCAAATACCAACTGCGAGGTGGTTCTTCTATACCCATCTATTCCCCCATCTACTAGTGACTCTACCCATGATTAGAAATAATTCACTGCACTTGAGACTGGTGACCTTAGGCTCTCTGCTCAGACCGGTTAGTTGGTTAAACACATTTTTGCAGGCAGGCATACTTACTGGTTATCAAAATGACCATTCCCATGGTCTGAGCTCCCACCCTATCGTCACACTACTGTGTGGCGCGTCAGTCCTGGGACTCCCTCACCGTGGGCAGCGTGCCTTGATCGTCCTCCTGCCGAGCTGAACAGCACATCTGATGTACATGCCTGCTACAAGGTGGACTTGGGGGGGATCTGCTGGCTCCCACCTGAACATGAGTGGCTTTAGATGGGACCCAGTGAAGGTGTCACCAAAGGCATAGGTGGCATAGGACCCAAAGGTCTCACCAGGTGCATTAAAAATAAAGTCTTCTGCGGAGGACATGACTTTTTCTGTGTGATCATATTTCTGCAAAGGGATTGTAATTCCCTTGTAATTCCCGTCACAAACTGCCAGCCCTAAGGGCGTAGCTCTGAGCCTTTGAACTGTGCTAAAGCTGCTGTGAAAACTACTCTCTGAGACTGGTCTTGACCTCCTCTGGGTGTTAGATCATATCAACAGCATATTTCATACAAAATTTTTCACTAAACATGCCATCATCACGAAGGGCAGCTATTAGTTATGTCGCAACCACAGGAAAATGCCAGCCAGAGAAAGGTGCGACCTGCTACTCCGGGAGAAAGTGCATGAAAAAGAGCAATTCCCATCAGAAAGGTTTACAGATATAAACATTCCTGTTCACACTTAACAGGATCCTCGTTAAAGTGAGTCATGCAACCAGAGAAGCAAAATCAAGCCTCTGACTTTTATGATGCCCCTGATAGCCTAAGCACCATAAGTATATTTTAAGCAGCCATCCCTTGTGTGGAGGGGATTTATAGCATTTGGGATAAGCCTGGAAACACATGGCATATTTTAAATGCTATAGTTAAAGAGACACTCTCAGCCGAGAGCACCCCACTGAGCTTGTCCCATGCTCTTTCCCCAGTGTCTGCCCCAAGCACCAAGGACCTTGAAAGATGCAGGCACAGCAAATGCCTGATAGTTCAAAACTCAAATTGCCCCAAAATAGCAACTCTAATCCTCTAATCAGAATCTAATTATTTGCCCCTTTTTATGGTCCTATCTATAATGCACCAAGTAAGCATCAATGGTGAAGAAGAGCACTTCAAAAGTATTTCCTGTCTTATTTGAGGAAATTGCGTGTTTGCTAGAAAATAAAGTTTAAAGACAACAGTGTCCCTTTAACAGGACCAACTATAATACACCAAGTGCAGTAAGCTAAGCATATATTTTTTTTGCATATATTTTTGTGATTTCTTTAGTTTGGACCAGGTAACAGTGGCATCATTAAAAGGTAAAACATTAATCATGTATTACAATAAAAAAGGATGAAACCTACATCTCACAGTGTTGCTACTGTAGTTAACGCATTCAACGGACACCGTTTGTTGCAGAAGAAACGTGGACTATTTAGTATGTCAGTAATGCAATCATTTCTCATCTCCTAATACGCAAGGTTTTATTTTGGGCTGCACAAGATTAGCAAGACCTTGTTCTGACTTTCATGCTCTTGCTGTAGTCAGGGGAGGAGAAATGAGAAGTGGAGAGGGGAAATACTGACAGGGAGGAAGCCAAGGGAGAGGGTGGGAAGGCAGAGAGGGAATTTGCCGTGGGGGAGACAGTCACAGTATTACCATCACCACTATCGTTTTAATTTACTACAAAATGCAGAGTTAAGTAAAGTTTGGGTTTAGTGGGGCTTTACATGGGGGAGAAGTTCAGAAAACAGGGAAAGTGAAATTTTCTACAAACAGAGGGAGCCCCTTGGGCTGTTTGAAGCTTTTCCATTAAACACGGGGCATGAGGGGTACAGGGCAAGGAGGGAGGATGATGCTTTCAAGACCGACCCACCTCATCTGTGTGTGGAACATTGACCTTACAGCCTCATGACTGAAAGACAAAACAAACATCTACAGTTTACACAGGTACAAGTACAACAAAAAAAATAAATGGGTACACGGTGTAGGGCATCAGGTCATCGTCCTAACGGGAGACAAGGGGGCTCCCTGTGCCTGGCTCATGTTTCACTGCATGAGAGCTTTGCTTTTGCTACGCAGCTGCCATAACTGAACTGCCTATCACTGGGCCATGGAGAACTGCCCTGGCACTGTGATTTTAGGAGTGGTCTCAGCCAGGGGGTGTGCAAAACCCGCTTCTGACCTTTGGCAGGCACAAGGGGGCTAGTTCTCCTGCACAGAAATGTCTCATCAGTCATCATGCTCTCTACCACACAGCTTGAAATGGAAATTAGACTGGGATATCAGCAACAAGGACTATGCTCTGTGTGATGAGTTTAGTGGGTCCTCAAGTCTGGTATTGTGCCTTGAGCACTGATAGAGAGCTCAGTTTCCACAACAGGGGCTTATCATCAGGTTTCCATAGAAAGACAAGAAACCTTCGTAATTTACCCAGCCAATAAGCAGATGGTCAAGTTTAAAGTCAGTAACAGGATATATGTGGGAGCTTCGACAAGCTGCCAGGCAAACAAAATACCACTCCTCTACTTACCACCCAGAAACTCAGACTTCAGGGTTGCTATCACTGCTAGTTACCTCCTCCACTTCCCAGGCTGGCTGGAGAGGTTCTCCATCATCCCACTATGGATCTGATCCAGGGCAATTAGGTATCAGAGCACAGACTCCAATCTGACTGGATCAGACACTATTTCCCATCAAGGTAATCATACCAATGCAGTTTTGTTTTCTCTTTGCTCATTTATCAGCTGCTTTATAAATGCTGGTACAGTTTTATCAGGTAAAAACAGCAGTGATAACTGGAGCGCACAAGCAATGTGTTAGTTAAAGAACAGAGGCGGGGGGGTTAATTTAAGAGGACTAAAATTTGGTGAACATGGGAATTTGTAAAATCTGAGCGGAAAAATTAGATGAAATACTGTGGCTGTGCAGTTTTTGGCAAGCAGTTTCCCACAGATGATGTCTTCACATGATGCAACTTGCTGAATCAGCAGCAGTTTATACCTGTTATGGCCTGGAGGCTGGGAAGGGCAGAGCACCCCTCCCGCAGGCTGCCCCGAGCACTGAGAGCAGCAGCCTCCACTCCCAGCTCTGTTGAAATGTTCTTGTATTTCCCACTTAATCTTTTTCCATCTCACATGTCTCGCAGAAGTTTTCTGACAGGACTTGGGTGGGAATGGGGAATGCCCAGCAGTTTGGGGCATCCTGCACTCGCAAGTGACTGGGTTTGCAGATAACAGTCACAACTGTCATTAAGATCCCATTGCTAAAGAGTTAATCAGTGATTAACAGAGATGATACACTCTCACAAAGATGAGGGTTGTGTTATGAATTGTTATAAAGACATCAGCAGATAGTGATACACAGCTGATTGCAAGCTTTGGTTATGAGAAACTCTTGGACTGTGGACTCGGTATAATCTTTAATAAATAATATTTAATAAATTATTAACCATAATTGTTCCTTAACTACTCATAAATAAAGTCTCGATATAAGGGGTGATCTAGTAGGCAGCTATTTAGTACTTTAAATACCTATTTTCAGTCTGGTTTCAAAACTCACAGAAACCAGGGAAAAATTCTTTGCTGGTTCACTGGATCTGGGGTCAAACCTTGTGTATTTGTTTATTGCATCAGACAATAACTTTTAAAATAAAATAATGAGAGAGAAAACAGTTCCTCTTTAGAAAGAAAATCCTGATTTTTTTTTTTCTGAGCTAGAGAAGGAAACAAGAATGAATAGATTTTTGGGGCAGGGATCTGACACTGTGGGGTTAGCAGAGTCTGCTGAGGTGCCCCTTAGGATGCATCCCCGCTGCACCTGAGGAAAGAAATCCACTCACTTGCCGTTGTTGAAGATGACGGTACAGTTGGGCCAGCAGTCATGGTTGGCTTGGCAGAGATTGGGGAAGATTCCCACACCAACAGCCTGCAGTCCTCGTTGGTCACTGAGGGTAAAGCCGTTGCAGTTGATCTAGTCCCAAAACATAGGCAAGAATAAGCATTAAAGGAGAAAAATCTGAACTCAGCTACATTCAGGATTTCTCAATTCCTGCTGATGCTTTAGAAGAGGTACATCTCCAGCATCCCATCTCCAAACTTTAAGGAGGAAGGAGTGCCTACAAGATCATGGCAGAAGGTAGTTGTAGAAACAAGATCTTTAGTTGGGATAAAACATCAGACGAGAAGCAATGCAGGACTTATGCAGATGGACCAACTCAGAGCAGAGCTGAGTAAATGCTGCAGAGTATTTGCTGTTAATATCCATTTTGGATGTCTAAGATAGATTTGGTTTGACCATGCATTGGTTTCCTTATATTCACTTCCTGCAAATAATTCAGAAAAAGGTCACAGGTAAATGAATTTGAGGCAATTCAAGCAGAGCATCGGCAAAAAGCAAAGTTCACGCTTATTAAAACAGGTATCAGTTAGAAATTAACCTTGAGAGCTGCATTCAACCTGGTCATGTTTGCTGGGTGGCCCATAGAGATTATAAAAACCAATTACTACTGTTTGTTATGAGCCCCAGACAATTTTCAGAATGGCTACTTCTGGGTGACATATAGGCCAAGAATAAATTATTATACTTTTCTATACGGTACGTTATTATCACATATGAACAGAATAGTTTTCAGCTGCAAACGTAAACACAGGAAGTATTTGCAAAGAGAAAATGCGATAGGATATACCAAATGAAATAACTAACTAGGCTGCTAATTATTTTACTCTGTTAATAGTTTTATTTCCTTTCTTAACTGATTCTGTACTTTATCTGTACTTCTTTATTTCTGCATGGACCAGTTATGTCAGTCACTGGCACATAGTTCTCCCTGCGCCCAGTGGACTGAATGTTGTTTGCGGGGTGGGTACCAAAGGATGCTGTGTCCCCTCCCTGTGTCAGGGCTGGCAAAGCCAACTCCTCCGCCACACCAGCCATGGGCATAGGTGCGAGCAGAGCGTGTGTCTCAGCTCAGCTCACCCTGGCCCCTTGGGCGGTGCTGCTAGCTGAGGGGATAGTGCAGCCCAGGATACACCAACCTGTGCCAGGGATGGGGGCAGAGCAGCTCAGCCTGAACTGGCTTCTGAGAATTTCCCTCTCTGCTACACTGAGAACAGAAATTCATAGTTAACAAGTTAGTAATGGATATTATTAAACCTATTTAGTATATTTTACCTATTTTTATTTTATATATATATATTTATAATGCACATGTAAAAATCCAATGCACACAATATATAATAGACATTAATGTATATACTAAACCAGATCTGCTATATTCAAATATATTCTAAGTATATTTACTAAAACTATATTTAAATAGATTTTCTCGGCTCTCCCAGGTGCAGAGAGATGCCCAGTGGGACTTGTGATGACAATGCAGCACCTATGGTTGAGCAAGCCACTTGCCTGCATGTTTAGACAGATAAAATGTCTCAGACCTTGCCCTTGCCGTGCCTCAGTTTCCTAGTGTCAGTGCAGAAGTGATGAAGATGTGATGCTGTTCTGAAGGTTAGGAAGATGTGTTATGAAGTGCCAGTGTCAGTGCAGAAGTGATGAAGATGGGGAATGGGCAGTATTCAAACTGCCTGCAGCTAATGTCAGTCTTGGCTATCCCAACCGCTATGGCCTCTTAAGGGCAAGAGAGGGATGAACTTGGGCATCCTCAACACAGGCTGGTTGGAGACTTTCTCCAGGAAGCTGGCATTAAAATCAGCCCCCTGTTTGCAACCCCACCCCTCCAACGTACCACTCCAAATATGTGGGAGATGTACTGCATGCCGAACTGCTGGCTCTGGGGTGGCCAAAACTCGAGGAAGCTCTCAATGTCGGCACGGAGCTCCTTCTTCTCCTCCTCACTAAAGCTGTCCACGTGGTTCTGCAGGTCATCGATGGAGACCAGGCAGCCCTCTGACAGCCCGCTGCCTTCCCTTTCTATCTTCCACATGATGCGGGCAGCCAGCCTGGACAGGACAGGAGAGAGCCCCGGGCATTAGCACCACTGCCATCCAGTGCAAGGAGAGGGACCAAAGGACCACTGAAATTAATTTCATGGGTGGAAAATTGTGTGCAGACACACAGACTGAAACAGGCTCAGCACCGGATGGCTGATGGCTGGTCACCATCCGGGGGCTTTTGAAGGAAATGGAGATATAGGGTTTTGCCCCAGCATCTATGCTCTCATCTGCAAAAGTGCTACAGAGCACCAGGTCCCCAGCCTTCCATGACAGCTCTCATTTCCTTGAGGATTCCTCTCATTTTCTTATGATAGAGCCAAGATGTGAATACAAATCAATGTATCCTGTAGACAAACTTGGGGACAGTCCATCTCCTCTTGCACTTTTCTACCTACTCCCTACTTTCCCACACCTCCTAAACCACTCCAGGCAGGTTTGCCTCACCTCACCATGTTCAGCTGCAGTAGAGTTTTTGGGGCCCAGCATCAAAAGAAATGCAGAGGCACAACCCCCTCACACCCCAGATGCTCCTCCAGGTCCCCAACCTCTCAGCTCAGGGATACTCCTGGCCTTTCCCAAACCATCTCCCACATGTACCCTGCTCAGATCAGGCCACCTGGCTCTTCCTCACCACCCTCCGGAGGGACGCCCTGTCCTCTCCCACTGCCCCAGGCTACTGGCTCAGCCCCTGGGGCCAACTCTCACCTGATGTTTTCGGTGGGTGCCTTGCCGTGCTTCTTGATGGCAGAGCACTCATTTTTGTGGTTCAGCCAAGCCGCTCTCTGGCAGGTCCGGTCGCAGTAGTAGGCAAACTTGCACTGGCCGCAGCGGTGGAGCCTCTCCTGCCGTTTGAAGCATGTGTGACAGATGACGTGCGTCAGGCTGGAAAGACAGAAGGACCCGTTGGCTGGTACCTCAGTGAAGGGCCAGCTCCACCCAGCGAGGGTCCTGCCAGCTTTGCATCCCTGGCGTCCCCAGAGCAACTAAGGGCTGACGCTTCAAGATTTTTTGGGAGGATTAAGAAGCATCCCACCCAGCTTAATCCTTGAGTGCTTGCCCAGTGCTGTTGCTTTTCTGTTTGGCTACATCAAAGAGACAAATATTTTGTTTAACGGAGGACAGCAATAAAGCATTCCCCAGCTCTCAGCCCTCTTTGTCTGCAACTCATCTGCTCTTCCTCAGCACCGCCGCTGTTAAGAGGATTTTCAGTCTGTTTTCATATTCTGTCTGGCCCATGCTGAAGCATCAGCCACCCATTTGCTGAGCAGAAAGCAGATGCTTAGTGAGTCTGTGGCTCAGGCGAGCACAAAGAATGTGAAGACAAAGAGCCAGCCTGAGAGCTTCACCTGTCTGCAAAGCCTCCGAATTTGGTTGAAGTGAACCCTCCGCACCCCAAGCACTATTCCTGGGCCCCACATGGACCAGGTCACAAAATGGAGCAGTGGCCACCACCATGCCCAAGAGACTTAGGAGAACATTGCACAAGAGGCACCAAACAGGAGCATGGCCCTGAGCAGTCCTGACTGCTCTCCTGAGCTTTCCTTAGGCACAGGACACTGTGGGGATAAAAATACACATCAGAAATGCTCTGCTAGTGAGCAGACCAGAGGTGTATCACAATGAAGAAGACTGATAGATCAAAGTGGTTGCATAGGGAAATCCTGGGTTTGTGCTGCTTGAAACCAAGATATGTTTCCATGGAATAAAACTTCTTTGTATCACCAGGCCAAAGGTGTAGCTGTACAGGAGGTGTTGCACTTGACAATTGTGGCATTGTGTTGGAAGCCAACAGAACAGCCTCCTCCAAGGTAGATCTCACCATAGAGTGTTTTATGTCTTCTCCTTCTTCCTTCGGTTGTGCCACATGTCTCCTGGCTGTCCACCATCAGGAGACAGCAGCACATAAGCCCCAGGTTGGGTGGGTTTGGGGTTCTCTTGGTCTAAATGACTCCAGATAGATGCTCAGCATGGACTAGTAAAGGTCTGAGGGACCAGGCCAGGCATGGCTGCTCAGTAAATCCCCAGGCATGACTGCCAAGGGACAAGTGGATTTTCAGCTGCTCAGGGATGGACAAGAAACACCAAACAGCTGAAGACAGAGGAAAGATGAACTCTCAAGAGCTCACAGGAGCTGGGGTAGGACATGGGGTGGGCTGGCTGTAATGCCAAGTACTTGCATTTATTACCACTGTAAGATTTTATTAATAAATCCTGGGGATCTTTCATCTTCACAAGGCTGGTACTTTGCTGAGCTGAGAATGTCAACAATTTAGTGCTGGTCAGTGGCGCAGAATATGCTGCCAGTGGGAGTGTTGTTAAACATTCAAATAATGAGCACAGTGCCTGATGTGCAGATGTGCTCAGGGCGTGAAGTCCTCCCTGTTTAGTTCATCGTCAGCTTTAGCACTGTGCTCTTCAGGCCACTTAAAGCCTTCCTGCAGATTTCTCCTCCAAATCCAAAAGCCTGACTTGTCTTTCTCTGGTGCCAGCAGCAATAAGTTCTGTTCACTGGCTATTCCTGCTTCTGGCTCTGCAGTTTAACTAGCTGACGTTACTGTGAGGTACATGGTCACAGGATAACTGAGAAACACCTTTCAAAAGGAGCAGGTTTCTTCTTTGGGGGGTTCAAAACAGGATTTCCAAGAAGTGTCCTACAATTGTATGTATGTAACTATAACCAAGGGCTGGGCAGGGGAGTATATTAGAGGATACTGATGAAGAAGTCTAACCTGACATCCTCCCTCTGGGAGTGTGCAGGGTCCCAGACCAAGACGAGACCTCCCCTATGTGCCTGTCTCACATGTCCAGCTGCTTGTTCCTTCGATGGGAAGGAGAGGGAGACAATTTGGTCTCCTGCCCAGACAACTTTGGGACTTTCCCCTTGATGCTAAAAGATTTTCCCTCCCTTATTTGATGTCCCCAGCTGCCTGATTCTCCAGGCAACTGCCCACTTCATCTCTGCCTCCAGCCAGGCTGGACAGTATAAGAGAATTTAAATTCCCATCACTTAGACACTGCTGGTCCCAGGACAGAGGTTCTCCTCATTGCAAAACACTCAGTGACCACAGAGGCTTCATTACCAAGGGAACATTATCATCACACACAGCCCATACTGGAGAAACTGAGGAACAAGGAAATAAAAAAATTATTGATGATCACATGAGGAGGATGTGCCACAGGCAGGAATCAGACCCACAGCCCCAGACTTCCCAGCCCCAAAACTGTCCTGCCTCTCCACTATATAGATATATATAAACATACATATGCACATTTATATCTATCACAGTACATTTAAAATGCACTTTCATTCCTCTGGCAGTATTGTGTGAGATGCTGACACAATCCACCCTGTGCCTCGGCTCTTGCAGGATTAAGAGGGCCATTGATTTAAAGCAGAAGACCATTGATTTAAAGCAGAGGACCATTGACTTAAAGCAGGACAACCTGCAGTAGACAAAACTGTGTGTGAAAATGAGGTTTGGAAGATGACAGTAAGCAGTGCTGGAGGGAGTCTGACGCAAGGTAAGCACCCGGGATGGGGCAGGGGGGAGCATGTGTCCAGGAAGGGGGATGCAGCCAGCTCTATTAAGTCAAATGAACGAGCTGGGAGCTGGTGAGAAATGCGAGGCTGTGCTCTGTCAGCTGTCAAGTCAGGGGGGTAGAGAGGTGCAAGAGAGATTACACTCCTTGTAAGGCAAAGGAGAGCCAGAGAGCTGATAAAACCCGCGTGGGTATATTGTGCTGGGAAGCACGGGAGGTATCTCATGCAGGGAATGGGGGTCCCTCCTGCTGCCTGTGTGCTTTGAGAGCAGTCAGAAAGAGAAAAGGCAGCTCAAGAAGTTCCCCTGTAAAGAGGAGTGACAGGTTAGAGGGGAATATGGTGCAGCAAAACCCAAGTCCTCAAAGGGAGGCTTGTCTCCCCCCAGTTCACCCTCCGAGAACAGAAAAATACTGAAATGCTGGCTTTACATTTTGCTGTTTATTGCATAAGGTGTCCAGAGTTTCCAAAGCAAACCTAGCTGGTGGAACTTACTGCCAGCCCCAGAAATCCCTCATTTTTAGAAGATGCAGAAATGCACAAAAAGAAGTTGTACAAGATTTCCCAAGGAGGTGAAGGAACACTTTATGTGGTATTGAAACTGCAGACACGATTACTCATAGGTAATCAAACTGGTGGGTATAAGAAATACCACATGTCTCACAAAATCCTCGTGGGATCCTCCCTGCTCAGAGAGGGTTTAAAAGAAAATTGGATTTATTGGTAAGTGTGCATTACCAGGACTGTAGAGGCTTGGGCTCAACTTGGTGCAGAAAAAAATCAGGAGGCACAGGTATTTGAGATCTATTGCCTTAATCTTCAACAAATGTTGCTTCAGCACCACCTGACCCTGCCCAGGACCCCCAGGTGCCTCCAGGCCGCCATGCAAACCCCTTGCTGTCCCAGGGGCACTCAGAGCCGGGTGCCCCAAACAGGGATGGCAAAGTGGGGCTCTCCCTTGGCCCCAGGACTGGACCTTATGGCAGGCTCTGATATCATCTGTCCTGAGGTAGACAACACCAAGGACACCAAAGGCTTGCAGCAATCCACAGTCTCCCCTGACATCCCCTCTGCAATGGTTAAGGTCCCCCAAAGACAGGAGCAGCCTGAGGTTAAACCCAAGTCTCTCAGCCTGTGGAAATCACTGATCTATAAAGCTTTCTCTGTCTGGCCTAGAAAGTGTTTATCACAACCCAAAATGGCTCCAGGTGGCCCAGATGGAGCTTCCTCTCCCTGTAGAGAGAGCAGCCCATGCCCACGTGGTCAGGATGCTTCCTGGCCAGGCAGCACTGAAGGTTTCTGGGGAGACATTTGGCACCTGCCCAGGAGCCCTGAAGGTTTGAACCCTTACAGACTCAGAGATCCGCTCCCCTTGCTTTAACATGGGGACAATACAACCGCTTTCTGCTGTGTCTATGTACACCATGGCCCCTGGGGTGATCTCCAGCCATTCATTCACTGCCATCTTCCACACATAGTGAGAATTTCTTTTTTTTACCCTGTCCAAAAGCAAGATCTTCATTAGCACAGTGATTTCTCCAGCCTGTCCAAGCCTTGCCAGGTCAGGGATTTAGGACTTACTTGGAGGGCAGGTGCCACTGACTGACTCAATAAATTACTTTCTTGGGAGTCTCAGGTTTCCTTGGCCTCTCATCCAAGCATCAACTGAGCTGAACTCTCAGGGGCTCATGAGCTCTGATGTTACATAGATGAGACGCACAACTACTACTAATCCTGGACGTAGCTACAGTCACAAAAGCAATGACTCAATGTGCCAGTCAATAAATGCAAGAGGTGACAGAGCACTGTCAACTAAACCATGGCTCCTGCAAGCACAGCTCTTGGTGAAAGCAGAAGAAGCAAATAGCTCTTGTGACTGCTTGGATTGGATTCAGACAGATTAAGATCTGTTGGACCTGCCAGGACAAAGGGCTAAGCACTGCCATAGGAAATATATTAACCTCATCTCTGACACATGCATAACCCAAACATTTGCCAACCATTTCCCATCCAGCACCCCAGCATCTCATTCACTAATCTGGGAAAACAAGGTCCAGGTAGATGACATCAGTTGCTCTTCCCTTATCCACCAACGCTGTAACCCATTGTAGAAGGCCACCAAATTTGTCAGGCACAATTTGCCCTTAGTGAAGCCATGTTGGCTGCAACCAATCACCTCCCTCCCTATTTTCCACATGCCTTAGCATACTTTCCAGGAGGATCAGCTCCATGATCTTACTGGGCACAGAGGTGAGACTGACTGGCCTGTAGGTTGACAGAGATATATCAGGCATCTCCATGCCCATAGGAAATGCAAACTCTTTCAGGCTTGAGAGCCAACTGACAGGCCAGAGGAGAAGGTCACATACTGTACATTGAGCCCAGGCAGTGGAAATGCCATCGTCATGAAGGTGGCTGTGAGGAAAGGAGTCCTGGGCTCTTCAAAGAGAAAGTAAAGAAGGAGGGAAGGATTAAACCCCAGCACGTAAGCAGAGCACTAGAGTAAGCTTCAGTAAGAGGTCATGCCAACGGGCAATGCACAGGGGCTTGCAAATTGAAAAATGTCCCCAGCAAAGGCAGATTCCTTGAGAAGGTATATTTACAACCTTCTGCATCTATTTTAGGGCAAAGTGGGCTTAACAGTGGTGTTTTATGAGTGTTATTTCAGCTGAGAACGGCAAGGTTGATTCAAACACAGATCAGAGAGTGTGTCTGCACTTTATCCAAACAGCAAAATACCAGAGATCACACTGAGATCTGCACTCCCTTTCAATCAGTATTCACTGTCTCCCTAACCAGCCTGCTCTAGTTCAAGTAGATGTAATGGGCTTGATGCAGGAGTCAATGCCAGGTAACCACTGTGTCAAGTAAAAGGTTACAGAATCATAAAATCATACAATGGTTTGAGTTGGAAGGGACCTTTAAAGGTCATCTAGTCCAACCCCCTGCAATGAGCAGGGTTAGCCCTGTGAGTCATATCCTGGCCTTAAAATCTAAGAAACTATGAGCTGGCTGATGTCTATAGGAACCTTCTCTAGCTTCACTTTTGAGTTTTATGTACTTCTGGACTAAAGGTCTCTGGCACTGGGTAAGAAACTGCTGCTCAAATGACCATCATTGTGTTGAAGAGTACAAGCCCTCACCAGCCTTGATGACTTCAGAGACCTTTAGGGACCTTTGGGGTCCCTGTGACCTTCAGGGGCTACCAGGGTGGGATGCAGTCTGCAGATTTAGACACCCAGATGTGCTCATCTGTACCCTCAGTGTCCAAGTATAGATTCCATTCAGTGGGGTCTGGGAAGCCATCCAGCTCAAAGGTAGGTATCTGAGTTTGCTGCACATTATAGTGCTCCATTGATTATAACGGGCACTTAGGACTGGATTCACTTGTCTGGACATAGGAGCCTCGTGTTATTTTAGGCTCTGCCGGGACACCCATCTGGCCTGAGAGGAGGCCTGATTCACATAAATCCTGTTTTGTACCTGTCAACCTTAAAAAGATGTCTCAGACACCCTGAGGCATCTCAAATGACACTAAACACCTATGACAACTCAATCCTGCCCTTAGCTCTATGCACACACTTATAACAGACCTTAGTTTGGGGTGTCTTAATTTGCAAGCAGAATCCCAAAGCATATTGCTGGACAAGCCATCACACCACTCTGTAGGTTGTTGGTTCAGTTAAATTGATGGGTCCTATTTGCTCAGAGTATTATGGCTGATTATAGAGTTTTGTCAAAGAAAACACTTCTCCTTTTCCTAGCAAAATAAATTTCTCAACAGCTCCTCAAACTCAGCCTCCTACTAAAAGACAGACATTCATACACTGCAGGTGGTTGACAGTCTCAGGTCAAAATTGCTTCTGCAATTTCTCACATCAGTGTATCGGGCCTTTGCATCATTTAAGCCCAAAGGGTCCCCACACTTTCTGCTGTGAGCACCTAACACCAGGTGCCAAAATTAGCTGTCAGACTCCCTAGATCCCTGTGCAGTCAGGGCAAAGAGGTTTGTTCTGCCAATAGTCTCTCCGAGTACGAAAGATAGGTTTCTGCTCTGCAACAGTCCTGTGGAGGGGTTTCTCACTTAGACACCTGAAGTTAAACACCTATAGCAGGTAATGAAAATTTTTCATTTCATAAATATATCCTTCACCAGGTCAAAGGATGATCAGCTGATTTCTGAATAGTAAGACTTCCCACCTCATGACAGCTTTGTGCCCAGGCACACACACAAGCTGCTTTCCATCCTGTAGTATGGCCACACCAAGAAAACTGCGTTGTGTCTCTGAAGAGCTGCTCTGAAAAAGAAATCTGAAATGGACATCCATACAGAAGTTGGTCTCAACAGCAAAATCAGGGGCAGGATTTCAGGGACTCAGCACCCACACTGGGACCAGACTTCCCAAAGAACTAAGCTCCTCAAAGGACTGCAAAGTACAGACCAACTTTTCCAAGTACAGACCAACTTTTCCAAGTACTCTGCACTCTTGTGCTTCCATGGTGGCCTTTATACACAGAGAAAGCAGAGAGCTCTGTGGAGAATCTGATCACCTAATTGGTAGGACCCGAGCTGAAAAATTAAACCTACCAATCACCAACACTGGAATCCCCTTTCCATAGTACTCATATACATTGCTTTCAGCAAGAGATGAAGATGCTCAGTGGAATCAGGATGATGGAGTCTGGACTTTTGGGTTTCCCAATGCAGGGCAAGATCCTTTTTAATAGTGTAGACTCAACACCAGTTTTAGGACCTATAAATGCTTGTTCGTGGGCATGGAAAAACACATGCCTCTTTATTGGATTCTTTATCCATGCAGATGCAACAGCAGTTCTTTCAGGGCAAAACATCCACTGTGGCCTAGTGTGGATTTATTCTTGCAGGTCCTTCAAGGATCCAGGCTACCCTTCCTTGATAGCAATCAGTTCAATGGGGGCTATATGCAATTTAATACCCGGGGATAGCGGTAGAAGGTACCTTCAAAACCAAAGCCCTGTGTGTGTGTCAAAAACATCAGAGCAGTTTTCACAAGAAAAATGCATGTTTCCATTATATCTCAGGCCCAGGATACTCCCTGCCGAGCACTAATCAGCAAGCGTTTAGTTGGCACTGCCTGCTTCGGAGAGTTTGGGAATGCATTTCACCACTGATGTATATGAAGTGCTTTGGAATGAGATGTGCCCTGGGAGGGTAAGAGTCCGTTATTGCGCAGCAGCACGAAGAAGAAACAGAGAGGTAAGAATGACTGAAGCCATCCCCATCCTCTGCAGTCGCAGAGAAGGGATGTGTTTACCCTACCCCCTTGCTGCTCAGATCTGTCCACTGGGAGCTAAAAAAACCCAGCCTGGGGAGGGAGGGAAGCACATCTCCCCCCATCCAAGGTTTTTTGTCGGAAACCTAAGCCTAAGACACAGTCTGCAGCCTAAGAGCCGATGTGGTGATAGGTTCTCCCCTTATCTCACATTACACAAGTGACATTTGAAAATGCAGCAAAGTTGTAGCTCTTCAGCACGGGCGGCTCTACTCTAAGCATGATGCTCACAACATTTCACATAGAAGAAAAAAATTCTCAATCAGCAATGAAAAGGCAACATGATTTCAATAGTTTAAAAGATGATCAGTATTTTTAATAAGGCATATGGGAGAAATAATTGTCCATAGGCACTTCCGAAGCAAACACAGTATCACAGCAAGATTCCAGCTAGTGACACAAGTGAAACTGAAGTACAAGAGCTAAAAGGGCACATCAAGGAGAGATGGTTTTGTCACTAACTACTGTAATTGAGCTCAGGGTTAAGAATTCAAGAACTTAACATTTTAAAATAAAAAAGGACATTTTAATGTGAGCTTTTGCAATGACATAATAAAAACTAAAAAGTGTCACTGCTGCTATTGTAAAGATTCATAAACATGTTCACCCACTGACAGTATAAGGGCAAGGAAAAAGTGAACGACAGACACAAAAAAACCTTATTTCCTGCTCTGTCCATTTAATCCCCAATTCTCTGCTATTGCCAGATCACACAGTAGCATGAATCAGCTTCAGCTACAAGATGACCAGGATTAAAACAGCAGCATGAGCTCTGCTTGTGCCCCAGTCTTCGTTAGCAGAGCTGATTCAATCAGGAAAAGCTCAGCTAGGCAGAATCACTCACCCCATTCAGTGTGCAGGATATTCACTAAAGTCACTGGCAGTTTGGGGCAAAAAATTCAGTCTTGGGGACTCACCATGATGCCCTTGAAGAATGCTCACAAATTTCCTAAGCCCAAATGAAACCCTCAGCCAACATCTAGTTCCTTGGTTTAAAAGTTCGGGCCAAATTCTGTTCTCAGTGCATTATAATGCTGAACAAATTCCATTCATGTCTGAGACTTTATTCTAGATTTATCCCATGGGAGATTAACATAGAAATTGGTTCTTTGTGTCTTTTAGCTTTCAGGGTATTTAAGTGAATCTTCCACTGATCCGAAGGGCAGAAGTGGGCACCTACCAGCCACACTGGCAGCACAGGTTGATCGAATGTTGTTCATCCTTGAAACAAGCAGCAGAAAGGAAAAATGTGTTTGCACCAGAATTCAGTTTGTGGCTACATCATTGTGAACAAAAATTTAAAACCAGTCTCGTGCAAGAGCAAAAACGGAAACTTGTCTCCAGTTAACCTGGCTGGCTATAAATATAAAATCACTTTAACAGAAACAATATCACTCGCAGATCCCCACTACCTTCTAGTTTGAAGGCAGTGGGCCATGAAGCTGCGTGTACGGCTGGGAGGTGGTACACATGAGCAGAGCACAACGTAACCCACTTTTATCACACATTATACAGTCTGAGATTGCTGTACCTGAATCACACTAACTCCTGGCAGTTCACCAGAGCATAACATGGGACCAGTTTTGTGAGGCACTTGAATACACACAAGTATCACCGCATTTGGTAAAAGCTGATGGCACCGAGCACCCTGCAAGATCACATCCTCGAAAACAGATTGCACATATTAAAAGTAAGAAAGCTGATCTGAGCCCTGGGAAGCACATTCACTGTAAGCTGTGAATGTGCCATTACAGAAGTGCTTCTGACTTCTGACTTCCCTTCCCATCTGATGTTGTCCAGATGCTTTCAAACTTTTACCCACCCAGATAGATGAAATTCTGCATCAAGATTACTTTTGGTCCGTGTTTTACAAGTGCTTTTCTCTTACCTATCAAAAACCACGGCTGCATAGGCTGGCTCCGCAAAGATGACATCCCCAGGCAAGAATTCCTTCTGGGCTTTCAAGCCCCTGCCTTTGCCTTCAGACGTGAACACTTCGACTGACTCCATTCCCCCTTTGGTCATCCCAGGGACCCCAAGGCTTGGGAGGTGGGTTTCTCAGAGCAAGCCAAATCTCCGGTCACTCCTGTCAACTTCAACTTGCCGCAAGACCGCGCTTATAAAAGGGCTGGCTTCCCCCCACCCCCGGCCACACCGTTTCCCATAGGAGGGCAAGGGGGTGGGAGCAGGAGAGGCAGGAGGCAGAGATCCTCTGTGCAATATCACCGACCTATGCAGGGAAGGCACAGAGCTGGGACTGCTGCTTCATTAGGAAACCCCTCTCCAAAAAACACGTTTGGAATTGTTTCTCCCAGCCACAAGCAGTTGTATATGTAAGACTCAGATTAATTTATACTCTACCATTGGAGGGAGAATGGATTCTCTTTGCAGGGTATTTTTAGCAACCACATGCTTCTGTCTCTCAGGAAGCAACAGCTGAGACAGTGGGACGGGGAAGGCTGGTATGCATATTTCTGACCTCTTCCACTGCCATCTGGCTTTTTCCAGAAATTAAACAATGCTGCTTTATTTTTACCCTCTAGGAGATGGACGCCGTGTTTAAAGGCAGGGATAACAGGGAAACACATGCCTTGAAATTCTCAGCATCCTCTGTTGCCACCAGAGCCTGGAAAAGGGGAGTCACTTCCCAAATGCTAGCAGCAGCGGGTGCACAGAGCAGCGTGACAGGAGCTGGAAGGACAGCAGCCGTTCAGCACAGGCTGCAGAAGCAAGCAGAACATCTTAGATACACAATTTTGAATGCACTAAACCTCTATGAAACAGCACTGCATTTGAGAGGTCTCCCCACCTCCAATGCTCAGCTGTGGAAGAGATGGGGGAATCTGAGCCACCTGAATGGAAAAGGAGGGTCCACCAGAGAAACCAAACCTGTGAGAAGCCAGGCCCTGGCTTTGCTCTCTGCCCCCAGCAGCCAGTACAAGATTAGGGAGACACAAGACAAGGCCTCCATGTATAAAAGTGAACCTGGTCCGTGGAAACTGAACCCAGTCCCGATTGTCATTCAGCACTTTTTTGTCATTCAATAGCACTTCACGGGACTGTTTCCTGCTAATCTCACCCTTCCACCCCTAGGAAACCTGATGCTATTTCCTCCTGGATTTCTAAGCACAGCACAGATATCAGTGTTTGCAAACCTCTTCCCACACATCCATGCTGCACAGAAAAACCTTAACAGGGGAAGTGAGGTGCAGAGAAATAAAGAGGGTAATTCCTGTGCATCTCATGACTGAAAAAAAAATGCTTTACCTTGCCAAGGCAGTGGGAAGTATCGTGCTCTGAAGACAGTCACAGAACTGCTCAGCATCTTCTGCTAAAAGCTGCTGGCAAATTTCCTTCCCCACGAATGAAGTATGGTATCACACTTCAGCACAAATATCCCGTGTTATAGTTTGCCCACGTGTGCCAAGCACAAACAATATCAAACGACAACGCCATAATTCAGGGTAATCTGGCTGTCTGTGTGATTATGAGCAATCTTCTCCAAACAACCAGACTCCTCCACTCGTCCTGAGGAGGGCCAGAACCACTGCAGATCTGTCAGCAAAACCTCCCACCGTTTATGCTGTGGAGCACAGAAAAGTCACTACAGGTAATTAGACCATACAAGCAATTACGATTTTCATTGCAATGCTCTACTTCTGTGATATGTGATGTCAGGATGCTCTGGCCTCATCTGTTACCCATGTTTAATTCCCCTGGGTGTAAGCACCTTTTAGATACGTATCTTTGCCAGGAGTACTTTAGCACCTCAAAACTGGGTGCTGATTTTTTTCTTCCCCAAAAAAACACAATTTGGAGTGTGGCTATACTGAATCCAGTCATTAATCGCACTAAATACTATTTCTGATTCCCAGATAACACAGAATATAGAATAAAATAGAATAGAATGGAATTACAAAGAATATAACAAAGAATGTATCTTTTCAAAGTAACTAACTAAAACCAATAGATCAAAGTCCTTCTAGGACAGAGTTACGAAAGACCTGGTCTCTGCACAGGCAGTCATCTGTCATGTACCCAGTACAATGCACCCATCACACCTTCAGATCACAAAAACCCCACATTTTGGCTGAGACAGGACGTAACAAAAGTCTCATTTCTCCCCTTTCAGTCCAGTGAATGCCACAGTGGTGTGTGCTCAGCCGAGTCGTACAGTTTGACCAGCCATTTGACTGCACATCAGACCCCCAATACCACCGGCCCATGGTTTCAGACCCAGCTGTGTGCAAAAATATGGTGGTAAAAGTGTCAATCTGAAGAGAAAACACCAAGGAAGTTGAAGAGGGCCAAGAGAGGCTGGATACAACGATTCTTGCTTAAATACCTATTTGGAGCAGTGACCATACCTTCAACCTCTCGGAAACACACTGAATTTCAAAGCCAGATGGAGAGGCACACCAGTTTTGGAGGACTGAGCAAGGCCAACCCTTCAGCACTGGGTTATTCTGTGTTTTGGATCTGTCTGGATATTGGGCTGGAGCAGCGAGTGGTCCCGTCCTCCTAACAGGAGAACAAACAGCACCCTCTACTGCCCTCCAAAAATTTATCCAAAGCACAGTTTTATCAAGTTTAGTCACTGCAGCATACTCAGACAAGTTGTGAATTAGAGAGAAAAAAGAAAAAAAGAGGGGGAAAAACCCTGTACTAGGCAGGTGCCCCTCGGACTCATCCTGTCGTTATAATTCAGCTTTAAACGTTAAATGTAATCACCTCAGGGCAAGGGTGGGCTCTGCAGCCCAGTGAAACCCCTTTTTTGGGGTGACAGGAGAATTTGGGGGGAATTAGACTGCCCATTTTCCTGTGGGTGGCTGTAACGGGGGCTGAGGGGGATTGGCCCCTGAAGAAGGATGGATTGATGGGGTGATCAAGGGGAGGGCTGGCTGGTGGTTTGGCAGCAATTTGGGGAATTTTGGGGGTGCTCTGGGTGCTGGGGGCAGAGAGGAGCCACCCAAGGCAAGGGGAGAGGCCTGCAGTTACTAGTAGCTGCTAGGCAGACTTCAGGCAGTTACTACTAGTTACTAGTCAGTCACTAAGGTGTTACTAGTAGTTACCAGGCAGCTATTACAATGTTACTAGAATCTTACTAGTCATTATTGAGCAGTTATTAGGCAGTTACTAGGCTCTTACTAGTAGTTACAGGGCAGTTATTAGACAGGTACTAGTTCTGAGGCAGTTACTAGTTGTGAGGCAGATACTAGGCTGATACTGTAGTTACTAATAGTTATTGGGCAGTTATGAGGCAGTTACTAGTAGCTATTAGTAGTCAGTAGGCAGTTACTAGTAGTCCCTAGTCAGCTCGGAGGGCTGTGGGCCCCTGAGGGCAGGCCGGGGGCGGGCCGGGCGTAGGGCAGCCAGTGAGGGCGGGCTGGGGGCCGGCGGGACCAGCCGGGCTGGCTGGGGGTCACGGTCACCCCCGGGGTCGGTTAAAGTGGACCCGAGGGAGCGGTGAGGGTGGAGCGGGGCAGCCGGCCCTCAGGGGGAGCTCGTTAGGGGAGAGGCGGCGGCTGGGGCTCGTTAAAGTGTCTCGGCCCTAAACGCCCCGCCAAGGCGGTCTGGCCCAGCCCAGCCCGGCCCCGCTGGCGGCTCCGTGTCCTTTAAGGGCGGTGGCTCCCTGCTGGCGGTGCTGGGCTCATGGCGGCTGAGCGGGGTAGGGTGGTTGCCCTGCGGCCTCTGCTCGCTGCCCCGCGCCGCGAAGGTGAGTGGGGCCCCGCCCGCGGAGCCACCCGGGCCCCTCGGGGTCGTGAGGTGGGAGGTGGCTACAGGGGCCTGGGAGAGTGTGGTAGAGGCGTGGTAGTGCCGTTCCCTCTGTGAAATAAAGTGTGTTCTTGTGATGCTACGGTAGAAAAGTAGTAGGAGTTTGATGCCAAAGGCAGAAATTAATGAGGAGCAAACTGCAACGAGAGGCTTGTCTGTGTTTTGCACATGGAAGGAGCAGGTAGGGTATCTGTAATAAAATCAAACTGATGTGCAGCTTGTAAAAGGTAGTTTTCTATTTAATTTTTCAGTGCAGATGTCTTGTTCTAGCTTCCTAAATTAATCTTATGCTTCTGGGACAGTACGATGGCAAGCAGGTTAGTTTTATGTAGCAGACCTGTGATGTAGAACCCTGGAATTGCTTCTGAAATCTGTGGCTGAGAAGTGATGAAGACCTTCCATGTCCTCTTCTTGCCAGGTGATCTCTCTTGAAATCTAGCAAATAGCACCCAAAAAAACAAGTGTTGAGCTTCTTGTAACACCAAGACATTAAAAATGGGTATAAAATACTTGCATGTTGAAAGGCTTTGGTCAGTGGTTCATAAGTGTTGACCACTCAGTTGTATAATGAAAATCAAGTTTAAAAAAAACACCACACACTTAATGAATAAGCATGTTTGTTTGGGTTTTTTTTAAAATATGTGAAACATCCATTAACAGCAGATTTCCCCATTGTCAGTTAAATTTAGTAGTGCCCTTGAACAGAAATAACTGGAGTGGAATTAATCACTCTGTTTAAAAAGCTGACAGCTATTTTAAGCAGTCAACTTTCTGGAGGAAAAAAGCAACACAAGTATGTATGCTCTTCAAAGAAATATACTTGGGGAAAGTTAGGAATGCGGTCTTGCTATGTTTAGGTTTAAACTCTCATTTTTCTCACATATTTCTTGAGCTGAATTGTCACGTTCCTGAACTCCAAAATGTGCTTTGGTGCATTAGCAACAAAGCCTTTAACTTCAGAAGTACTTCGACCTCCTGGGAATTTCAAGGGATTTTAAGGATCTGAAGGTTGTGTTTAGAGGTGGCTCACACCCTTATTTTTAGTGCACACTGGTCCAGGTTTTGTCATGAGGCAGACACAGCAAGGATTGCTGGTTATGCTTGTCAGTTCATACCTGTGCCAAACAGCTGTGGAACTGCTGTTTGGGTAATCTCTGGTTTGATAGCCTGTTGAGGGGGGAGGCTCTCCTTTTCTTGAATACAAAATTAGCAGTGACTTTTGACTTCGGAAACTTACTGTGGCAACAGTTCTGGCTAATTTTTCCACATGCACACTCGCACCTCTTGGGGCTTTTTGTTTGTTTTAGCCTAAGGGGTTTCCTTTGGCTCAGTGACAACAAGATAAAAACCCTTGGTACCTGTAAGAGTGTAGTTAATTTGTGGTTATAACCATGCGTTCCTTTTTCCAGACTAAGTATATACCACTCCTGTTATAAACAACTAATTTCCCCCTCTCCTTCCTTTTTTGTTCTCCCTTTGTTTCTATTCTACACATCTTCCCTTACTGGAGAGGAATAAAAGGTCCCAATTCACTGGTTATATGTCTCTCACCTAGCCCATCTTAAATAGCACTGGGAGTAGGCTGACAAATAACATTGCATAAACTACTATTGTACAGTCGTTGGGGAGCATTTATATATCAGAAGAGAGCCAGGCAGAAGGGTAAGTAACTTGTCTTAACCTGCCTCAGAGTTTACCAAGTGAGGATTGGGAGGTGTATTTCTTATAGTGCTCTTAAGACATGAGGAAGGTTAAACCACAGCAGAGTGGAAAGGGAAAAGGGTCTGTTATCCTAAGGAAGTAACTTAATGCCTGGCAAGGAAACTAGCAGCTTATCCTGCAGTGTTTAAGAAGTTCAATTCATTACATTCTTATTCAGAAGGAACCAACCAGCATAAACGTAAATCAGCCTTCTGTTGCACCCTAGTCACGTTTTGACGGTGTGTTTCAGGAAGTACAGCTGGATCAAACTAGGCTCACAGAAATTTTAAAAAAATAGAAGATGTTTTCTGAAATCCTGAGCAATTTATTGCAGTAAAAATGATTTGACACTTTAAAAGAAAATTGCAACTTTTTTGCTGGTAAAAGCAGAATAGCTGATTTCAGTCTGCCCCAGCTCTCCTGGGTGTGATAGGATGCACGAGCAGAGGTCAGTGTGGTGTTAGCAGAGACAGAAGTGGAAACGAGGACTTGGGCCAACAGGGAGAAAAAGGAAGAGAATCAAGGAACTGTGTTTCAAGAAGTGGACACCTTAATTTTATTAGTAGCGATTGATATATTGTACTTAATGCTTTAAAGCTTTCTGTGTCCTGGCTGAGTTCAGAGCACTAGGAGCAGGCAGAGTGTCTTGTTAATTGCTCACCGTGGGCAAAAGGGGAAGCATTGTGTTTCACAAGTGCAAGCTGCTTCTGTTGTGTGTCAGGGCAGATCGCAGATCCATCTGGCCATCAAGGCTTTTAGCACTGTTTTGGTTTAGTTTGTGTGTTTGAGGTTTGGGCAAGGCTAGGTTTAACCTCTGTTTTGGTAGTGTGGTTGTGCACATCAAAGGCCTCGTGTGTGTGCAGGATTAGCCATGTGTCTTTGTCAAATCTGCCATAACATAGAATTCAAAGATGCATATAAATGGTTGTAAGTTAACTTACACCATTCTGTGAGGAAAAATCTTATAGCTTGAGTGATGCAACTAGTCTGTGGAAACATGCAGCACTGACATTAACAGCATTTCTTTCCAAATAACAGAGTCCACTTCAGCATTTCATTTTTTTTTTTTAGTATCACCTGAGCTTTGAAAACAAAGCAAAACAAAAAAATCATTCAAAAGGATATTCAGTGACTAAATTCGCACTAAATCTTAATTGTCTCAGCTACTACAGGATTGTTTCCTTAGAGAAATGTCTTTCACCTAACCGCAGAAATTGAAATCTGTCTGGTTCATCCTCCCTTCCTCGTATAGGAATACAGTGCTGTAATACCACCGTTCCATATATTTGATAAGGGTTTTAAAGTTTGTTACCTTTGCCTGCCATTTCTAAGTTGGATATCTGTGGATATTTGAGTTTATTCCTAAATTGCTTTCTGACTCCCACTGTACAGTCACCATGCTTGCCTGCTGTACCGCAGCCAAAACTGACTGGATTTCAGTGATGCTGTTTGCCTGCAGTTTCGGACAGCTGATACTCTTTAAGTGTTCAGGCTTTTGTTCATCTTTCATCCTGTTACAGAGTAGGAGTATGACTGCCTGATTTCAAGCAATAGAGTTTGCACATCATGTGAAATTGCAGCCAGTCAGCTGAGAACTGACTGCGTGCAGGCTCCTGCCTTTCTTGCTTGCAGAGTAAAGTAAATTAATGTAGTTCACGTGATGTAAATTAACCTGTTTTACTTTGCAGCAGGGACAGGCTTCAGCATGCACGCTCAGTTACTGTGAGGCTGACAGGTGGTAGCCTGGTAAGATGTGCTAACCCCATTGCTTGTGTGGATGAGCCTCGGAGACAGGAGAAAGGGCTTGTAAAATGAGAAAATATGTGGGTCAATATTTGCTCTTGAGGACTTGCAGTTGTTGAGCTCGATTCACGTATATCCATCTATTTTTCATTAAAATGCTATGTTTGCTGTTGGCATTTGAGGCCAGAATTTGGCTATGTCATTTTGTGGGTTTAGTACCTTGAACTTGAAACTTTATACCTTTGCCTTAAGGGATTTGTCTAGCCTAGACTTTTTCTTTACTCCATAATTCTGCTTTCTGTCTTCTCTACCCTCAAGAATTGGGAAAGAAAAATTAATAATAGACTAAAGCTGGGAGCATGTCCTTTTTAATCAAGTGGTAGAAAATCCTGGGCTGAACAGGCGTTTTTAAATTACCTGGTTTCTGATATTTAATTAATGTTAGTATTTTTCCTACCACGTTTATACTGCCCCAAGGGTAGACTTTTTTTTTTTCTCCCTGCCTTTTCTACATGGCATACCACAAAAATTCCTCTATAATTAACCTAGTAAAAGTAAGAAAACAGGTCGCAAAGGTTTAAAGTTGAAAAGACACCCTTGAACTTTTCTCAAGTAGTAAAATATACAAGTATAATAATGTTAAAATGTCCCTGAGCCTTCTCGCATCAGTGTTTTAATGCCTTGACTGAATTGCTGTTCCACTGAAGAACATTAAAAAAAAATAAAATTAAAAAGTGCTGGATGTGTTTCTAAGATCATAACTCAGAATCGAGAAACAGTAAGCAAATCA
Organism: Strix aluco; assembly: GCF_031877795.1. Lineage (NCBI taxonomy): Eukaryota > Metazoa > Chordata > Aves > Strigiformes > Strigidae > Strix > Strix aluco. The sequence continues at coordinate 6,613,380 of NC_133934.1, forward strand.
TTACCTTTCATTGCAGACACTAAGAGTCTCATCTGTTACTATTAGGCAATATGTTTGTTTCCAGTTTTCCAAAATCCACCTCTGTTATTTTGATTTAAAAAAAAAAAAAAATTATTTGAATTGCTTCAGTTTTCTTGTTAAGAGAGGTGCTGAGCACCTGCAGTTCCCATTGCCTTCTCAGTGCCCATATTTCAGTGTCTGAACACTAACATAATCAAGTTGATCCTGTTTTAAGAATGTGTCCCTCATTGTCTATTGATTTAGGCTGGGTTTATTCTCTACATTAAAAAAAAAATGTATAAAACGTATCTCTGGAAAAGTATTGTTATAAATACTAAATGAATGAGGAAGAATGTAAGTCTGTTGGGTATCATGTGGATATTCAGGTGATGTTTGATGTTCTCTGCCTTCCTGTGTTACTCGCTATTATGTCAGACTGCTCTTAGTTTTACTTCATACAAAGTATTTAGCTTCTGTGTCTTCTGAACGCTCTCAGAAGATGCCAGTCAGAAAATCATACCAATACAAAGTATGCTGGGTTTTCAGCATACCTTTATTGTTATGGTCTACTTCTGCTGTAATAACAGATTTTTATATTTACTCGGATATTTTAGAAGTTGCATTGGAGATAAGAATGAGAAGTAATTTTTATGAAAGTGGATGTGTTTAGGAAACTTTTCTTGCACCAGTCTTTGTAAAGTTTGAGTGGCTTTCAGTACTTAAGGCATGAATCACTGAAGATTTATTAATAATGGAGGCCTTGTGAGAGTGAGACCAACTCATTAAAACATCAGATTTGAATCAAATTATTAGGTTACATCTCAATCTCAAGCTTAAAAGGTAGCATCATTAAAAAATAAAATTATGCAGGAGAATGCCAAGTGTGACTTAGAGGGAACAGTAATGAAGCAAATATACTGTCAGTATTTCTTCGAAGAAGAGTAGAAGACATGATCATTTCACCCTGTGGCTTGCTTCTGCAGTCTTTGCAAACATCTGAAAATATACTAATTGCTGGTGTTATTAGCTTCGACAGGGATCTGATGGGAGTTGCACTCTCGAGGTGACGGCACCATTAAAAAGAGGAACAATTCCCTCTCCCATTAAGTGTGGAGCAGCCACCACAGTGAGAAGTTACAGCAGAGGTGTGTTTTATTGGCAGTAGCTCACTGAGTGCTTTTCAAAAAGTAACATGTAAAATGCAGCCTAGGTGGGAAGGAGGAGTTGTGTCCTTCTCTGATACTTTCTACTTATTTCATATTTAAATAGCAAGGTGTTGGCAGCTGGAGTCACTTACAAAAGCACTTTGTTTTAAACACTTATTTTGAAACACTTGTTTTCTAAGAAAACCAAGGAATTTAAGCCAAGATTGTTCATACCCTCACTGAAAACAGTAACTTAAAGTGATGCTGTTTATGCTAATTTTGTTGTTTAGGGTAATATTCAAAGGGCTTATCAAAGTGAGAAACAGTTACATTCACAAGAATTACTTTTAACTCATCCCTTTGCAGTAGGTGACTTAATTTCTCCCATGGCCCCGTTGTAGGGATCGGAGGTGCACAGAAATGAAAAGCAGAGTTTTCAAGCTTAAATGCATAAATACAAGCATACTGACCTGACAATGTAGGTTTGAGGGTGTTGACCAAGTTTAACAAGTAGGCAGCAAAGCTGAGCATGGACCCAGGGCCTCCTAGTCAGACCCTCACACTGAACAGTTGCGGTTTTTTCCTTTTAGTCACTCTTGGATGCAACTGAATTACATTAACAGTTAAGTCCCCCTTTCCATAGGTAGCTGCAGATTTGATGTTCACTTTCTTGATCTGTTCCTTAGGTCTTGAGTGAACTGTTTTTATTGCAGTCCTGCAATGCCATTTTTAGCACAGCCATCCAGAAGTATCTATAATCATATGTTTATAAATCCACACTACTAAAACAGCCATTTGGGTGGCTGGGGAATTAGTAGTGGGATAGCAAGCATTTAGCTGAAACATGACCAAAACTGGTGCATCCCTTTCTCTTGAGACATGCATGAGATGTCATATTTAACACCCAGATCATTCTGAATTTAGCACCAGTAAGGGGCTCTCTTTGGCTGTATCAGTGAAGAGGGCAAGGACTAAATGGGCAGGGAGAGCCAAAGCATTGTTTAGGGCAAGGTTGCATGATATTGCAGTTGATGATCACTTACTAATTCTGTGGCCTGTATAGGAAGGCAACTTTCCAGTCTGTCTCTGGCAACAAGAGCGTTTGACACAGCAGATAGTTAGAAGCCCAGGAAGGGGATGGCTGTTCTGATATTTTGTGGAGGTATTACCTAAATAAAGTAACTTTCAGGGTGTCTGGAGAAGAAGGATCTAGTACTGAATCAGACTGGGATTCCTTGTAAGCTTGATAAATAAAAGACACAAGAAGGCAGCCAGCATTTCTGCAAAATGAGAAGTTGGTATGGATGTACATGCACACAGGCACATGTATTTCATTAGCATACAGTGCTTGAGGACAGACAGCAATGCTGCTGTCTGATTTCGGGTAGGTTTCTCGAACTTTTTCATAGTGTGGAAATATAACCAGTCTTGAGCATCTTAAATGAACCCACCTTGTCGCATTTCTCCATGCAGAGGCCTTTCTAGCCTCATCCTCTCTTACCTCCTCCTGCCTCTCTCTGCCTTCTCTCTTAGAGCTCCATGGCCTCTGCAGTGTATCTGGAATTGGAATCTTGAATTGTAATAAGAGCTGAAGTAATCACAAGAAATACTATAGTAACTGCTAAGAATTAGTAGTCAAAAGAATCAAAAATATTTTATTCCTTTATTTGAAAAGAAAATGAAAAACTTCACCTGTTTTTCTAGTTTTCCCTCTGAGACTCTGCTAATTCTAACATGGATCATCACTCAGGGTAGCAGTTATCTTCCGGGTCTGCTTTCTTTGTTCTTGATGGTCCAACAACAATAATGTTTTCTCTGTGTGTGTGTGTGTGAATATCTGCTTTTTTTTTTTTAAGGACAGCTTACAAGTTGTACATTCATGGAAGTCTAGATTACCTTTCACATTTTCTTTCTGGGCATGCAAGTGATCCGTGATGAAACAGGAAGATGTTACCTAGTTTCTTGGCTGGATTTTCTCTTTATGCCTGAGTGGTACCTGACTGCTCATTTCTCAGTCTATCTAATCAATCAGCTTTGACAGGTACATTTCTCAGCCTAGTTCCCTCTGAGAAGAAGTATTTCTTAAGAGCTTAGGAAAGATAACTGGGCAAAGCAAATGGTCCAGGTGAGGCAGGAGGTGTGTTGGTGAGCTGATAATTATGTCTGCTTGAAATAAGAAATCTATAAATACACATGGTTAATATGTGCAGCCTCATGTTTCTGTAATTGTCCATTGCCATCCTGGCTCCTTCCTGATTGTGTGCATCTTTTTGCTGTGGTCAGCCACCTTAGATTGGAGCAGAAGCTGTGTTTCTTTAATGTTTGTACTATACCTACTGGAAATGAGCTTTAATCCTTCTTGGTGCTTCTACACACTTGCAAATCAAGGGCTGCGCTCTTGTTTTCAGCCCTGTGTGGTCATGTATCTTCATGTAAACGGGGCGCCCTCGAGACTACTGAAGCCCCAAAGCTAATCAATTTAATCTACCATATGAGACCCTGTGTCTTTTAATGAGAGCCTAACCTGATGATAACATCTGTAAGCACCAACAAAGTTTGGATCACCTGTGCTTTCAGAAACTGCCCCGGATCAGTCCATGCAATCTCATTGTTGTGAAATGACACAGAAAACAGGGGCATTACTGAAGAGAAGCACCGATCTGGTCAGTGGGATTTCTGAGCCCAGAAGCCAGAGGGAATTGTAACACTGCTCCACGCTTCCCATGAACATGGAGTTAAATCTTTGAGGGATCTTTGCACTTCCTTTAATGGGACGACCTTACAAGTATCTGAGGTTAGTTGGCTGTACTGAAGTCCCTTGCAAAGCTGCTCTTAACATTTCAGTGGGATCAAATTCATCCTTTGATTGCCAGAAATTCCTTTATGTGTGTTACTTCACTTTGTACATCCTTTTAGATCCGTGGAGTGCTCTTAATATTTACTGTTGCTGTAGTATGTCTTTTCTGAGGATGTCAGTAGACCTCACACAACATGAGATCTCACAGCATGTCTGTGGCAGTACTAAGTACCATAGGTTTCATAATTATAGCTGAGAAGATTCTGACAAGGACAAACCCATAAGACCTATTAAGAATCACATGAGAAAATATTGTCATTGGGTCAATAGTAAATAGGAAGTGTGGGCTGGATTAAAGGACTCCAGTGCAGATAGTCCAGAGACCCAGAGACTTGTCTTTTTCTCCAAAGTATGGGCTGTTGAGAAATGTAAATTTTTTTTTTTTGGGGGGGGGGGGGGAATAGACTAAAAATAAGGGAAATTTACACTGAAAATTACTGGTTGACTTCATCATGCAGCATGAACACTGATTTTTTTTTTTTTTTAATAAAAGATATAAATCTCGTGTCTTATATTTCTAAAACATTTTCATCCACATCCTTTTATTAAGGAGCAGTCCTTTTATGTCAAACAGTAGTTGGTCTGTTTTGTGGTGAACCATTTCTTAGTGACAAAAAGCTGATCCAAACTGTTGCTCCGAATTAATCATATCAATAGCTTTAGATAAACATTTTTGGAGGTATAAAGATGACAAGGTCAGTATGGCAGTTCTGCAAGGCTACTGCTTTTGATTGATTCTCTGAAAAGTTTCTGATGGCATGGTTGCAAATGGTACAGTAAGCTATTTTTTTAAAAAAAAGTTTTGCTTAGTGGCTGGAAAGGATGTCTTGTGAATCTGAAAGCTGGAGACCTCAAGTTCAACTTAATATTTATAGAACTGGTTGCACACAGACAGTGGTGGCATAGATCTCCCCGTGCTCTGTCATTTCTGTGTGTGGTGAATGGTCTTGGCACATAGTTAAAAGAAGAAAGGGCAGCCTTGTTTGTGACCCTTCTGACTCCAGCAGAGACGTGTCATTTAGGGAAGAGGGCTGTTGATGTGCATGCTTATCACTGAGAAGGAGCCTGCAGTTGCCCAGACCCAGCTGAAGACCATTTACAACCCACTGCCTGGTGTTTATTCCTGAACTTGTCTCCATGCAGTTTGTTAGAAGACCATGTAGAAATATGTTATGCAAGGCATATATATCTGCCTAAAAATCCGCTAACTATACAGAAAATAAAAAGGCTGTGTTTATATGTACAGGTTTTCATGTGGTTTGAGTTATCAGATTGGGGTTTTTAAAAGTGGCTACTCAGTGTTTTCAGAAGTGCTGGGTAGCTGTGCTTCTGACCCAACTTCAGTAGCAGCTGCTGTACCCTTTTTGTGGATCAGGATGTTCTGGCCTTCTTTGGCTTAAGGAAAGCAGGTGAGGTTATGGTTTGGTTGGCTGCATCACGCTAACAAAACTGGAGCTGAACTCCCATGCTAGTGGCTAATGTAACAGCAGGTGAATGCCAAGAGCTGCATTAAAGCAGCTGGTCTGTGTTCCCCAGCTGAGTTACTGTTTGGAAACCCTACCTGTTTCATGTGATACGTGTTAATCTTGTGACCATGGAGGAAAACTGAGTTGATCAAACCTTTAAGGTTCTAAAATCAAGGCAAATGTTGTGAACTCTGTGTCTTTATTTTTGTAGATATTTCTCTCTTGGAGGAAACCAATTCTTGGGCTTAACAACACTGTAAGTGTTAGACTGGGGTAGGAGACTTCACTGAGATTATTGTAGCTCTGCATTCATCACTGCTGACTCAGATAACCTTATCTTGAGAAAAGATTGAGGCAAAACAGAGGGACAACAGTGTTAAGAAGTGAAAAATGAAAAGACTTAATGTGAAATAGAAAAGACAACACTATGAAAAGAGAACTAAGATGTGATAAATTTACAAAGAATCTTAAGTCAAGTCCTGTCAACCTTTTTACAATACTGAAGAATGAAAATGGCTCTTACAACAATGAAGAACAATATTTAAAACCGTCTCTAGAATATATTTTAGTGCAATTCATCTGTTACTGTAAAATGCCATTGAGCACAAGGAGACAACAGGGTTCAGGACAGCTCCAGAAGGCACAGTAGAAGTTATTTGGACAACCAGACTTCTGGTGTCTATAATCCAATCTTTTCATTGCAGTGGTCAGCCAAGAAAAAGGTGAACAAAACCTCATTTTTAATTTCACGTTATGTCTTTATTTTTTCACGTTATAATGTTTTTAGGGTTTTTTGGTAGCGTGCACTTGGCTGGTTCTTGTCTGCCAAGAAGGCTGTACAGTTCACTGCAAAGTCAAGGAAAATATGCATAGAATACTGTCCATAACTAATATAAAGAAGTCTGTCTTTGAAACAAAGAAAGGTTTTCCAGTGCGAAGTTATGCAAATTGAAATAGAGTGAATATTGCCCATGGTAATAACATTTCATGGACTTATGCCTAGTTGCATTGTGATTTGCCTTTTGTTGTTTTTCTAAATAGAGAATATTGTTCCACTTATTTTTCTGTAGGTAGCTGTTTTTACAGCTCAGTACACTCGAGTAAACTGGTGTAATTTTCCTCTGTAAGTGGCTTTTTCTGCTACAAACATCGGCAAATTATACATTTCAGGTGCAAGATGGACTTTCATCTAACTCCCAGAACTAAGTCACTGGATTTTCTTGTGTGGATCAACTCGAGTTATTGTGCTCATCTTTAACTCCTCTGCTCAAAGGGGCTAAGCTATGTGAATCAATAACTAGAATATGGAACATTTCTGGATGACTCATACAGAATACAAAAGCTCTAAAGGGCTAGACACCTGGCCACTTTACCTCATGAAAATAGAGTTTTTATTAGAAAACGAATTCTTATATTGGGGACTGATGGTAAACCATGTCAAACAGTGGCATTTTGATACCCAGTTGTTGTTGCAATCTCAGCCAAAAGCCTCATCAGAGCCAGTTTTATTAAGATCTGTATGTTAAACAGTTCAGGAGTGCTGCTTTGGGAAAGTGAAGTGGGGTTTGCTGTGTACACAGTCTGAGAAAGATCTCTGCATCTGCTGCTCCTCAGGTTTTGTCAGTGCCCATGGAGCTACTGATAGATTTTTCACCTGGTCGCACATGTTAACGCTGGCTTGGCAAAGCAGTTTGGCATTCCTTGTTTCAGGCTTCCACTGGAGCTGTGTTCCTGGGGTGTTACTGGCTCAGTTAAAGTATATGTCATCCAGCTTGTAGTGAAATTCATGCTCTGTTTTTTAAGTGGCTTTTTACCTGTGCAAAGATGGCAGTCGTGTTGTCCAGGGCAAATGCGGGGGACTGGATAGACTCTAATCCTTCCTTAATCAGTTGTGATCATCCCACAGCTTAGCACTGTTATTTAGAGTTACAGAACACAATACAGAGTATTTGATTCTGTTTTTTTCATGTTCCCTTGGTCTTTGCTATCCTCTGGCAAGGGGTAAAGAGAACAATCTTTAGAAATAATGGTAAAGGCTGATTGCCTTTAGAGGTTTCTAGATGCCTTTTGGCACTGAGCCTTGAGACCACAGGGAGCAATGCTTTCCTTGCCCACAATCTCTCCAGGCTGTGTGCAGAGCACGGAGAGCTGACTGCTCCACATGTGGCTTCCATGACAGACCCTTGGGTAAGCTTAGAGGGAGTAAGCTCAGTTAAGACATCACGATACTTTCCCCAATATTTTCCCTTTAAGCTCAGCTTCATTTGAAGAGCATGCTTTAGTTGAACTGTCAGTTATGTGGCTTCCTTTAATTTTGCTGTAAACTTGGTTAACTTTGGCTTATTTTTAAGAGCAGAGCATGCCAAAAAGTTAAATTCTTGCTTAATTGGAATTAGTATGACCCACTGGGGATGAAAAAGAAACAGGTAGTCTTAGAGTTTGTCAGCAAAGAGAAAGTTTTAGTGGTACAGCAGCATGGGTAAACTTGCTCCCTGAAAGCACAGCCTGTCCCAGAGATGTGTGAAGTGTTTCAAGCAATATGAGTTAAACCTCTTTCCCTAATGAATTAAAGTGAATTAAGAGGAGAAGGAACATGGGTAGTGATGTAACTTTATCTTTGTGAAGGTTTTACTAGCACAGCTATGCTCTTCTGAAGAGTATGTTTAATTCTCTTAATTGACATGATGTTGGTACTACTTTAAGTGCTTACTAGAGCATGTCTCCCCAAATCAAATGTGCCTGCACATACAATTATTCAGGAACAGCTTCAAGCCTGGGCCAATTTTAGTATGAATTAAAGGGTATACAGGCCATGAGTTAACTGAGAAAAGGGCAAAGAAAATCAAAACAAGCCACTGGAGCAGTTTTCCCCCATGTAACTAAATCAGTTCAATTGTTACAGGAGACAGGGATACAACCTTCGTAAGCATCTGAGACCTGGCCCTTCTCATGTACTGAGCGACTCCCAGACTTTATTTAAATCTCTTCTTTAAGGAGTATTCCCATATTTAACTAACTGTGTGATCTATCCGGTTAAAATCCTTTCTAGGCCTTTAGTCAAGTATTTCTGACACTGTGGCCTATTTGAAGGGGACTGAAAACCCAGTGAAGAGTCTCCTATCTTTGTTTTTAAAGACTAGGTACTCTTATAGTAATACTTTATAACTCCAAGAGAGCAATACTTCTGTAAGTAGGAAGGTTTAGGTGGCTTTACAGCATTGCTTTGAAGCCAGTGAGGCACGTTGTGATTCAGTGGGTGAACATTAGTTCCTTCACCCTGTGCTGCACATGAATATTCAAGTGGTTTATGTTTTATGTAAGCAGAGACATGCAAATATATCTTGTCCTAAGTACAGGCTGATTTTTGTCTTTTGCTCTTTCCATTTAGATGACATTTTAGATGAAGCAACAAGGAAAGACCTTTTCACCAACACTTTCTGTAAGGTTTGTGGGGCCGTGCTGCAGTCTGAGTCTCAAAGGACATCACACTATAAGGTAGGCTGGAAAGGAGAATTTTTCCTAGCAAGCACTGGGACTTTGTTTGTTTGGCATTTTAACATGGTGTTATAAAAGCCTTTTTATAGTGTGTTTCTCAAGGCTTATGCTAGCCTTAGACATTAACCAGACTTGAATGTTGTGAAAGTTGTGGGTTCAGTGATGGTGAAGGGCAATCACCAGCATATTGCAGCATGGTTTTGGAAGGAGCTGAGCAGGTTCAGGCCGTGCTGTGTATGGGATTGAAGCAGATCTGCACCATGTGAGCCAGAACACACGTATGGCACGGGGCACTGCTAGCTATAGAGGATCGAGCTTGTGCCTCCTGACGCTTCACCCAGCGATACACACGTGCTGCTCTGTGCACTAGGTTCTGCTTGAGGCAGGTTGTATGAATGATGCTGAAGGCGTTTCTTGGAACAACTGTGTGCCTTGGGATATTGCTATAGGCAGGGGCAAGCGTGCTTTGTTTTGAAACTTGATCTTGAGGGGTTTGCAGGCACAGGCATGTCTTTTTCTTTCTTCTTAAAAATGTTTAAAATGTCATTTGCCGTCAGAAGTCTTTCTTGCTATTCACATTATTAAGACTCAGGTCTTGCAAGGTGTTGTATTTACTTACTTCAATTTAACTTAAGCAGAAGTTGTGCTGTCAGAACTTCACAGAGTTCAGACCCTCGGTCTGATCTTCTGTTTCTTGGATCCAAATCCAGTTGAGGATAATAGATGCAATTGTAAAGTTACCTGACTCCACCATTACAAATCAAATTGATGGAAATAACTGACTTTTTTTTTTTCTCAGTTATATTATCTAGCCAGTATGTTAGGACCCCCTTCTCTTTGATAATATTCTTATAATATCCTGCACTACTACTCAGAATCCTTAAAAGACATCTGAAAAGCATTAGACCAGAGAAGGCAAGTTACTACTTTTGCTTTGTAGGTTACCACTGTATAGGGTGGCATGTGGGTAAGTGTGTTACAAATGCAAGAATTTGAAGGTTATGGGTTGAGAGAACATCTAAGAATTAAATAATTGCATCTGAGGGAAGTATACGTTAACACCCAATTTTAGTTACCTGCACTGCTGTATCCTCAGTAGAAAGGTGTAGAAGTCTCCATAGACTGACTCCAAGCTGGAGATACTTTAACTCAATTTCCAGGGAAACCTGATTCTCTTCACTGACTGTACAGGGAGACTAGACTGCTTATTTAGGAAGGTAAGTTGAGTCGTGCTGCCTGTCATTCTTCTGGACACGGGACAGCCTCGATGTCAAGCCCCCAGGCTTAGTGGTAAAGGAGCACAAGGGACTCGCTCTGTGGCGTGGCTGCATTCCTTTCTTTACCTATTTCAGTGTCCTTGTTTGTAAGGGGACGTGTCAGGATTTCTGGTTGCCCAGAGTTGAGAGTAGATGACTCTGAGGGCTGCTTGAGGCAAAATGTTATGAGTAATGCTAAGTACTATATTATTGATTAAAGTATAGTATTGTTACATGAGCTGGTGTTTGTCCGCTTGTGGCTCTGCTTCATACAAATTCAATTTGGCAAGTGTTGAAAGCAGTTTTTGATGGATGAAGTCCCAGTCACTGGATATATCACTGCTTGGATCCTTGTTCCTGAAACAGGAATAATTCTAGTCTCTTCCCAGGGCAAAAAACATGCTCAGAAAGTTCGTCTTTACATCCAAATGCATGGTGAGAAAAATGAGAGGCAGGAGCATGGCAAACAGAAGAAAACAGATTGTGTCAATTTTCAGGTGACTATTCCCTGTCATTGCTAAATAAAATGTTTCTTTGTATGCTTCAGTGAATGCTTGTAACTGAGCTTGCCCTTATCTGGTTTCAGATGGATGGGAGTAGAGTAGTAGACAGAAACAAACACTGCAATCTCTGCAGCATGTGTTTTACTTCCCCAGTTGTTGCTTTGTACCACTACTTGGGAAAGATCCACGCCAAAAAGCTGAAGCAATTAGGAGATCAAGCCCGCATGCCAGCACCACAGCCTGTTTCTGGTAGGAACTAAATAGTTTGCTTTGCATGTGTTTTCCTGTCACTCTGAAACAAATACAGAGAAGTATCTTCCTACACTTGCCGTGTCTTTATGCCTTTCTATTCTGCTGAAGTTGTGGTCTTGTGGTAACTCCTTAGGTGAATAAACAAAGATACTACCCTGTGCAGCTTGGAAGCCGTGGAACCTTGCTTTCAAATTCCCTATCTTTTATTGACTGAAACTAAAGACAAATATTTCTGGCTTTTTTTATTAATGAAAGGCATTTATTGTTGTTATGAGAAGTCACTGCAGTCCCATCAAGATGTTCCTCTGGTAAATTAATATGATAAGAAATCCTAAAAACAGTTAGTCCATGCACAACACTTAACTGGTGTTAGTCCTGTACAACTTGCTGAACTGTATTTAAAAATGGAGCATAGTGTATGTGCTCTGAATGACCCTCTGCAGGGTATGTCTCTCGGACTCTATAAGGACCTTAGAGTGACCAGCCATCTGTCCTAGTTTTGACTGGGATAGAGTTGATTGTCTTCCCAGCAGCTGGTACTAGGATTCAGTGCGAGGATAATGTTGATAACACACTGATGGTTTAGTTGTCGCTCAGTAGCACTTATCCAAAACTAAGGATTTTTCAGTTTCCCGTGCTCTGCCAGCGAGGAGATGCACAAGAAGCTGGGAGGGAGCATGGCCGGGAGAGCTGACCCGCACTAGCCAAAGGGCTATTCCATACCACAGAGCGTCATGCTGGGGGTATAACCCGGGGAGAGCTGGCTGGGGGGGCAGGTCACTGCTCGGGCATCGGTCAGTGGGTGGTGAGCAATTGTGTTGTGCAGCACTTGTCTTTTCTTGGGTTTCATTTCTCTTCTTGTTATGTTCCTTTTCATTGCAATTGTTGTTGTTGGTTTTGTTATTGTTATTATTTTTTTAAATTCTATTTTAGTTACTAAACTGTCCTTACCTCAACCCACAAGTTTTACTTTTTTCCAATTTAGCCTTTCCTTTGCTGTCAGCAGATTTATCCTCTACTTCCCTGTCTCCAGCTTTACAGAAGCCATCAGCTGAGAAGCCCTTGCTGCCTTCAGAAGCTGGGGAGTCTTCATCATCGTCCAACACAAGGGTGAAATTAAATGATCCAGACAAGTACTGCAAGCTCTGCTGTGCTCCCTTCAACAATCCACTTGTGGCCCAGCAGCATTATGTTGGTAAGAAGCACAGAAGAAATGAAGCAAGGAAAAAGATATTGGAGGAGCTAGGAGACAAAGCTCTCCCTGCAGAATCCGGCACAAACGGTAAGCAGAGCTTGAGCAAGTGTTGTGATCTCTTGAGTGTAGCTTTGAGTGCTCTGTTCTGATTTGTTCAAAGAACTGCTCTGATATGTGCAAGGTTCTCCTGTGTTACAGAACAAGTCCATCTCTTCCTTTCTGCTTGGTCTATGAACTGCTAAAGTTCTGTCTCTGACAGCTGTAGGTTGGAAAATATTTCTTAGTGACTTGGAGACCTAAATCTAGTCCTCACCATTCTGCAGTCAGATTCAAAGGGTCATAGAAAATAGCCCAGTCCCCTAAATCTTAGGCCAGTATCAGTTGTACCTGTGTCATTCTTAGTATGCTCATCCACCTTGTTCTTAAACTATGCTAGAAACACCACAACCTTCATAAGAAACATCTACCAGGACTTACTGATCTTTACCTTCTTGATCTTAAAACCTTCTACTGACATTGAATTTAGCTCTCTCTGACCACAATGTATTTCTTCACTGCACGGAACAAGAAGCAATTGAATCATTTATTTCCTTTTTGTTGCGTTCTTTAAATAATTGAAAACTGAGGTCATGTCTTCCCCTTATCTTTTATTCATGAAACTGGTTGTCATAATTATTTCAATCTTTCCATATATGGAAATTTGTTTCCTAAACAGTCATTGTTCTCTAGCCTCCGGTCAGGGCTGTCTCCAGCTCAAGCACTGTGTCCAAAGCCCTGTTGCTGTGCAACTTCCATTAATTTTTGAGGGGGCATCATCTGGTCCTGTGCAATAGAACTGTCGATCCTTTCTTTAGTAAGGAATTCAAAATCCTACCTGATGGTCAAAAGTCACTGTTAGTATAAAACAGTGTCATGCCATAATTTAAACAAAATAATACGTTTCGATGCAAAGCAATAACCCACTAGAATTAATGCTGCATTTTGCTAATGGATAAAGCTCTTGGGTTTGCGTGGGGGAAAAGGTTACTCACTGGTTTCAGAATACTTAAGTCTATGAGATGACACAGCCTGTAGGAGAAGAGAAAATGACAACCTAGAAAACAGAAGGGTTTTCCTCATCTGACCTTACCTTATATTTGCCTGAGGCTTCGTGTACCATATTCATAATGTACTGCACTGACAATTCTCTCAGCATCTTCGCAGGGTTGAACCAACGCTGCACGAACATTTGAGAGGTAATGTTTAAACTGATCTTACGTTAATTAAATCTGGACTGACTGGATTGGTATCTGTTGGTGCTTGCTTTGGGTCAGGTATTTACAATAGTATTTGATTTTTTTCAGTACAGTTCATTCTCATCAGCACATGACAACAGTTTACTGGAATTATCTTGGATCACTTCAGTCATCAGAAATACTCTTTGTTAGTGTTTAAACTGTGGTTACACTGCAACTGTACACCTCACCAGCTCTCTTCATAAATATTCTAGTGTAAAATTGCAGTGGAGACTTTGTATCTGTCTTCAAACGTTGTTTATGGGAACACTGTGTTAGGACTCTTGCATGGGATGGGGTCATGATGGGCTTTGATTTTTGTCTTTCATTTGTAGTCTCTCTAACCTGCTGTTTCCTTCTTTTCAGCTGTTGGGGTTGGCTGGTACATGTGCTCCCTATGTAACGTCACACTTACATCTGTAGAAACATACCAGGCCCATGTGCATGGACACAAGCACCAGATCAAGCAAGTCAATAAGTCTTTTGTTACTATTCCTCTGTAGTCTGTACTTTCTAACTTCTTCATTAGCCCTGTTGTCTAAGTGACTTTGACTAGTTCATGGGGTTTTTGTTTTGCTTTGCTTTGTTTTTTGTTGTTTGGTTTACTGGTTTAAAGGGGCACTGTCCATTTAAATATAATATTTGTGACTGAAATTCAGTCTTAGAGTTCCCACAGTTGCATCTTCAGTGACAACCCCCAGGGTCAATGTCCTGAAACCTGTACAGTTTTCCCACTTATTTTGCTATCTGGGGATAGCAGCACTTGTTTTGGTACAGCATCTTCAGTGCTCAGCCTAGAAGGAAGTGGTCTGAACTTAAACATTCCTACTGACAGGGCAAAGAAGACTTTAATCCTGAGAAGTGCCAAGTCTCCATCAATTCTGTTGCTTTCACGATTCATCAACATGCATCTTACACTTGGCATAAAATCATTTATGGGATAGATGATAGCTCTTGTACTTCCCCTTTTACCCAGAAGAGTGCTTGCAGACTGTGTTAATGGCAATATGGATATTCTAGTGATTTAAGATGTACTTCTTAGAGATTGCTGTGCAGGTAGGCTAAATATCAAAATTGCTTACATGTTAAGCATTTTGATAAGACATGTTTTAAGTGGAGGTGAAGGTAATAATATAACCACAAGAGACTGATGTAGAACTGATATAATTTAAAATATTTGTTTAGTCAACAGAATTAGAGTCCCCAGAAACAGGAGTGTAGGGAACTGCTACAGGCCTATCTACAGTTTAACAAAATGAATCTATAAAGCTGGTGAATTAAGCCAAAACAAGATACACTTAAGGGATGGGTCTTCAGAGCAGCCCTTTCCACAAGGGATATCTTTGTCATCTAACCACTTTATCTTGCAGCCTGAAGAAAGGGAGAGTAGAATATAAACTGATAGGTAGTTTTGCCTTGGGAGCACATTTATCTTGTTTGGGGTTTTTAGCAATCCAGGTTGGTTGTTTCTGTTCTGTTTTGTTTCTGCAGTTTGCCTGAAATTACTGTATGCAACTGCTCAATAGAATGAATCTCATAAAGAAATTAGTTAACTTTATTACTTGACAGTCAGTATATAATGTAATTGCTTCTTATCTGCAGCTAATTGGAGATTAGTTAATAAGGCAGAATCTTATATTTTCTTTTTAAAAAGTAGTTTTAAAACTGTATGCAGTCATTTTAAAAGCATCTTATTCTACCTAGGTCACCAGAAACTTATTTGGTCTTCATGAAGTTATTCTGGATTTTCAGGTTTCACAAAGAGTAGAATCTGTTCCCTGTAACTTCAGCTTTAGAGATATGATCATGTGTAATGGGGTCCATGTAGTTACCCAGAACAACACACTTGGAATATGTTCTTTTTCTAACTCTGAAAATGATTTCTGGTTTTTTTAACTCAACAGATGCTAAGCAAATTTTTCAGTATTAATAACTAAGACTTTCTATCCAGTTTATGCAGAAAAACAGCACTTGACAATCTCAAGAAGAAATCAAAGAAAACAAAGAAAGCACATGACTCCTTTCAAAATGAATTAACAAATTACATTGAAGTTCAGAAAGCTAGAGGTCTAGAGCCAAGAATGTATTTAGGAAAAGCAGACGAGACAGAGTTTCAAGATAAAAATATGGAAGGAAGATGTGACCTTGGTAAGGTTATATCTTCGAACTTTAAGTATGAACAAGGCCAGTGTTCCAGCCTTTTCCCAGAAACCCAGTCACCTCCAAATACTGGGGAAAACAGATTGCCAAGCTGGCCATCAGCTTGTGAGCATGCACTAGAGAAGACACCTAATTGTTGCTATAACAAGGAATATGGTAAAGAAGAGCAAACATCTGAGGTGGCTACCATGAGAGATGAGAGCTTCAGCTTGTTGGTTGCAAAATCAAAGGACTGCTACAAACTTATGCTTGCTTCTACCAGCTCCTACAGAAAAGAACAGAAATTTCAGATAAAACATTCTGAGGAGGAAAAATGCATCGGTGAAGAGCTGAAGTATGAGAAAGAAGCCACAAAGCAGAAAAGAAAGAAAAGTGGTGAGGATACAGATTTTAGTAAAGAAAATGAGAAGCAAAAGCGAATTAAATTTGAGATAGACTTGGTAAATGAGAAGAAATCAAGACCTTATAAAGACAAAAGACTTAACGAAAACCCCGGTGAGAAAAAGAGAAAAAAGGGTAAAAAGAAGCCACAGACAGATGTCAAAAGAGAAGAGGAGCTACTTTGGGATGAATCTGTCTTGGGATATTGATAAAGATTTTGCTTAGCTTTAAAAAGTTGATTCTGTTTGTAGACTCACTTAGCCATTTTGTACTATACTATGACTTTTTTTTTTAAGCAAAGTTTTTGTTCCAATCTGAAAGTGAGAAAAATCCTGTCTTCTGAAATTTTTGGGCAGTAGGTAGGCTTCAGTTTTTAGTCATTTTACACATGCAGCGCCCATTGCAGTGACCTGAGTTTGAAAGTCTGTAATCTCTTCTGGAATATACCACAAATAAGGGTCAGTAGCTAACAGAATACTGTTGGAATTTCACCAAAATGTATAGCTGCTTTCTAATATGAATGGTGCCTACTGCTGAAGTTTCTGTTATTTTTCTGGGAAAGTACATAAACACTACAGTGTTCCCAGCCATGTCTGTAACCATTTCTCTGAAGATGTAACAGGGAAATGTGAAAGGCTTTTGATTTCAGATCCTATTAGCTGTTGGGTTTTGTTTGGTTTGATTTTTTTTTTTGTCACCCAGTTCTGAGTGGAAAATGAGTCTATTAAACATGCAAATGGTTGTCAGATCTGTGTTGACTAGTAGATTTTTCTCATAATCCTGATTTTTAGTTTAATTTAGGAAACATAGAGAAGGTGCAATATGCAAAAATAATTGCTAACATGAGGCTACGTTCTGCTTCATTCACTCAGTGTACAGAAGGAATGTTAGAATGAAGCTAGATTTTTTTGATCTGAACAATACCCTGAAAAATCAGTAACAGCTTTGTGTTTCTATTTTAAATGTCGTGTCGCCAGACCGTCATTCACAATATGGATTTACGTTATTGCGGCACGAGCATTGATTTCCTACATATGTGCAATTAATCAAGAAACTCAGATGATGGGGCTCAAGCTCTTGTGTTGCCCCCAGGACTCTCAGATGAGACCTTCAATAAGCCACGACACTGGAAATGCGTCTGTGTCTACAGGACCTGGGACAGGCAGGCTGCCCGAGAGAAAGTGGGGACTTGTGTTGTCTGTCTGCACTGTGCAGAGCTGAGGTTGTGTAGAGGATTTGAGGCCTGTGTGATGTCTTACTGAAGGCTGATGGACTGAGTAAATACAGTTAAAGCTCTGAAAAGTGATCATTTAAAAACAATTTCGTAAGACACCATTTAGTATCTCTCTTACTGTCTTCAGGTTGCAAGAAAGCTTTTTCTGAGCCTTGATGTGGGGTCTGAAAGCCATCACGCTGTTGGTAGGCATCACTCCGACTGCACTTGCCACTGGGTTAGTCTGTTTGTAGAGACACCTGTGCTGAGCTGCTGCTTTGGGTAAACCTGCCCAACTGAAACTTTCTGTTGTGGGTTGTTGTGGTGTGGGATGGAGTAGAGACCAGGCCCCTCAAGCCTTGAATTCTGTCTGATTTGCCTTAGGCTCAGTTTTGTGAGTATAAGTAGTAGGTTGAAAAGCTCTGGAAATAACGTAGTCTGGTTATTTTTTAAGGATTTGTGTTTTGTGGTTGATTGCAATCTTGGATTTAGATTTTTCCTGCTGCTGATAAAGTTATAAATCTGAGTAGTTAGCATCTGAGCCACCAAGTAACAGTCCATCCTCTAACAGACAAGCTTAACTAGATACATGTACAACTAAACAAAGCTGAGCAGGAACATGTAGGTGCCAATAACTCATTGGCCAGGAGTCTCAGGAACCTGAACGTGGAGGTCCATGGGGATTCAGCTTTAAGTTCAACGTGTGCATAGGGTCCTTGTTCTGGTCCCCTTTCCTAATCTCTCCTGGTCTTTGTTTGAGGCTGAAAATGCCTCTGCTTTCTTCAGTGGCTCTTTTTCCCCGCTCAGGAGTTACATGCCTTTATCTTCCCGAGGACTCTTTCCCTGGCTTTTCTTAGCCCTTGCTTGGCTGATGAGGGAGTCTGAAGTCACACATTAAAACTGCTTTTCTCATTATTTACTTGGCCAGGGAGTGAGTTCAAGCATAATTTACTTATGCTAACTGTTGATGACAGTTGTGAGCTGTTGTAAGCTGCCAGCTGCAGGCTGCATGTATTGTCCTACAGTGTCACTGGGGAGGTTTTCAAGCGCTCTCTCCTGTATATACTCTTTGCTGTGAGAGTAACATGGGCAACACTGCAGCTTGTCTCCCATCGAAGACAAATAATGAGTTTCTCTTCTCTCAGGATACCTAGTTTAGCAAACTAGGCATTGTAAGATCTCTCTGATATTTCTGCCACTGTCAGATAGGGCTGAACAAATACAACCAGTGTCTTTCACAATTATTAGTAAGGAACCCTTGCTCCAATATGGTCATTTATGCCTCCTTTCCTTGGGAAGTCAGTCTAGGAAACCAGCTAGACCTCCAGCAGACAGAAAGGCCATGGTATAATACTGTGCTTGTACACAGGAGAGAGATAATTAAAGGGAAATAAGCACCAGTTTACTTGCTTTTGAAATAAGAGTTGCACTTTTGGAAGTGAGAAGATGATGATTAACAGCTCTGACAATATGGTAAAAGCATGAGTTGGCAAAACAGGGAGATGTTTTTGTTTTTTTCAGTGATCCATTCCAAAATCTGTGCTGGATCTCCACAGCCTCCTTGCCCACTCACTGGGAAGTGGTTGCACAAACTGTATAGAATACCTCCAGAAAGGTTTTTTTGGTATCTAACATGAAAGATAAGATCCCCAAAGAAATGTTCTTGCCACATTTTGATTAAACAATGATTAATCTGTGATGTAAATGCTGCAAATGAGACATAGCAGATTCTCATCTAGCAAAAGTGACTTATAGCTCTAAGTAAGCGATATCCAATTTTCTAAGGTCATAAATAATGATTTTTGTTTGTGTTTCCTGATTGCCTTGTTCCTAGCCTTTCACATCTGTGCCAATAGTTATCTACATGCTAGACATTTTAAAATATTAGGTACAGAGATTGATGACTTTACCTTTTACTATAAATACGTCTTTCTTCACTTCTTAGTAGCAAAGGAATCCACACTGTCTGTAATGAAAGCTAATTCTGCTTATCTGTTCCTTCCATTAAAACTACCAAAGCATTATAATTCTGATTTGAGAACAAATTAAATCCCAGATCTTCCTGTCACATCGGAGGAGACAGACTTGCAGATCTGAGTGGAGACCCCTTGGAGTCAGTGGTGTTTTATGCAGGTACAAGCGTTCCCCTGTGAAGGCCTGACAGCACTAAATTTGATCTGTCTCATCTCAGTAAACCTTTGTGAAAGAGCTGCCGTATATCAGTAAGACAAGTTAAAACCATACATGTAGCTGAGCACAGAAGTGAGGTTAAAACTGTTGTTTAAAGCTGGGCCTAAGTGAAGACTCCTGCGTTTCAATTTTGGCTCTCTCCATGGTTCAGTACTGGATCAAGTACTGAATTATCCCAAGGCCTCTTTTTCTCATCTACAAATGGTGCAGAAAGGGAACTCTGGCAGATTTATTCTGCTCATGATGTGTCCCTGAAGCAGACTGCTGCTGCCTGTTTCCCCTCCTTTCTCCTGCAGGTTACTGTCCCTGGGACATCCTTGTGTCCCTGCATCTGCTATTCTTGTTCACAGGCAAACAGATCAGCTTAAACTCTCCATAAGGGCAGCTGACATGAAAGGGAGGCAAGGCCGCCCTTCTGCTGGAGCAGGAATAGCAAGAAAGCACTAGAGTTGCTTGTTCAATGAACATGTAGTAGAGCCTAAATGCTCATCTCTGAAAGAAGCTGTCACATTCAGTGTCCTATGAAAAGTGGCATGAATTCTGTTCTGCAAAATGCTGTCACTTTTTTATAGTTTTTCTTTTTTATGACTTTTTATACTTTGGTTTTCATGACTGGCTGCAGTATGTGAAAAATTGGTAGTGAGATCCTAGTGGGAGGTTTATCTGAAAAAGACCACAACTGAAACAAGACATCTCTTTCTGCATCCTGTGAAGTGAGCAAAAAGTTGTTTTCACAGTGGTAGATTCTCATTTGAAATCTTGCGATAAAAGGGAGAACCACTGAAGTCGCCTTATGTGCCCTGAATTCAGGCTGTGGTTTCAGCGAGGCACACTGGGAGCACTAACACCTGACAAGGTAACCCTGGCACTGGCCTGTGAGATGTATCCTTGTCATATCTAACCTGCTAACTTGTCCAGGCGTATTTCTATGAAGATTGAGAGGCATTCAGTTGAAATTGTATAAATTCTCATAGAAAAACTGGCTGCTCATGGCCTGGATGAGCAAACGGTCTGCTGGGTCAAGCACTGGCTGGATGGACGGTCCCAGAGAGTGGTGGTCAGTGGAGTTAAATCCAGCTGGCGGCCGGTCACAAGTGGTGTTCCTCAGGGCTCAGTGTTGGGACCATTTCTGTTCAACATCTTTATTGATGATCTCAATAGGACATAGAGTGTGTCATCAGTAAGTTCGCAGATGACACCAAGTTAAGCGGGAGTGTCGATCTGCATGACGATAGGGAGGCTCTACAGAGAGATGGATAGATTGGATCGGTGAGCCAACGTCAACGGGATGAGCTTCAACAAGGCCAAGTGCCAGGTCCTGCACTTGGGCCACAACAACCCCCTGCATAGCTACAGGCTTGGGGAGGTGTGGCTGGAGCTGTCTGGAAGAGAAGGATCTGGGGGTTCTAATTGACAAGCAGCTGAACATGAGCCAGCAGTGTGCCCAGGTGGCCAAGAAAGCCAACGGCATCCTGGCTTGTATTAGAAATAGTGTGACCAGCAGAAGTAGGGAGGTGATAGTCCCCCTGTACTCTGCACTGGTGAGGCCACACCTTGAGTATTGTGTCCAGTTTTGGGCACCTCAATACGAGAGGGATATTGAGGTGCTGGAACGAGTGCAGAGGAGGGCAACGAAGCTGGTGAAGGGCCTGGAGAACAAATCCTTGATTTTTTCAGGAGCGATTGAAGGAGCTGAGACTGTTTAGCTTGAGGAAGAGAAGGCTGAGGGGAGACCTCATCACTCTCTACAACTACCTGAAAGGACACTGTAGAGAGGTTGGTGCTGGTCTCTTCTCACAGGTGATTAGTGACAGAACAAGAGGGAACGGCTTTAAACTGCAACAGGGGAGGTTCAGACTGGACATTAGGAGAAAATTTTTCCCAGAAAGAGTGGTCAGACAGTGGAATAGGCTGCCCAGGGAGGGGGTGGAGTCACCATCCCTGGATGTGTTTAAGGGTCGTTTAGATGAGATGCTGGGGGATATAGTGTAGGGGAGAACGTTGTAGAGTAGGGCTGATGGTTGGACTCGATGATCCCAAGGGTCTTTTCCAACCTGAATGATTCTCTGAAATCATCTGAATGCAATGCCTTGAGCTGCATCTCAAATTTACCATGTATCTGTGGAACAATATTACAGTATAAAACAGTTGTTTGAGCTAGCTGGAGGACTGTTACAATTAAATTATTTTTTCAGCATAGAGCTCTTGGCCAGCACCACCATCCAACAATGTGGAAGCTGACAGTGTGCTTAATGGCTGTATCTATCACCCATAACACTGGGATGAAAGCACCAGGGTGAGGGCTGGGAGCTTTGGATTCTCTTTCCAGCCTTTCCACAAAGCTGCTCCTGTGATTAACAACTTGCCAGGAAGGTGGTGCCAGATGCCCTCTTCCAACGACAGCTTTTTTAACCTTAACATCTTATAGCTGCTGGTGGTTCTTCACATCCACTGGTGGAAATTACCTGAGGGAAGAGGTTACAGCCCTGATAGATCTGCTTATTTCTTTCCAGCTGTACCTGTTTCCTATCCTGATAATATTTCCTGAGGGAGGTGGTGAGCAGCAAGGGACAGTATCTTTTTGACCCTGCCCAGCTGTAGCAGTTCTTGACGATACCCTTAAACTGGTGATGAATGCAGGTATTGCAAAAATGGGTCACAAAAAATGAATGAATAGGAAACTGTAAATAAAAACCACTATACAAAAAAAGATGTGGGCAGGCTGGAGGTGGGCCAGGGGAGGGCCACAGAGATGATCAGGGGCATGGGCAGCCGTGTGAGGAGAGGCTGAGAGAACTGGGGTTGTTCAGCTTTGAGAAGAGAAGGCTTAGGGGAGACCTTATCTCCATGTTCCAGTATTTAAAGGGTGGCTACGAGGAAGAAGGAGACTCCCTTTTACAAGGAGTCACATGATGAGGGATGATGGGTAGATTCTGATTGGACATGAGGAAAATTTTTCACAGTGAGAAGAAGCAGCTACTGGAATAATCTCCCCAGGGAAGTGGTAGCTTCCCCCACACTGGACACTTCTAAGATTCAACTGGACAGGGGTCTGAGCCATCCTGTCTAGATCATGCTTTTGCCAGAAAGGTTGGACCAGATGATCCTTGAGATCCCTTCCAACTTGGTATTCTGTGAAATAAGTGCAGTGCCATAAATCTTTCTGTGAGAAAGCTTTAGAAAAAGGGCAAAAGTGTTCCTCATCTCCAAATAAGCTGCTGTGCTTTATTTCAAAGAGCTCAACGGACAGTTGAAAGCAATGAGGTGCTAGTTCAACCAGTTATTTCTGGCAGCGCAAAGGTTTAGGCATTGATTTCTATTGAACTTTAAGAAAATTCTGTTCTGATTTCAGAGAGCTACAGTAAACTGCCTGCCCAGCTTTGCTCCTTGGTGTACGCTGGCAATCACTCCTGCTCCAGGGTGGGAGGCTGGGTGCAGGCGTAGATATCAATGTCCCCAGGTGCCTGACACTTCCATGAGTCTTGAGCATTTGCAGGAGCCTACCTTGCACAATGTGCTGAGTACCACTTGTCTCACAGTTGTGTTTCATTGTAGGATTGATATTCAACAACAACAGGCAGAACCACAGAGCCTCAGGTCGCAGACATTTTCTTCTTGCATTGACAGGCTCAGGTCCTTGCTATTTCTCTACTTGAGACACAAAAGTTTGAAGTAAGACCAGAATCTCAATGGGGGGAATGTGAAAGAAGTGGTACATTGGTTTTTTTTTTTTTTTCCCTGAGAGCTATGGGGAAAACTGAAAATCTCTGTGTGGGGGAGGGAGGGGAGATTTAAAAGAAACCTTTAAAATGAAGTAGGATTTCTTAGAATTAACAATGAAACTGTTCACGCAATGTTCTGAGCATTAACCTAACAAACAGTTGAAATAAAAGTTGTTTTCCACAAAGCTAAGTGTTTCCAACTTGCATTATAAAGTCAAGCTCCTCAGGCTGTACCACAGTTTGATAATACTGTGCTCTATGAGAAATATATTGACTGTGATACCTCTTGCTCATAGCTAAGCTTTCTCCCTCAATTTTTTTTCTTTTGGAACTGCATTATATCAGTCGCTATTGAGGCTATTTCTGAGCCACAGTGGCAAAACTATCCCTTTTGTAGTCAGCAGAAATTACGATTTCTATTTCTCTTCACTCCTCCATGTCAGTGGTGTGTCAGTGGTAAATAACACCCTGAAGTACCATGATAAATGTACAGGTTCTCCTCTGAGTGTTAATCACGACTCTGAAGTCTGTATCCTTACATTGATTCATGTGCAAATGAAGTCTGTGCCTTGAGAGCATGATGAGAGAAGCTGGGGGGGGGCTTTCTGCATTAGCTCAGTTCTTTCCTACCCTGCCTTCAGCCTTTCTCAAATCCATCTCTTGTGTTTAAAAAAATAAAAAAATCACTCTGCCTTGCTCAGCTTCACCCCAGTAATGCTCCTTCTCTTGCTTTGCGCTCCCTATGTTGCACCGGGAAACCCATCAAATGAGTCACCAGGGCAAGGTGGTGTGTGACCACTGAAATGTGAGACTTCTCAGCAGCTTGCAAGATTTGGCTCTTTTGCCCACTTCTTTGAGGTCACTAGAAGTTTTGGTGCTGTAGCTTCATGCAAGTCTGGATTCAGGGACCACGCAGGATGCACTCAGCTCACATGGGTTTCTCAGACAGCACCTGGGCTTGCCTTCAGCAGCACCATCAGTGCCTTCACCGAGGTCCCTTGGCCAGGGAGCTCGTGTCAGTGGTGGCCATGATGCGGAGGCCTCAGGGCCCCTTGGGAAGGCACCTTTTGCACCTGCATTGCATGTAGCATTCAAATTTGAATATGCATCAGCAATTCCTTGACACGTGCGCTCCTTCCCTGCTCCACGCTGTTGTGCTGGGGTGGAAGAGGACACCTGGGAAGCCAAGGTGAAATCAAGACCCTGACAGCAGAGTTCATCCTACAAAGCAGCATCAGACATAAAACCTACCCCATCAGGTTTGTATAAAATCTGGAGTTTGGGACCCTCTGTGAATGGTCAGCAGTTAGTGTTGCTGGCATTTGTGTCTGTTCAAGAGCTTACAGATCTGTGATATTTTTTGAAAACTCTCAGGATGAGTGTCTCTTCCTGCTAAGTTATTTCATGTCACTCTGTGAGGGTATCTGTACTCACAGCCTAAGCAAGCAGATAGACTCGTTTCCTTAGAATTGCCCTCAAAATGAGAGGATTGTATGGAAGGCACTTTGTTTTAAGAAAAACACCTCTCAAATCTGTTGGAGGTGATACCAGCTGCTTCACTGCCTGCCTTCTGGTTTGTTTACATCTCCTTTTATTCTTTTTTCTAGCTCAGTAAATGAAGAAATCAGACCACACACACCAGCCGCACTCGTTCAGGAGTGCTGGTGTGCCCACCCCAGCACTGCGCCTGCGGTGAGGGTGTCGTGTCGCCGAGCCTGAGCAGAGCGGGCACGCTGCCTGCCATGCAGCTGCAAACGGGGGGGCTCGGGAGCGCGAGGTATGTACACCAGTGCACAGCTTGCCTTTCATCTTTCCACTCCGCGCTCGGAACAGTGAGAAACACCAGTTGGCAAAGAAAAAGAGGTTGAGACAACACCCGCAAGCTGGTGTCCATCTCGACCTTCACTGTGTAGCCTTACCCCCTCTCCAACACTCATCTCATCGCTGTGTCATCTTTTGTTATGATTTTACTGCTCCACGTTAGTCCTGGCAACTAACGGGGTTAAGATTATTGATCAGGTTTATGAACAAGCATGGAGGAAGTGAGGACAGACATACCACTACTGTTGTGGCTGTACTTTCTTGTTCATTGGTGGATGTGCTGTTGAGGCAAATAAGTCTTTTTAGCAATGTTTTATAGAGTATTTTGTTGCTGTTTGCTTAGGCAAACATAGGCAAGCAGGCATCTTTGTAGCATTACTGCAATGTTTGCTAATGGAGAGCAAGGCTAATGCAATGGGAGCCCCCCCATGAGATGGATTTGTAGTGTTTATGCTTCAGGATGTGCTCCTGTGGCATTTGACAAATACAAGAGACTTCAGAGGAGGTCAGCAAATGGAAGCCTAGGCCGTGTTGTCTAAGCAGTCTTGAAACTGTTAATAAATAGGTATCTATATCCCCTTGTAGGCACCTCAGAGAGGGGTGTAGTTTTGAGAACAGCTGACTACCTGCTGCTCAGTAGCACTAAAAATCAAAGATGGTCCAATGAAAAGAGATTTGGGTGCCTTGTGTTAGGCCTCCAGGTTTGAAACTTCTGATCTTTAATCAATTTAAGGGTGGCTGTGGAAATGCTGCAGTCTTTAAACTATCTGATGGCACTAACTGTTTGTTTACTTCCTCAGGGGATCTGTAAAGGTCAGTGTGTACCCTCTCTCTCTTGGAGCACTTGCTGTGTAAGCCACGGGGGCTTGTCTCTCTCCCCACTGAACGACACTTGGCTCTGCCAGTGGAGTGAGTCTGTCTTTGCTGCTTTCCTCTGTCCCTAGTAATGCCTGATCATAATATGGGTTTCTGAAAATATTTGTGTCAGTCCTGTATACGCAGCCAAAACACGTTTGTCTTATAGAAAATACACCAAGTGCAGAGAATATTGCCATGCAAGCCTGTCTGTGTCCTTTGAATGTGTTTGGAATGATGATACTAGAATAATTTGCTGAAAAAGTTAAACAAAGGGTTATATTAAAGTACTGACTGCACATTGCCAATGATAAGGAATTTTTACACCCGTTTTCCTTTCTCTCTGTGCTGGTATCAGCCAGCGCCTTCATTATCATACTGGACAAGCCTTGGAAAGGGGGATATATGTAAAATGCAGGTGGCTCCAGCCATGACTTCTATCCCTGCACTGTTGGTATTCATGCATGGAGCAGTGCAGCACCCACGGGCATACAGGTGACAGAGCCCATCTGGGCAGATGAGGTAGGAGGGCCAGGCCTGTAGATCTGTGTCCAGCTGCACAGACAAGTTACCAGGAGACAAAATAGAGCATGGGTTTGCTGGCCAAATGTGTACTCTTGTCCCAGGACCAGTATGAGTAACACTTCTCGGTTGGATTGAGGGAGAAGTCACTCTGTGCACACCCTGTGGTACAAGCCTGGAGAGGGCAGTTTCCACAGGGCAGTGTGGGGTGTAAATTCACACCATCGCTCACCTCATAGAGCTGTGCCCTGCAGCTGCTTCCTGCTCTCAGCCCAGGTCAGATGGCATATCCGCTATCACTTGCAGATACCACCAACTTCCCGTGCTTCTCAATGGAATAAAGCCTTGCATTGCTTCTGGAGATGCTGGGAAGAAAGGGAGATGGAGTTGAAAGTTTAAGAAGGATGTTTTTCCCTCATATCTTCTAGCCTGCACTATTCCAAGTAACCTTGTGTCTTTCTGTTCTCTTTCCAGGTACCTGTGACTCATCCACTGATGAAACTGCTGAGAGCAGCTGGAAGAACAAGGGCATTTTGATTGCCCCATGCTGTACAAGGCCTAATCTTAATTATGCTGTCTTGTGTTAGCTTTGCGAAACTCGACGGTCATGCTGACAATAGATCTCTCTCAAAATTGGAAATTCTTTCCATTATGTTTTATTTCTCAAGAAAATGAGTGAACCCATAGGAATTCCCTGCATTTCCCTCTGTGGGATATAACTTCAGTTATTTCACCACTCCTAAGAGTAAACTAACTCCCTACTGAGTTATTCATGACCCCTTCGCAGCCAGGCTGATGTATATCTGATCACTTCCTGAGTCTGCTGTGAGGAATAAATCCAGCATCTCCCTTCCTGCTGAGTGCTGGCACATCACAGAATTTCTCTGGGATTCTACAAAGCAGAAAAAAATCAGCACAAGCCAGAGTATGTCCCACATCTCAGATGAGCTACCCAGCTTTCTTAGCTCTCAAACCAACTCCCCTCATTGTGCCTCTGGAGCGCTGATGCTCTTCTTTATTCTGCCTCCTAAAACTCATTTCTTTCATCCTGCTCATACGTAATAAATTGTGATCAGCCAGGATATAGGACACTGTGCTACATCAGCATCTGATTGTATCACTCTGTCCCTGGGGCTTTCTCGCTCTTTCCTTACTGTTCTGCTATGCTGGGTCGTGTCTGCAGTAAATTTACGGGTTGTAAATAGCTGGGGCTAGTATCCAGCTTCTCTGTGAATCACCTGGTGTGCTCTGGCGTGGAGTAAAACGCTTGGGAGCAAAAGAAACTGCAGGACAGCTTACCTAGCCACTAAGCAGGGCTGATAGGAGTAAAACGTTTGTTCTCAACCTTAAAGGTATCTTATGAAGGGGTCACAACCAGAGCACTGCAGCAGACAGTCCAGTGCTGCATCGAGATTGAACCCTCCAGGGTATCAATCTGCCTGCTACTACTTTTGCTTTTATAGGATTCCTTTGATGTGCAGTGGCTTATGAAATGCATGAGGTTTGAAGGACATCAGCACCAAGAGGGTGTAAGCCAGATGAATCCTCTGTCTGTGAATGTGCAGGCACCCTGGGTGAAGGAAGAGAGATTTGCAACGTTCTGCTCAGAGCAGGGAGTCCTGAAGGATGGACAGTCACACTCAAGAAACAAGAAAACTGGTGTTAAGGAAGGTGGAAAGCACCTGGTGTAGGAAAGGGCTAAAGAGGTGGGAAAGAGGAAAAAAGGAGAGCCATGGCCAAGCCTTGAGTCTGAAAGGCAAAGTTCACTCTGGAGAGTGACACTGGTCAAAATGCTGATGATGGATTTGGGGAGGCAGCTCCAACAGACAGGCAGGAATCAGCCAGCCTGGCCCTGCCCAAGGAGGTACGAAATGAACCTTCACAGGACACCCCCCAAAAAAATTCCAAGCTCTTGAATGTTTTTATGAAAATACAATGATGTTAACCTGCTTGGGGCTGGGAAATCAAAGTCTGAGTTTTTTCTGAGCAGCATGCTCAAGTACAAGCCTAGCGAGGGGAAAACCCAGGCTCAAATTCCTTCTGCATTTAATTTGAGCCAATGTGGGATGTTATAGGCTCAGGGTAGCTGTTAGATCTTTACCCCAGGACTTGCTGTCGAGGTGGCCCCATGCAGCCATGATCCAGATATCTCCACGTAACCCCTCACCTTTGCTTCAGAGGACATGAAGACTCTCCATGTCTGCTCACACGGACTGAGGACCTGCTGTGGCACCTCCACGTGGCTGCAGGGCACGACCCAAAAGTGGCAGAATCCTCTGCAGCAGCAGGTAAGGTTCATCCTGCCAGGTATCCCTGCAGTCCCATGAGACATATCCAGAGATAAGCTGATGCTCTGCATGGAGAACAGGCTCCTTCAGTTAAATTATGTGTTTGGTACTTTCCTGTTCCTTGTGGGCTCTTTTTAGTCTCTCCAGAGGACCCCAGCATGTCTGGGGTTCCACCAAGGCTTATTTTTACATCACTTGTTCCACTTGAGACAAAACTGCTTCGCAGCAGCATGTTAGCCCCTGTTTTTTCAAAAGTTAATCTGAATTACTGACACAGGATTAGACCAGGGGGGCTAGTGACCTGCCCACATCAATGTTTGCAGCCTAAAGCAGGGGCAGCCAGGCTGGGCTAGCTCTGAAAACTGCCTCTTCGATCTACCTAGTTGGAACCGAGGAAAGCTGGTGCGTTGCAGATGGGTTGGGGGTTTCCACAGGCCACAGCTTGCATGCTCTGCACAGGCAGACTCCCCTCTGCCCCAGAGCACAGGGGACACAGACATAAACACCAGGGAATAAATCCAATTGTGTTACTCATTTGGCTTGGAAAAGCAGGAAAGTGTGGGTAAAATCTTTTATGGGATTTACTGAAACAACTGGAAAAGCAGACAAAACCTCTGGCTCAAGGTCCTGCCCACGGGCTGCACCCGAAGTCACAGCAATACTGCTGCTACCGTGAAAACAGCTCTCCTCGGTTTGTGGTGATAAACAAATGACTAAAAGTGAGTGGGAACGTCATAGTTTTGCAAACTTTCCAAACCAAGGTGCCAGCTCTGCAGAGGGCAGCAGCTCATTGCAGCTGCAGAGGATGCTGCTGCGCATCCAGCAGCCGTGCAGGGCTCTGCATTCAGCTAAAAGCTGTGTGTGGATGTAGGAACCCCTTTCCCTATGGCTACAGCATCTTCCCAGGGCTAACCCCTGCTGTGCCACACTGTCCCAGTGCAGGTTTGGGGCTGAAGAGTGGAAAATGTGAATTTTCTGTGGTTTCTTTTTCCCCTACAGGCTCGCAAAACAGGCCAGAGGTGTAAAGGCTTTGTATAAAAGGGTAATTACTCATACAGAAATTAATTCTCATGAAACATGTAAGGTGTTAGCAAGTGAGAAAGGTGCTTAAACCAAAATAGCCATGTGTTTTCTGTGAGGCTTAATGAAGGGAGCAGCAGAGCGTGGAGGGCACCAGGCACCAGCCCTTTCCTGGGCAGTGGGAGGGCTGGGAGGAGAGTTCAACCTCCCAGGGGTGAAGGGGGTGTTTTTGTGGTACTTGGAGGGGAAGAAGGATTTCTGTGTTTTTAGACAGTGACTTATTTATTCACGTTTTCATGAGCTCATGAGATAATGTGTGCTACTTAAAGAGAGGTGTCTTTAACAAACCCATATATTGGAGTTTCACTTTTCTTTGGAAGAAGTATGCTGTGGCAGTATGCTCTTTCTTTGTGCTTCCCAGCCCAGTGTTTGTGAAAAGTGGGCATTTTAACTCATTTCTCGAGTTAGCCCAGCAGCTGCCTGTTGGGTTAAAGGCCAATTCTTTAATATTTTTATTTCAGCCTGGATTGCAAAAGGCTTTTTGCCTGCATAACCACCACCTTCCCCCCACCCCCCGTCACCCCCCCATTCTCAGAGAGAGCAGCACCTCCGAGATGAGATCAGATACGTGGGCTGAAAATGAGGTGGTTAATGTAGCTTTTTGAATTGCCAGTGCTTTTAAATGCTTTGAGACCCCCTATGTATATTTTAAGGCTCCTTCTGGATTCAGAGACAGGGTGGGTGATGCAGGTCAGGAGAGGCAGAATGAAAGAGGGGTGCGGGTTTGTGCACCATCGCAGAGCCCCACCCCTCAGCCCGAGGCAGAAGTCTTTGTGTTTCAGTGAATATTCTGCAGACAAAAAGCAAGTGAGGGATTTTGGCCTATAAAAGGGAAAAAAAAACCTGCATCTTTTGTTTTTAGCAGAATTTCTCTTTACCAGTGTAGTCCGGGCAGTGAGCAGCTGAGCAGGCCGCAATTGAACACACAGTCCATTCTCTAACAGATAAATTTTATTGAGTACATGCACAACTACACAAAGCAAAGTGGCAAAGCGGTGATGTCCAAGTACATGCACAACTATGCAAAGCGAAGTGGCAAAGCGGTGATGTCCAGGCTCCAAAAGCAAGATCTCACCAAGCCGTTTGGCCAGGCGTCCTGGGAGTCTCGGGAACCCAGAGATAATTGCTGCAAAGGTCCATATGGATTCAGCTCCTTTAAGTCCAAGGTGATTACAGGGTCTTTCGCTTTCCTCATCTTTTATCGTCTTTCCAAGTCTCTGAGGCTGGTAACACTTCTGCCATCTTCAGTGGGTGCTTTTCCACACTCAGACATTACATTCCCTTCTCTTTCCTTCCAAAGACACTGTCCTTGGCTTTCCTTATCCCCTTCTCCTCTGCTTAAGGAGTCTTAAATCACACAAGAGCTGCTTCTTCACACTAACATTTGGGGATGGAGGGTTCAAAGACAAGTTACTTATGCTAACTCTTGCTTCTTTACTGTGAGGGTAATCAAACAGTGGAACAGGTTTGCCCAGAGAGGTTGTGGAGTCTCCATCTGTGGAGATAGTCAAAACCCAGCTGGACACAGTCCTGGGCAATCCGCTCTAGGTGACCCTGCTTGAGCAGCAGGGGTTGGACCATCTCAAGAGGTCCCTTCCAACCTCAACCATTCTGTGATTCATGCCAACCACAGGCTGCTTGGCCTGCCCTCCCCTCCTGGATGGCCCTCTTAGAGAAGGCCATCCCTCACATCAAGGTCTGGTATGGCGTGTGTCCCCACCGCTCAACGCCTACTGGGTTGCAGCCAACAGCGGAGCCAAAAGTTCTTCTTGGTGGCAAACACAGAGGCCAACCCAGTCTTGCCCTTGACTATGGTAGGAGACTCTTGGCCATCCCCAGTTGTTGCATCTGCTTGTCAATGCAGACCTTGACCTGCCTTATCCAGTAACAAGTCGCTACCATGGCAAAGCACACACAGATTTGCATTAGCAGTAAAACTGCAATGGGGTGCAGCAGCATGTTGAAGATGCCAGTGGCCGTGGGGGACCAGCCAAAGAAAATTTCCCACCAGTGGTGTTCTCCCGCCCTCTTAATTCGTTCCATTACCTGTTTTATAACATTACCATCATGATGTACGGTTATGAGGATCTTCTTAGCTTCTGCCTTAGCATTTTCTAACAGCTGCTGTAAATTTGCATGCTCTAACATTTCTTTTACAAGTGACAAATCCATACCGATGGGGGTCGGGGTTATACTACGATACAAGGTATAGTTTCTAATTAGCAACTGGCTAGTAAACACAGGTGGTTTATACACAAAATCACAGCCTCTAATAATAGTTACATTGCAAGCACACATATTTGAGTCGTTAAACGTGGTCTGATTATAAACTTCATTAATCTGCACGTATTTACACATCGTTCTAAAGCACACGCACCCTTTCCCTACGTACACTAACACGGTTTTATTACTGCTCTGGGGATTGATCTCAAAATGGCACACCCCTTCTTTGGTGTCAAAGCAAACATCACTCGCCTTAAGGGCATCATCTTCACATATGAATCCCAGCCCCCTCTCCAAAATGCAGGCTTCCAAATCTACCGATTGCCATTTCCCATCAGACACCCTCGCCCACATGCGGTGGTCCAGGGGGTAGACCACGGACCCGTTTGTGTTAACCCCCAGGGCCACGATGGGGTAGACCTTTTCGATGTGAGCCTCTGCCACGGTCAGGACATGGGCGATGACTGCATTGAGGACCTGGTCATGGGTGAAGTTGACGAGCCTCCACCAGGCTTGGAGCTGCCGCTCCTTCTCTGTGGCCGCATCCCACACGATCTTTCGGATCTCAGTGGGGAGGACACCATTGTCGCCGTCTCTCAGGATACCTGCAACAACACTCTGCACCCACATCTGGGCCTGGATGCAACTAAGAGCAAGGGAGACATTATTTTGTTCAATGCCCAGTGCTCGCAACAGCACCTGGTGGTCTTTCTCATTTATTTGTTCCCAGGTGGGCAACACCTCTGACACAAGCCACTGCCCCATCCCGAGGCTGGCCAGGGATGAATTCAGGGGGTTGAGGAGGCCCTGCACGCCCGAGGTGACAGCCTCCAACTTGTTGGCCAAGACCTCAACGTTCATACTGTTGAGGACTCCCAGCCCAGCACCTCCTCCGCCCAGTGCGGTGCCCAGCAGGTCTCTTCTGGCCCGGGTCCCCTGGATGGAGCGGCTGTGGAGCCATGCCAGCCAGCCGGTGTGGAGGGTGGATAGGAAGGGGGTGCAGTGTGGTCTGATGGATGAAATATTAACGGTGGACAGAGACAACACCACCTTCTTCAGTGACCGGACAGGCCCGGTCAACAGCTCTTGGATGTGATTTTTCTTGACTACATACGGGCCTATTTTGGAAACAAAAGGATGCAAGACAGCAGTGATGGTAAACTCTTTTTTAAACCCTTCAGGGCCTCCTATCCACCACTTTCCTCCAAGCTCAGGGGACATTTCTACACTCAGGTTTCCTCGACACCACACCTGAAGGTTTATGACCAGGTGTGGGCAGCGTTCATAATCCTGATTATACCATGAAGCCTCAGTGCCCAATTCAGATCTATTAAGCATTTTGGTCTCGTGGAGGCAGTTTACTGCCACGACCCACTTGCGGCCATTAGGGGCTGTGATAGTCATGGTGGTGCCATCGATTTGCATTGGATCAGTTATACTTTCTTGGGAGTATTTAATTTCCAATTTTACCTGGTCGCCAACTTCAGCATATTGAGCTGCATGCCAGGCCAAAAAATGGCACTTCGAGACCTTAACAGCAGCAAAGGAGGGTTTTGTGGTGCTAATCTTGAATTTAAAGGACAGCCCCATGCTCTTGTGGGCCCAGAGGCAGACCACAAAGACTGGCTGGACCAAAGTGAAATTGCACCAACAGTCCGATTTTTCTATGGCACAGTTTTTTTTCTGATTCTTCCTAGTTTTTATTTCAGTTACAGAGATTTGAGTTACCTTCTGGTGAGTGGATCCATTAATTACCCTGCACCCTACCTTTATTTCTTGTCCCACCTTCCCCAGCAGCTGTGGGACTCTGTCTGTGCTGTCCCAGCTCCACTCATTTTTCAGGTACGCCTCCATCCCATGTATAACCACCGTTGACAAATTTAAGCCGTTGTTAGAATTTAAACCCATGCTTCCCGTATATTTTATGTGAGCTTGAGACCAGGGCCAATCAGTCCCAATTTTTGTGTACCTCCTAACCCTGTGCTGGGCTGTGGCCCATGTTTTGGGGTGCCTTTCTAAGTGGGAACGACTGACTTTTTGTCTGAGATGCTGATGAGTTGGTTGAGCATGTTGGGTGCTCAGCACTATGCACATACCAGAAAGCAAAGCAAATCCTGCAACCAGAAATTTGAAAGCATTTTCCCCGTAGCACAAATAGGGCTGGTGATGCCATGAAGTTCGCCCTTCCCGCCGGTCACAATTGCCTTCCATTTTCCTTTATCTGCAAAACATAAGCAAGACGGGCTCTCCAGCCCCATTAATTTCCCTTCCATGCTTTTAATTGAGAAGAATGGAGCCATTTTTCCTGCCTTTTTGCCCCCTTTCTGATTTCTACCTGGTACATGGAGGGGCTGGCCTTGTTCACAACCCTAACAGGCCCCAACCATTGGGGTCCCAGCACCTGGTTCTTCTCTCTAACCCCCCGATACATTACCAGGTCCCCCGTGTTCCACTCTGCAGGGCGCAGCAGTACTCCCAGCTGCTTATCCATCTTGGGGATGTTGGTGTCCTGCACCAAGGCGAGCTGGTGGTACGTAGCTGACACTGTCCTCAGCATGTCCTGGACCCACTTATCTGTCAGCACACGGGGTTGCAGTTCATCTGGCGGCTCCCCTCTTTGCCACCAGTGTCCCGGCAGCTTCAGGTCTCTTGCAGGAGGCAGCTTTTGGGGAGAAGGCATGTGAGATGCCACAGCCCCCCGTAATGCCAGCAGGACCAGTGGGAGCTTCTGATCCCAGTCTTTCCTTTGCTGGTTCATGAGCTTTCTCAGCGCTGTCTTCAGTGGGTGGTTGGGCCCCTCCACTGAGCCAGGCTTCTGGAAATGCCCCTTGATGTGAAGCTTTTGCTTGATACCCAGGGCTTGGCACACCCCTTTTGTGACTTCTCCAATGAAGAGTTGGCCGTGGTCTGAGTCAATCTCCTTTGGGACACCCCACTGTGAGAAGACATGCTCTACCAGGATCTTCGCGGTTGCACTGGCTGTGTTGTTTCGAGCTGGAAATGCTTCCACCCACTTGGTGAAGTTATCACTGATCACCAGGCAATACCTGTTCCCTTGGGCTGTTTGTGGCAAAGGGCCAATAAACTCCATCTGCAACTTGCTCCATGGCCCAGAAATCCTCTGGTGGCCCAGGAGGGCTTTTGTCATTTTGGCATCAGGATTGTTGGCCGCACACGTCAGGCAGTTGCTGACGTACCTCTCCACATCCTCCCTCATTTCGGGCCACCACCCAGCAACCTGCAGCCTCACCATGGTCTTGTCTGTCCCCAAATGCCCCTGCTCATGAGCCAGGGCCACCAGCTCCGTCCGGACAAGTTCAGGCACCACCCAGACCGGGAAGTCTGCCCCCTCCCTCCGTGCCAGGACCAGCCCCGAGATGTCCTTCCACACCTTGCACCCTTTATACTCCCTGCCCTGCACTAACACCCGGATGCTGGGGTCTTGCGCCTGCAAGCCCAGCAGGTCCACGCTCTCCCAGTGTCTGCTGGGAGCCACCAACACGGGGCCATTCTCCAAGGACTTGCTGGCCTTCCACATCAGCCCTTCCTTTGCACCTTGCTTGGCTTTGGCGTCCGCCTCCTTGTTCCACTTGGCTTCTTCTGTTCCCTTCTTGTGGGCCTTCACCTTAATGATCTGGGCTGGGTGTGCTCTCTTCTCTGCCAGCCTCGTGAGGTACAGCAGCTTTTTGGCATAGGTGACAGGCTTGCCATCAGCAGACTGCATGTCCCTCTCCCTCCAGAGCGGCAACCACTCCAGCAATGCCCGCACTACCCAACCCGAATCTGAAAATATGGCCAGTGGCTGGTCTGCCGGCGTGTTTTCCATGGCGGCCATCACAGCCACCAGCTCAGCAGCCTGGATGGAGTGTGGCAGGCACTTCCCCTTCACCACCTCCCCTGTGCCCCGGTTGATGGCAGCATAGCCTGTGTAAGGCACCCCTTCCTCGTGGTAGTTGGACCCATCTACAAACCACACGACATAACGTCTCTCCTTGGCCTCCTCCAGGCTGAGGCTGCTCTCAAACAGGGGCACCTGCCGCAGCTTGGTCTCAGCTGAGGGACCCCCTGGCTCCTCCCCGTCCCTCTCTCCACTGATTACCACCCCATAGGTGCCAGATGAGGGCTCCCCTGCCTCCCAGGGGACCTCCTTGTCAGTCAATGCCAACACCCAATTGGCCATCCTGGGGCAGCACAGGGGATCCTCGTCACCCTTCCCCGACAAGAGGTACCTCACCGGGGCACGGGAGGTCTTCAACAGCACTGGGGCCGACCCTATCAGGTACTCCCAGTGCTGCAGGGCCCAGGTCAAGGCTAAAACCTCCCTCTCGTAGTCAGTGAACTGCTGCTCGGCCAGTGTCAGGAGGCGCGAAGCGTGGGCAACAGGGAGGAGATGGGCACCATGCTGCTGGCCCAGGGTGGCCTGCAGACCCCTCCCCGCACTGGCCAGCTGCAGGATGTAGGGTCTGTCACCCCGGGGATGCGCCAGCACAGGGGCTCGTGCCACACTCTCCTTTAAGATCTTCACTGCTTCGTTCTGCTCTGGCCCCCATTGCCAAGGGATGTCCTTCTTCAGGAGGTGGCAGAGTGGTGCAGCTTTCTCTGCATAGCCCTCGACGAACTCCCTGGAGAACTTCAGAAGAGCCAGGAAGGATTTTAGGGTGGTGGCATCAGCTGGTGCCGACACTTTCTGTATTAGCTCAACCCTCTGCTTCTCCAGTGAGCGCGCTTCCTCCCCCAGAGTCACCCCTAGGTAGGAAACCTCCTTCCAGCACAGCTGGGCCTTCATGGGGTTGACCCTGAAGCCCGTCTT
Source organism: Strix aluco (assembly GCF_031877795.1). Classification (NCBI taxonomy): domain Eukaryota; kingdom Metazoa; phylum Chordata; class Aves; order Strigiformes; family Strigidae; genus Strix; species Strix aluco. Next base: position 6,650,088 of record NC_133934.1, read on the forward strand.
CTGGATAGCCTCCAGCACTTCCCCCAGCACCTCGAGGTTCTCCTCCTTCGTCCGTGTGTGGATGAGAACATCACCGGCACAGGACAACACGCTCTCCCGGTGGCCAAGCTTCTCCCACATCCTCACCACGTGCGCGTGGCAGATGGCAGGGGTGTTGTGGAAGCCTGGCGGAACTCTAGTGAAGGCAAATTGCCGTCCTCGAAGGGTGAAGGCAAACTTGTGCCAGGACTCAGGGTGCAAGGGGATGGCGAGGGACGGGCTGGTCAGGCTGAGCACTGAGAACCATTTGGATCCCCGGGAGATGGCTGCCATGACGTCTGGGTACTTGGCCACCATGTTTGTCCGCAGCGGGGTGACGTGGTTCAGGGTGCTGAAGTCGACCGTCAGCCTCCATGTTTTCCCATCAGCTTTCCTCAGGGGCCACACCGGTGCATTGCTAGTGCTCTGCTGCTCCACCAGCACTCCCTGCTCCAGCAAGGTTTTGACTGTGTCCCACAAGCTGGCCTCAGCCTCAGCCGGGTACTGGAGCTGTGGCTGAGGAGGGGGATCTGGCCCCTTGACGGCCACGACAGCATCAATCTGCCCACAGTCCAGCTTGCTTCTTGCCCAGACCTGGGGGAACTGCTCTGTGACCCGTTTCACTCGGGGCTCCCACTCAGGGTGGACCAAGAGCTCAGGGGCTTTCACTGACATCACCCTGTGGCTCGCTGGGATGATGGGCACATCACTTTGGGGGCAGTGTAACAGCGCTTGGTTTGCCAGGTCCACCACTACCCCCATCTTTGTCAGTGCAGAGATAGCTAAAATTCCTGGCTTTCCCTTCATTTCCATTTTCCCAAATTTTTCAGACCCTTTGGCAGTCCCAATTTCAAAGGGTATGGGCCCTGTGAATGACACGGATGATTTTTGGCCATTCGGCCCTGTCAATTCAATAATTTCACAGGTTTGGAAGAGCCCGGCTTCGCCAGGGATCATATTCAGAATTGAATAAGAGGCACCAGTATCAATTAACATCACTTGTCCAAGCACCCCTCCTCCAATAGTCATATCAACTATCAGACGCCCCCACAAATCGGTCTTAATCGGTGCCACAAAAAGGGGCGATGCAGGTGCCTGGCAGCCCTATTGCTGAACCTTAGACCCCGGGTCAATCGGGTGGGAGCTGCTGTGCTTTTTGGCCTCGTGCAGGGCCAGTTTTCGGAAGAGTTCCGCATCCGGCAAGCCATCAATATCCTCCTGCTTCTCGTATTTTATCAAGCGCTTCCTCAGCTCAGCCCGCCAAGTGTTGGACTTCTGAAACCTCAGCCCTTGCTGGTTCTCCTTTCCTGAACCACCCTTGCCATCAGGATCTTTTCGGTTGTCTCCTTGCATTTTTCTCATCCCTGCATTTTGGAAGGACATGGCTGAGGTTTTCCCTTTCTTCCCCCCCAGCATGTACCCTGGGAATGCCTGCTTTTGCAGCTCAAAATTCTGGGTCAAGATCTGCTCCAGCTCCGACAGCGGTTTCCTGGCCGCATCCCCGCCTGCAATCACCCGCAAGGGGGGTGTCAGCCCCACCACCAGTGGCTCCTTGAATTCAGGTCTGTCAAAATCGAGGGGGGAGTCCTTTGAGCCGGGCAGCCCAGCTATCTGGTAGAGCATTTTTTTACGGTTAACGTAAGCGTCCGGCCGCTCCTCAGGGTTTTGCTTCTCCTGGTGGAAGAGCACTAAGGGGTTGACCTCTGGGAAGAACACCTTCAGCACAGCCAGCTGGACATCCCCGATGTCCTGGACATTGCCCATCTGCACATCCCCCGGCAGCGCTGCGAAATCATCCGGTTTCATGCACTTTCTCACCACATCTATCAGGTCACTCACCAAGTTGCCACTCTGGCACCTAGGTAGCCGCTGAGCCCTGGACAGCCAGTTGACTGCTGTCTCCTTTGTTAATGGCCCCAGCATCTTCCCCACTGTCTTGAGCTGCTCAGGGGTAAACCAGAGCACAGCCCTGTTGGTGTCTATGGCCTGGAGTGGGCTGTGGGTGGCCGGCTCATCGGGTGGGCTCTTTTTAATTTTGGAAGCCTCCACCTCCCCTCCTTGCATCTGGCACATCTCCTCCCGCAGAGGAGCATAGGGAGATGGCCTGGTGGGGCCGTTAGCACCCCACACATCATCCTCATAGTCATAGTGGGGAGGGTGCGGGTCTGGGGAGTCCTCCCCCTCGCCGTTCCCAAACCGGCTCCTCTTGCCTTGGATGGCAGCCACGATGCCCCTCGACACCCCCAGCTCCGCCTGCAGCTCCTGAATCTTGGCATGGCATACTTTGTGATCAGGGCCAGCACCCCGGTCCCGCTGGACATCCTGCAGGACCGCCCGCACCGCGCTCTGCGCATCGTGAGTCTCCCCGATCCACTTGCCAACCTCCTTCTCCAGCTCCTCTGTCTTCAGCTTCTCATAGCCCAGCTTGCTCTCCAGCCGGGTGATCTCCACCGCACTCCGCAGAGAGTCCCCGCACAAACCCTGCACCTCTGCCCGCAGGTTGTCCACCTGCATTTTGAGCTCACCCTTGGCTTGCTCCAACTTCTGCACATTCTCAAGAGCCTCCTTCAGCAATTTGGACAACTCCCTGCCCACCATCAACAAACCCTGCAAAGCTGCTCGCTTCTTGCACTTATTTGTGGGTTTGGGCTTTTTGGTCTCCTCCGACCAGCTCTCCCACTGCTGGCAGAGCTGCTGATATGCCTCCGGGCCCTGGAAGGCCCCTGGGGACCAAACCGGGGGGAGACACTTTTGGAGCACAAACTGCTCCAGTTTCCAATTGCTAACAAAGTCAGTCATCATAGTGAAGCGAACAAGATCCAAGACAGCTTCGTCTCAGAGCAAAACTACCATAACACAGCACCGCCGATCCACCCACAGCGAAAGGCTGCAACCCTGCGATCTGCCCCTCCAAAAAGCCCCCCGGGGGAATGCCCGAACCTGGTAGCAAGGGAAGGGGAAGGTGGGGACGAGTGGCCGCGGCCGAGCGGGCAGCCGCCGCGACCCACCGGCTCCCGGGGAAGGGGATGGGGAAGGGACGCGGGAACGGGCAAAGCAAAGCAGAGGTTTAGTAGGACCCCAATAATAAGATCTCACCAATCCTTGGCTGAATGTTCTGGCAGTCCCGGGGGCCTGGAGGTGGTTGCTGCAGAGCTCCGGTGGATTCGACACCTTTCAGGACAAGGTGTTTGCGAGCCCTCACTCCAATGGCTTTTTATAGCCATGGCAGGTCATTGTTTGGGGCTGATAACACCTCTGCTTACTTGCTCGGTGGCTTTTCTTCCTGCAGGTGCTGCATCCCTCCCCCTGTCTTCCCAAGGACACTTTCCTTGTTTTTCTTTATCCTCTTTGGCACTGATTAGGGAGGCAGAAATCACATGGGAGCAGCTGCTCTGCCCCTTATCTATTTTGGGGGGGCCCAGGATTAGTAACTGCTCGCTCATGCTAACCTCTGCTTGCACCAAGTGCCCTGAAGAGGGAGACCTGGAGCCTGTCCCCTCAGCAGCCATCCTCCCAAATTCCCCCAATGCCCCCTCACTTGCTGCACACCCCATTAGCACCTGGGTTTTAGGAGGAGATCACACATCGGACTCACACCTCACACCTGTAATACACACGGTCCCCCCAAACCCCACCCCAAGCACAGATCTGCTTGCTGGGGGGAAATGAGATGGCAGAAAAATTCACACAATTCATCATGTAGATCCATTTTGGATTCTGGACTTCAAAAGCAGCATTTTTCCATGCCACAAACCAGCCCGCTGCACACTGGTACCTTGGGGGTAAGCCACGACGTGTCAGGAGCCTTGACTGTGATATTGCATCAGCTGAATTACAGCTGTAAATCTGCACCTGCAAAGGCAGACAAACCCCCCCAACCTCGCCCTGCAAACCACATCTTAGCTCGGAGCAGTTTAGAAAAGAAAACTTGACCCACTTAACTTTTTTTCTGCCATTACACTAAGAAAAAGGTAGCACTCATCTTAGTGAAAATGCTATCATTTTCATTGTTGCTTTTCCCCCTAATGAAATACTCCAGAAACTACACCCTTCCCTGGAATAAAATCATTAAATAAAATTTTAAAATCAAAAAAATGTTCACCCATGGCTGCTTGAGTTCTGGGGAGTTTCCATCCAGCAACCCGTTATCCCCAACGGGCCCTTATTTCCAGCAAGGTCAAGTTGGACCAGGCTTGAGGCTGAGCAGCCCTTCCCAATCCCAAAAGTCAGCCCTTGTGTCCCAGAAAGCACAGAGGGATTGGATTTTTTCCTTATTTTTATGGCAACTCTTCCTCTAATCTGGCATTTACAGCCCAGCTGCAATTCTCTCTGCTGCAACGTGGGAGTTTAGCAGAGATGAAAGAGATGAAACCCCAGACAGGTCCTGCTTCTTGTCTGTGAACCTCTTTCTCCTTTCTTCTACCCCCATGCTTTGCTCCAACTCCCCGAGAGAAAACACTTTGCTGTAAGAAACCTATCATAAGGAGAAAATAAAAAGTTGAAAATGTAATAAAGCTGTTGAAAATGCAGGGAATTAGTGTTGGTGTGGTGAGGTATATTGGATGCGGACTGAGAAAAAGAAGAGAGGATGTTTCCCCCCAGGATGGGTGAGGAGGAGACCCACAGGGAAAGCACCGAGATGGGGCAGTGAAGTGGCTGGGCTGGGGACCAGGCTGGTTGTCTTTCATTTCAGAAAAAGAATAAATTCCCCCTAGGAATTGTGCAGCTGAATAACACTAATACACTAAAAGTCAGCGATCTCCCTCATCTTGCCCCGGCAATAAGCCAAACACTCGTGATGAGGAGCTGCTGTACCCCAGCAAGGTCACCAACAAATCTTGCTTGTGTTAACAGATCAGTTCAACTTGCACCCTTTTTTCCTCCCCTATTTTCTTCCCAGGACAGCAGCCCCAAACAATGTGGGGATGTTATAAACAGCAGCTGCTCGCCTTCATGTTCCCAGAGTGCTTTTATTTTTGTTGGTGATGAGACAAAGGTATCCAACCTCCAAAATGTTTTCTTGTAGGAGCACCGTCCGGTCCTGAGAACAGCTTAGTTGCCAGTAAATAGCTCAACTGCAAACAGCAGCTTCAAAAAAACTTAAAAATTAATCCCTGTCCCAGCACACACACTATGCTTTTACATTGCAAATATTCCTTTTTCTTTCCATAGGAGACATCCGATAAGTAAAAGCGCTGCAGGGAAACATCTCTAAAGCTGCTATAATATCCTGAGGAATCCTTCCAAGCCAAAATATCTGCTTAGACAATCCAATGTATCTGCTTAGACAACCCAGTGTCACCAGCCTTGCAGCAACATTTGGTGCCCAGTGTAATATTCCCCATGTTCAAGGTTGTAACAGTGACAAAAGCCACCTCTGAGAGCACTTTGGTCCTGACCAGGAGGCCAGAAGATGCTCCAGGTGACAGCAACAGTGAGAAAAGGAGGATGCAGCCATTGCAGCAGCCAGGGATATCGGGCTCAGCTCACTGACTTCACCACGAGGATAAAGGGAAAATTCAATTGCAGTGTCATTTCTAATATTAAGCACATCCCCCCCCACCCCACCCCAAAAAAAAAAAAAAAAAAAAGTTGCCTACACCCAGTTCTGGAGAGGTCCCAATTTGGGAGTGAGGGGAAAGGCAAGCAGGAGGTGAGAAGAGGAGAAACAAGGGTTGCTGCACCCTGTGCCAGGGGCTCAGCTCCAAAAATGAGCCCTTAAAAGCACTGAAATGCATTTGACAGCACGAAAACACACATTTAGCCTGCCAGAAAAGAGTTAAGGAGTGGTTCAGCCAACCCTAAATTTTAGCAGCCGAGCCCTTTGTGGCAAGGCTTTTGGTGGTTAGCAACCCGCTTTGAGCAGGAAATTATTTCAAACAGAAATGGGGAGGGGATGTGTTACGGCAGCATGGAAAAATCTGGTTGCAAAACGGACCAAAAATTTGCACTGCACGAGACACAAAATTGTTTTTCCTATTCGTCTGCCAACTCAAATCCCGGGGGGGGTATCTCAGTGCCCCCCTATCGTGAGACCCGCCCTGGGAAATCTCCCCTCACCAGGGAACCAGCCCCCGGGAGATGTTGAGGCTTTGTAAGGACCACGAGTATCTGCACAAGGAGGGCATAAAAGAAAACCAAACCCCACTTGGCAGCCAAGGGAGCAGTGAATAAACAAAAATAATAAATCATTTCTTTCCCAAACATGGAAATATTGAAGGCTGCTGAGACCAGTTCACCCCTGTAATTTCACATCATGTATTTCACTCTTTGAGTCCTCAACCCTGAGTGCTTCAAAACTCTTGCCCCTGAAGACATTTCAAAGCCACTCTGATATTTTATTTATCATTTAAATATTTCTGCATGTGAGCCACACACTGTCACAGCTACCAAAGCAGTGCCCACTGCGAGGTGGGGAGCCCCAGCAGGATTTCCTTATTTTTGTGGTTCTTTCAGCCACTAAATTTGTTTGAGGTTTCTTGCTCTTGGCTTCAAAGTTTTCTGTGATGCCTCGTGCCTCTGCCTTATGGCCATCTAGTTTGGTGTTCAGCATTTTCCAGGCCCAGAGAAAAACACCTCCTGCTAAAGACTCTGCTGAAGAGAACAACCCCACAGCTCGAATTGCATCTTCTCCTTATTTTGCACGCATTTTGATTTTGACAGAGGAGAAAACAGCCGAAATTCAACCTTTCTTGATTTTATTTTTAATGCCAAGCTCCTATATTTGTCATTTTTTAATTGCACAGAGCTGGATTAAAAGAAGGAGGAAAAGCTAGGTGATCAAATATGAAGAAATCATAATTAAAAATCAATGAGTTTAGGGTTTTTTCTTCCTAAAGGGGATTTTGGGGGATCCCATGCAGTGCTGGAGAAGTGCGTGGGGCTGCCGCCCTGATGCACACCTGGTTTGGGGACTCGGCGCAGGCGAAACTGCCAGGCTGAGGCTCCGGGCGCTGCTGCAGCAGATGCTCTTTGGCAGCTGTTGGCGAGACATCTGCGCCAAGACGGGGAAGGACCTCGTGGGGTGAAGCCAGCCCTACCACCAAGAAGTGACCGCGGGTGGAAAGGGGGAGCTGGCACAAAACCCCTCCATCATTGACTCCACCACTATGGCCTGGCTGTGGCTCCATCTCTTCACTTGCCTCCAGATTCCAGGTAAGAGGAACATGTCTCTTAAGGGTTAAGGGCACCTAAAATCATGCTGGAGCCTCTCCTCTAACCCGCTCTAGAACGCGGGATGTGTTGCACGGCATCTTGATGATGGAAGTTTAAATATACAGGCATAGTATAGATCTACAGCATATTATTACCTATCACCATCTAATTTTGGGCAATGCTCTTAATAACATGCTTTAGCTTTCGGTTAGCCCTGAAGTGGTCAAGCAGTTGGACTAGATGATCACTGTAGGTCCCTTCCAACGGAAATATTCTATTCTATTCTATTCTATTCTATTCTATTCTATTCTATTCTATTCTATTCTATTCTATTCTATTCTATTCTATTCTATTCTATTCTATTCTAATCTATAGTGCAATATATAATGGTATAGACACCACAGAGTTTGTTTTTCCTGCACCTTCTTAGTGCAGACAAACTGTGGGAAGCTGCTGATGGAGAAGTTAAAGTAGCACCTATCTACGCTGCCTGTGTAATGCGAAACGATAAAAATCCTGTCAAATTTTCTTGTACATCTATCCAAGGACTGAATGTTTCCCAAGGGCCACAGCTGGAATCGGTGTGTTATAAAACCATGCTGCCTTCTGGTCATTGCAGACAGGTTGCTGGAGGTCTGAACCGAATATACACAGTCGATGTCACAACAAAGTGGTAAAATTCTGCTTTACAGGACAAATCGTGGCATCAGTTCTTAGGTGAAAAGTGTTGAGAGCTTGAAACACCTGTTAAATGTAAATATTAGGGTGGCAGCTCAAGTTGGTGCCCCAAGACCTTGCCCAGCCAGGGCCCACAGCTGCCCAGCATCCTCAGTTAGAGGCTGTTGGGACTGGAGAGTGTTTTGTTCGCATCATGTGATGGTCATCCAGCCATCGGTGTAAGACAGTCGATCTGGCAGCAAACAGCCCGAGGCACTTTATCAACACCTATATGCAGGTAATAATATCCTATAGATCTATATGGTGGGGTCCCTGCTGAGAAAACCCCAATAAATCAGAGTTTGCTCTGCACATGCAGAGAGAAAAGGGACTGGTTTTGAGCTGCTGCAGACCGGTCTGGCCAAGCATGTGGAAACAGACCCATCCCACTCCGATTCCCCGTGGTCCTCTGTGAGAATATACACTGGGAAAGGGAACAGGGCGGTTTTGGGGGGATGAAGATCTGGCAAAGGGTGGGCTTTTCTGCTCTGGCTCCGTCCCAGCTCACCCCACTGAAGCTTGACCACTGGCTCAGAGCTGAGCTGAGCATTTTCCAGGATCCTTCCTCATTCCTTCTGGTTCATCTAACCTCTCCAACAGCTCGAGGAAAAGGTTTTTGTGGGGAGTTGTTTCCCAGGCCAGCAGAGCCAGACCTCAGGGTAGCCAAGGAGACCCTGAAGCCATGGTGCCCCACAGCCACCCACATTTCATCCCCTAAAAAAACACACAGGTGTTAGCCAGAGTAAAGTTTGTGAGGATTGCACTCCAAAACCTGAAAATTAGGTATTTACATATTAAGGAGACATTTATAATGGTGCGGCTGATGTGCAACACCTGATTTTTGGCATTGCAATATTAATTTAAGGCTGAAGCCTGCTCATCTCTGCAGCATGCTGGCAGCGATGGGGTCATCGGTGTGGGGACAGAGGAAAGCTCTGGACCTGTGTCAGTCACCAGAGCCCTCTCCTCTGTCTGTCCCCATGGGGGACAAGAGGGACATGGGGGCCATGGCCACTGGGATGACTTCAGGTGTTGTGGCCATGCAAACCCATTCCCACACCACTGGGTTTGCAGAGCTGCACAAGGCTCTTTGTAACAACAGCTCTAAGCAGCTTTGGGATTTTGAAGGAATAGGGACATTTTAAGGTAAAAAAAGCCAAAAAATGTGCTTTGTTGAGCTTTTTACACAGCTTTAAAACATGCCTGGGAAGAAGATGGGGGAAGCAAGAGCATCCTTATCTTCAGAGGGCTGTTTTTCACTTGGTCTTGGAGTATCTGCAGCTTTGTAGGACTGTTTGCTGAACAGAAAGGATCACAAGACACCTATTATCCGTTTCACAAGGACAGACCCTCGCTTACACACAGACACTGCTCACATCTGCCTGGGCCAAACACAACTCAGATAATTTCTAAAAAAGCTGCAAAACCCAAACACACTGGTGTGATGCCAAACCGAAGCTTTCAACTCCACCGCTACCCCTCACTCCCTCCCCTTCCCCAGGTCTCAAAATTCATATAAAAATAATGTCATATGAAAATTAATATCAAATTAGCTCATTTTGAGATGTTTTGCACTTTTTTTGGTCTTTCTCTGCATCTGAGATGCCGTCTGAAGTTTATCAGTGTTGCTTCTGTTAGAACAAAAATCTGGCAAATAAGCTAAGAGGCTCAAAAAAAATCTGTTGAAAGAGAGGTGAAGCCTCTCTGAAAAATGAGAGAGAAAAGGAGAGTGGGAGAGGAGCATCTGTGGGAGCAGGTGGGGATGCCCTTCCCTGCACATACAGCCCTGAGGACACCCCCAAAATCATCCCTCCATCCCTGTCCCTGACACTGAACCTCCTCCCTAGATGGGTGTTTACAGGGCAAACTCTACCTGTATAACTAGGCATGATGAAAAAATAGCTGGGGAACCCAAAAAGGCCTCTGAGGGAATGTGGGAGCATCCTGATAAAGATGCTCCTGTTTCTTGCTCTTGTGATCCCCTGGTCTTTGACTACTTGATCTTATTAAGACCACAAAGAAAATCTGTACTTAGCATGGAAGAAAAATAATGGAAAGAAAATAATAGCTATGTATTCCTGTGTCTTTTTTTCCTAGTTTTCTGTACAGATCTACCTTTATCTCAGATTCCAGAGCACATTTTAGCCCAAACTAACAACAAAACAGAAATCCTCTGTGAGCTGAAGGAGGAGTATGCAGGGGTGTACTGGTACCGCTGGAGCCATGTGAGGCAAAATTTCGAGTTCTTGATATTTTCCAACCTATTGGGCAAAGTCACGTACGGCACAAACATCAGCCAGGACAAGTTTAGTGTCCATGGGGCGAGTTTCCGCACTTCCTACAGCCTGCACATCAACCACCTCCATGCCTCGGACAACGGCACCTATTACTGCTCCATCTCCCAGTCCTCCCAGCTCCTCCTGGGCAGCGGGACACGGCTCGGTGTGGGTAAGCATCACTCCTGGGGCTCCAAAATGTGTCACCAGCAGACTGTGATGAGGTCCCCTGGGTAAGGGTTATGCATGTTGACAGACCCTTCCCAATTTTGAGATGCAACGTTGGGGCTCTGGGGTTTTTCTGAAGAGACCTGTGAGACCAGCTAAGGCATAAAATACAGAAAATAACTAAATTTTAGGTCAGCTGTATGTGACAGTCCTTTTGCCACCAGCAATTGCTCTGCTGTGGTCATGCCTTAAGCACTGTGTTGTTCCCAGCATCTCAGGATTTCCACGGGAAGGTGCTCAGCCCCTGATGCTGCCATGCCCTGTGCATTTCTCATCCCCTGCAGTACTTTGGATGAGAGGCTGGATGGGTGCTCTGCTCAGCTCCCAGGTCCTCCTGCACCCCGGTTCTTCCTTACTCTTTCTCCAAGTGACAGGAGCAGCATCAAGGCCAGAGGACATCATCCCTCACATTGTTGGGGTGGATCTGACTGCAGGTTTTAAGCCTGTCCTTCACAAAAAGGATTGAAATGGGATTTATTCCTCAAAGCTCACAGCCAGAAATGAGAGCTATCTGTGGGCAGCACTGGGGGAGTGTTGCTTTACAGACCCTGGGTCAATATAGCAGCTCTTTTCAGCCCATTTTCCCCTTGACCACCAAGCAGGAGGTGGTGTACTAAAACTAATGCGTTTGAAGTAGGATTCAGCCCTTTCTTTGCAGAATTTTAGGGAAACAAATAACTTATTTAACCAAGACGCAGCTACGGCTGCTGGCTCGAAAGCATCCCCAGTGTTCCAACCTTTCTTTTTTTTTTTTTTTCAAATATGCCCTGCACCTTGAGCTGGCTGAGAAATCCCTTTTGGATTCTTGCCGGCTCAAAGAAAAGCTGGTTTAAGATAAAAGAGAACTGGTTTTTATCAACGGGGCACATATCTATGTGCAAAGCAAAGCATGAAAAACGGGGTTGAAATTCAGCATGATCAAGGACATTCCAATTTAAAACTAAACACCAGCAGGTTCTCTGGGAAGACTCAGGCCTTGATGGATATTTTCTTTTTTTCCTTTAGTACACATGCATGATAAAACAAATTGTCTTAAGTTCCTTTTCTTTAAGTCTATTATAATGTAAAGGAGAAGTTGTCCACATAAATCCCAGGCACCTCATGTCTCATCTTTGAATGTAAAAGAACGGTGGTTTCCGTAGGTATTTCAGTCTCAGATAGAAGCAGAATAAAATAGTTGTGAATCACCCAAAATTTTGAATTAGTGGAGTTTGAGCAGTCAGATGTACAGCCATTTAATGACATTACTGGGATATTTTCCTGACCAATTTTACAGAGATGAATGTACTCCATTGTAATTCAGATACACCATAAGAAATCCTGCCCTCATCTTATCAGAAAAAAAAAAATAATCCAATTTTGAGCAAAGATTAGAGCAATCTGAATATGGAAAAGATCCAGGGGTCCCTTAAAACTTCCCAGTGCTACTGAAATCTCCTGCTATCTGTGATTTTGTGCAATGCTGATGAGACAGTGCCTGGCAGTAAATGTAGCTCAAGGAAGTTTCCTTTTTCTCTGCCTTAGCCTTCTGCCCTTGTTTGCCTGGTGTGTTGTTTTATTAACTCTTTTACAGGCTCTTGGTAACTTTTGTGGCCACTGAGAGATTCAGGTCAAGCTCCTGGCCCCTATAGATAACCCAGCCTTTTGTGGGGATTGCTGGATGGGGCTATTTTTAAAAAACAGAATTTCCAGCCCTTCTTGCCTGTTGTTTGAAATCTCCACTGCACTTGGTGCCAGACTGACCATCCTCTTCTCCTCCTTATCCACCAGTTGACATTTTGCCTCTGAAGACCACTCAGGCACCACTCTCCAAAAAGCCCATGCGGTGTATAACCAAAAGCAAAGCTCCTGACAAGAAAGGTACAGCACCGGGTCAGCTCAGGCTGCCTTGAAAAAGGGGTTTGTTGAGCTCCTGGGGGTCCCCAGGGTTCAGCTGGAGTTTGTCCTGGGGTGGGGGCAACCACAATGTGACCCTGCAGCGGTGGGCATCCAGGCTGGATGGAGCTGACCTCTGCCTTTAGGAGTGGTTCCCTGGGCTATACAAGGGTTTAGGGGCCAGGATGCATTTCAGTTTAGGGTATCATGACTCATAGCTAAGTTCCCTGCAATGCCTTCGGGTGTAATCCACCTCCAAGGGATACCCCAGGGTGATGGTCATGTCCTCCACCCCTCCTCTGAGGACCTGCCTTGCTGTTCTCCCTTTCCCACCCCACGCTCCATCCCCCAAAAGCTGCCAGAGCAGGATGATGCTGGGTGCTGAGTTGGGGGGGGGCAGCTCCACACCATGTCCCCTCCTGCTCTCCAGGTGCCTGCAGCCCCCTGGTCTGGGTCCCGCTGGCTATTGGTGTCCTGGTCCTCCTGCTGAGCCTGGTCCCCACTGCCCACCGCCTCCACCGTAAGTATCCTGCCGGTCCGGGGGGATGAGGAGGGGTGTCAGGCCCTGGGACAGCCCAGGAGTGGGATGGGGAGCTGGGAGAGGGTCCTGGGGCTGACAGACACCATCTCTCCCCAGGTCTGCGGCGGAGGCTGTGGCTTCGCGTCCACAGACAGTAAATCCCACCGTCACCCCCCTCCTCGGGCAGGCAGGGAGAAGCTACGGACCGTCCCCTGCGCGGTGCTGAACCCTGCCTGGATGTGACCCAAGAAGGACGTTACAGGGGACAAACATGGACTTGTACTGCAACAGACATTTCTTTTCTGTGACGGACTACAACTTGAACATTTTTCTTTGACATAACAGCTGGCAGAAGGAGCAGGCTGGATCCTGCAGTGTGCTGAGCATTTCTCAAAGGGTGCTGAGCAGGGTGAATGCCATGGATGGCTCTGCACTGGGGGCAATGAGGCTGGTGTGCTGAAGGGATTCAGATGGGCTGGAAAGATGCTGTGAGCTCCTTGGATTTCCTCTGTGTTCATCTGTAGGACAGCACAAAGGTGCTTTTGGTTTGCTCTTGCTATCGCTGGTTGATAGGACTTTGCTAACAAACACTTTGAGAGCAACGGGCAGACAGCAGAGGCAGGTCACTGCACAGCTTGTAAAGGTCCTGTACAGGCACGTTCATTAGAAATAGTGAATATATCTTAGAAATAGTGAATATATCACTCAGCCGTTTTGCTCTGCAGGCTGATCTCTTGTGGCTGCTGCACTCATGCGGGACATGGCTGTGTGGTGAGCAGGGAACCATGGCCTCTGTCTGAGCAAGAGTTAAAGATCAGCTCTGGTTGAAGAAGGTCTGGGAGGGCATCTTCTCCCACAGGAGACTGCAAAGAGCCAAGAGTGGGAGAGAAAAGCCAGACAGAGCGATACAGCCAAGGCCAAATACCTGGCACAGCCTGAAGGCCAAGATAGCTTCTGAGAGCAAACAGAGGAGGCCCACGGCTGGCCCTGAGCCCGACGGCACAGCACAGCCAGCAGGAGTGTGCTGAGCCCCCCCCAGCAGTGTCTGTGTGTGCTGAACCCCCAGCAATGTCTGTGTGTGCTGAACCCCCAGCAGTGTCTGTGTGTGCTGAGCCCCCCCCAGCAGTGTCTGTGTGTGCTGAACCCCCAGCAATGTCTGTGTGTGCTGAACCCCCAGCAGTGTCTGTGTGTGCTGAGCCCCCCCCAGCAGTGTCTGTGTGTGCTGAACCCCCAGCAATGTCTGTGTGTGCTGAACCCCCAGCAGTGTCTGTGTGTGTTGAACCCCCAGCAATGCCTGTGTGTGCTGAGCCCCGCCCCAGCAGTGTCTGTGTGTGCTGAACCCCCAGCATGCTAAGCCCTGAGAAATGCCCATTGAAGTGCTGACCCTCAAGCAACACCCACATGTGCTGAACCCCGAGCGATGCCTGTGCATGCTGAGCCCCGAGTGATGCCTGTGTGTGCTGAGGCTCGAGCAATGCCCGTGTGTGCTGAGCCCTGAGCGATGCCAGAAGGCGGGTGGGTCCCCCCAGGGATGTTAAGAAGGCTCAGCCAGTGCCTGGAGCTGCAAGGCTGACATGGGGCTGGAAATTCGGCATTTTGCTGAACACAGTGCTCGCTCTCGGATGCATCCCCAGTCCCACATCTCTGCTCAAACACGGGCACCAGCGTGAGGCTGTATCACCTGCAGCGAGTGCAAGGAGAAGGTGATCCACACAGCTCCTGTCCCCAACATGGGTGGGAAGGCCAGCACCTATTTTTACCGCTGGGGACACAGCAGGGATCTCCTGTCCTACACATTGTGTGTAACCTTACAGCTGCCCACAAGCCAAGGGCTCATGAGGCTCTAGAGTCCCCAGGTCCAGGGCAAACACAGGCATGGGCTTGTGTGGGTGTAAAGCATGGCAGTGGCACAGCAGCATTCCTCTGGCCTTACCCTCCCTGCCCTCCCTGCCACAGGGAACTGCTGCTCTCCACTTTAATATCGATTTTTCTGAAGGACTTGGTCTCAAACTTGGCTATGGTGCTCCTTGTGATGGATATTTCCCCTAAATAATGCAGTAGCAAAGCCAGCAGTGAACAACGCTGAACCAGCTTTCCCAGGCTGTGATGCTCACCCCACTGATGGGCTGCAGGGGACACTGACCTCAGACCCCATCCCACCAGCAATGCTGCAGGGAGGGGTCCCTGAGCACCTCTGCTTCCAACACATCATACCAGCAGCATATTTTAGCCTCTGTGAAAACTCAGATGAACTAAACCCACTATTTTTCTACCCTGCAAGCACTTGGTGTGCAGAGCTTTGCCCCAGGAGCAGATGATTTTTATTTTTTACAGCACAGCTATAAGGAAACCCCTTTGAAACTTCCCATGGGCAAAGGTTTATTCTTTAAAAAACAGGGGTTTTCCCTCAGCCTGCAGCTGCTTTTGAAATCCCAGCTCCCTTTCCCATGCTTGAGGCATCCTGACGTTAATGTCCATCCCTTCTTCACCTCTCCCACCTCTTGCCCAGCACAGGAGATGGCCTCCCATGGCCAGGTAGCCAGCGCCGGGCCTGGGCAGCAACAGGCAGGCTGTGACAGCCCAATCCTCCTCTCCTACGGGAAGGTGAGCTGCCTCAGGAATAACTCTGCCTGGTCCACTCCTCCTCCTCCATTCCCCAATTTGCCTTCATTGTTCCTTTGTAAATTGAAAAAAAAACAAACAAAAACAAACAACAACAACAAAAAAACCCCAAACAAGCCCCAGAAAAACCCGCCCAACCTCAACATCATCTGCACACAATGAAAACAGAAGAGTACAGCAACAGTCCAGGATGCTACACGTCCTGCTGAAACACAGGTTTGGGCAGTTTACCAATGGAAATGATGAAAAAATTGTAGTAATTCCTATCATCATCAATAGGGTGTTTTAAGACAGTAAACCTCAGAGAGATTTTAGCAGCAGGTTTCACAACTGCAAGGGTCAGTAGAAAAAAAAAATCACTTCCCATTTCATACGTTTTTCCTGAAGCATATATAAAAAAGAAACAGAAACACTAATAAAAAGTTGCTTTTATATCTGAGAAAATTAGCCTGGTCCCCTGATATCTGCAACTTCTTTGGTTTTCTTTCTTATCTCATCACTGTGCTGAGAGCACGATGACAATAGTAGCCAAGGATCAGGGACACCATCTTATGGCATGTGGGGGAAAAAGGGATGCTTCCACTATGGAAACTAATGGGAAAATATTTCTGTGCATCTCTGCTAATGGCACGGTGCCCAGATCCATGGAGGGAGAGGTACGGGTAACGGCATTGCCCATCGCAATGTCCTGGCAAATGAGAACCCCTAATTTACTCCTCGTTTCCTTCCGAGGATGGACCAGCCTTCTCCTGTCTCCCACTGTCACTTTCCTTCCCGCAGCAAGGAACATTCATACCTAGAAGGGAAAATAATGGGATTTTACATATAACCCCAAATCCTCACATCAGCAGTAAATAAGTGATGTCATCTTAAATGACAAAAGGAGATACCACAAAAAATGGGACAAAGTCAAAAGGTTTTTGTATAGTACACGGAGGTTTTTGCAGGTCTGTGGGTTTAAGTTACCTATGTTGTGCCCACCGCCACAAATCATTGGGCAAGGTATTGTAAAAGAGGTCAAAAATTACATCTTGCAATAATGTATTATTATTTTATAGTATATATTTTTATTATATATGTTCTATATTCTATGTATGTTCTATGATGTTCTATATAGAATATATATTCTGTATTACAAAAAAATACCAGTTATTCTTTCAATAAACAGTGCATGCATATGTTTGAAAGCATTAAAATATTCAAAGACAGAGAGCAGAGCAGAAAAACAGGTATTTTAGGCATTGCAATGTAAAACTTGTGTAAATGGATTAAAAAAAAAAATTGTCAGTCTTTCCAGAATATCTCAGTTGTTGATCTAATATTGGTAGTGCTCAATTTTTCTTTATTCTTTTAAGCTGCCCTGTCATTTTTATTGTGGATGGCCTGTATTTTTATAACACAAACAAGTAAATCAAATCAGGTACAGTTGAAAATATTTAATTGAAAACAAGCTAGCGACACGAGAGCAGAAGTTATATCTGATTTTAAAGCTCCTAAATATATAAAAAAAATTTGCAGTGTCATAAACACAGCTGAGTTGGGCACATTAGCAGAGAAAGGATGAGTAAGATCTCTGTTAAATGATTACACTTGAAATCCATGTAAAGGGAAAGGATATACATATATCCATGGGTACTGCTTAAATTCCTTCTGATTTATCCTTGGCCAGAATGGCTCTGTGCATGGTAACTGCTTATTAAATATATCCTCCTGGCAGGAAAAATGGATTCACAGCAGGACTTCTAAGCATCCAGACCAGACTTGTTAAATGGGAATTTCTAAACGTCTTTTTCTGCTGCCATATAAAACCAGATACACCCCAGAAGCTGCAAAAAAAAAAAAAAAATCTCAATTTTTACTTCCTTTGCCTGAATCCCATTAGTGCACAGACACAGCCCTGCACACGCACGCCCCAGCGGGGGCATGGGCAATTCTCTTTCCCATCTTTCAGAAGTATCAGTATTTCAGAAGGCACAAAACGCTCCTCCACCCAGCACACACCAGCTCACCTGGCTACTCTGCTATGTCATATATCAAACAATTTACAAGAACCTTAAATATAGAAATATTGTATCATATATATTGACAGTTATTTATACTGACAATCTTCTAACCACATATTATTATATATAGTTAAATTCTAATATATATTAGTTAAATATATTATATATATCCAATACAGTCATAACATATATTACATTTAAATATATATAACTATTATAGATATTAATTTTATATACATATGTATTATTTTTTATATATATATTGACAGTTCTATAGATTGACAGATACCTATAGAAAAAAAACACTGGGGAACAAAAAACTACTTTCAGGCAACATAAGTACTCCTTGCCCATATTTCCCTGGACTTTATCACATTTCATTCAATAAACCAGAAATAGTAATATAGTAAATTTTTGGTTTATATAAACCAGAAATTTTTTCTTTAATATTATAATATTTAAAAAATATTATTTCTTGTTATTAAATTGAATATTATTTGCTGAAATAACAAATATTTGTGTATATCAATACATCTATATTGTGTGCTGTCAGGCTGAGATCTGCAGCTTCTGTGGAATTATGTACAAATACTTGTTATTCCAGCATTCATTTAACTGAAACACATATCACACCAAGTTAAAAATAAATCCGTACAAGCTATGTGTTTTGCTTCTCCACCACCTTGCTATGGGAAAGATTACTTTGAGTTTATACAGCAGTGGTTCTTTCACATGAAACAAAACTCTCACTGTGTTTTAAATATTTGTAACAGGACAGGAGGTTTAATATTCCTCCCCCAGCTGTTCATTTTTTTTTCTGAAGTTTGACTTCTCATTCAGCCTTTAAGTCATGCAAGTGTATGAACGGGGGGTGCATCATGCTTTTAAGCAGTGGAGTACCACTATTACTCTTTCCACTTTCTGATCTATTTAATAAATTACAACCAGATGTGAAACAGTCCAAAAAATCCCAATGATGGCATCCGTGCAGAATTTTCTCTCTGCCAGGTACAACATACCTACGTGCTGTTACAACAGAGATCCCACACAACCAACTTATTTAGTTCATTTAACATAAAAACCCCTAAGACAAGTCACCCACGGAAAGCAGCTGGCAGTCAATATGAAAAGGAAACCTGCTCAAATGGCAAAGCCCTCTCCATTCTCTCCAAAAAGCTCCTTGGAGGGGCTGGGAGCCCTCATGTAGCTGGGTTGACACAGATGCCTATGAGCTTTTCTCCTTGGCTTTTTTTGGGTTGGGCAATGAGTAACGGCTAAATTTCATCTTGCCCAAAGCAGACTGAGTCTCTGCATCATGCAGCAGAAAATTTGATACTGCAGAAATAGTGGCTGTCTGCAGGCGAAGTTTTTCAATGCTGAGTTTTTCAAGGGCTTGAGCTTTACTGGGGAACACCAAAAAATGCCTAATTTGCCAGTGTAGAGCATGGGGAGTGATGGATGCCTTCAAAGTGAAGTGATGAGCCCATGAGCTGGTGCCAACCACCAGCACCCTGCCTTCTGCAGTCAGCCCTGTGTCCTACACCACCCCACACCTCCCTTCTCCCTGCGACCACGATGGGGCAAGCCTTACCCTGCCCAAGGTACAAGCCACGTTGGTTTTTCTGTTCCTCTTCTCTGCTTGTGGTTAAAATGTCCAGCCGGGAGGCTGGGCTCTAAAATATGGGGTGCAACCATCCTCCCTCTCCATGAGGCCAGGCAGGGAGGAGGGCTGTAGCTTATGAGACATCTCTGTCCCCAGAGCTACGTGTGTGATCTCGCCCACCACATTTCCTGTTGCTCCCTCCCAGCGCGGAGAGCGGGGCGGCAGGCCATGCAAGCAGTGTGAAATGCAACATAAAACTGAGGTGTTGGGCAGCTGCCTCCGGGGACAGGCACCCTCAGAGGAGCTGGGTGTGTGCTGCTCTTCTATGTTGCAGCATGGCCCATGGCAGAAACCACAGTTGAGTCCCACCATATCTGCCATCTCTTCAGGTACCACCAGGGGAGGAGATGCTGGGCTGCGGGGGGCCCTGCGGTCAACTCGCAAGCAGGGCCACAGGCAGAACCGCTGCCATCCCTCAGCAAAGCTCAAGGTGCAATTGTCTGGCATAAACATGAGGTAAACTCACTGGTTGATGTCTCAGGGAGAGCTGTTGGGCTGTGCTGGCACCCAGCTACAGGGCTTCAAAACATTGTGCCTTAACAGCAGCACCAAATACAAAATTCAAATTGGGATATTTCCTATCAGTATCTTAAAAAAAATTGAGACAAAATATTCCTGAGGGATGGGATTGTATATTCCTGCCCTGAGCAACAAGCTGCAAATGACACTGCTGTTATTAAAAAGTATGTCTCAAGTCATCTCGATGCAGGAGGAAACAAGTCAGAACAGCAGTGGAACAGCCCTTACTAAAATATATGCCTTTCCTCCAGTCATTTTGTTTTAATCTGACTCAACCATCCATAGCCAGGATAATTTTGATATAATTTAGAAATGTGGGTCACATCCCACTGCACAGTGCCCAAGCTGCCATCCCCAAGGAGATGCCAGGGGAAGGCAGCTGCTGCCGTGCGAGTTCCCCTGGTCCCCAAACACAGGTCCCTCCTCACCACTCCAAATCTGGGACACAAACTGAGCTAGCTGGCCAGGGTCAAACGTCTTTCCTGGTCATTATCCCTCTTCCAAGAGGCATCTAGGATACCCTGGACTGTAAAATAAAGGAAGATCTCACCTGCCTTCTCTGCCCATTCCCATCACCAAAGGTGACTTGCTCGAGGTCCCACGTAATCACAGAATTGTTCCAACGCTCCCTGCTGGAGGGATGAAGGGGTGTGATGCATCAAAAATGGCCACAGCATCCTCAGTGGTGTCATTTATGGGTGGGCACGTCACAGAGGAGCTGGTGATATAGCCCCTTGTCCCTTCCCTGTGCACTCATGGCTGAGAAGCGAGCAAGGGAGAGTCCCAAAGTGCTGTGGAAAGAGTCCTGTCCCACCACGAGCAGACAGGGACACGGACACAGGGCATGCAGGGTTGGATGCTGCTGCCCTGAAGGGCTGGAGCCACATGAAGCTCAAACCATCTCCAACCCATCGTCTTCCAGCTCACACAACTGGAGACACAGGTTGGAAAGCCATAGGCAGTTCATGTGTATGTATCTCCTATATTTTGAATGTATACACACCCAGAAAACAGTTTCCTTATGCAATGGTGCCCACATGAAAGAGTGGGTGTCTGTGGTGCAGAGGACAGAGATGTTGGGAGAGCTATGGAGAACCGCAGGATCCATTCTCGGGATAAATGTCCTTGTGCAGGGCCAACACCTAAGGAAGATTTAAGTGTTCTGCATTAAAGAATGAGATAATTGGAAAATTAATAGTGTTTCAGAGGAAATGGATGTGGACTTTTGTAGCAAATGGCTTCCTTAAAATGACACATTGTAATGAGATCTCATACTTAAGAATATAAAAATGACTGGTTTTGTTCAGAGCAAAGGTCCATCCAGACAACTATTCTGTCTCCAACACTGGCTACCAGCAGATGGCTAAGGAATAATAAGGACAAGACAATCATGATAGACACTGCCCCTTAATATTCAGGCTATTTTTAACTAAAAAGATTTCCTGAGCCTGTTGCTATCTATTGAGTAACGCACAATGAAGCAACTTCCAAGCATTTGTCCAGGCTTTGTATCCTCAGTGTCCTTTGGCAGGGACATTTGTGGATCAAGGATGACTTCATTTGCTTTCAGCCTCACCCACATCAGCTTCATCTGCTGGCCCTCACTTTCTATATTGGAAAAGGCAGTGAATAAGCAACTCCACTCCCCCCCCCCAGCCACTCATGATTCTGGAGACCTTTAGTGTATACCCACTTAAATCATGTTTTCAGGCCTACACAAAACTCATCTCAGACCTCTGATCTTCCATTTTGCCCTTCTTTGAATCTTTTCTGGTCCTGCTACTTCTTTTTTTGAGTCCCCTCTTTGAGATGAGGGGTGAGACAAACACACAGCATTCAAGGATTTATACAGGACCTTGCATTGAACATGGACTGGACCACTGGACCATACAATGACATAGCTGTGTTCTCTGTTTTATACCCAATTTCTTTCCTACCTGCTAAAATTTGATTGGCTTTTTCTGCTGGGCACTGAATTGATGTTTCCATGGTAGTAACTGTCTTAACCCAAATTTTCACCCCTGAATGGCAATATTTGGCTCCTTATTTTACAGCAAAGCCAGGACTGGTTTTCCTTGCATGTCTCACTTCACATCCACCTACTCCAAATTTCACCTGCCCTTGTATTGCCCAACCTCTGAAAAATCCTTCTGCAGTTCTGTATTTACAATACATAAATGCAAGTAAATTAATGTGCATAAAAATAAAGTTAGCAGTATATGTTTTAAACATGAACTGTTATATGGCTACTGAGTCCAATGCTCACAAAGGGTTGGAGTGGCACCTCCAGGAGAACAGGTATGGAAATAGTAATCACACAGTGAAACTCTTAACAAGAAATTTAGTTTGTTTTATTGATGACGGGAGAGCATTAAACCAGCTGCTGCTTTTTGACGCAGCCATCTCTCCTCCACTCTGCCTGTTTTGAACAAGGTATCATGGCTTAGGGTTGCATCTTACAGGTCTAATTCTACAGCGAGGGTTGGGTTTTTTTAAGTAAATGCAAATTCAGGAAGAAATAACAAGTTCTACAACCCAGCTAAGGCTATTAACAGAAACACAAATGGATGAAGCAAGTAATCACGAGCAAGCCACGGGTTTTCATACTGCTGGCACGGTCAGCAGGAGGGGTGGATAATCAGAAATGGGATCAATTCCTCCATTCCACTAGCTGTAACAAACTACGTAAATTAATGTTCCCTCTCAAAGATGTTAACAGTAAAGATGCCCAGCAATACCCTGCTCTGGGAAAGTCCTCCAGCACCACACAGATGGGCCCAGAAACTCCCTGAGGTATCTCCATTCCTGCCCAAGGTCTTCAGGGAAGAAGGTCAGTGTGCAGCAAGGAAGGAAACCAGACATGACAAGACTCTGGATTGATGGAGGAGTCATCAGCTCCCAGGGCTCTGGGGATAACACCAAGGCTATGAGATCCTGGAAGGGGGCTGAACTAGGAGGACAACTACCAAACAGTGCCTCAAACCCAACAGAAATCTGATTGTGGGAATTGGAAGTGAGATAATGAGCCCAGTTCACCAACTAAAGACTACTGGAGCTGCTGCTTCAGGAAAAAAAAAAGAACACTGGAGCTGTACAGATAGTTCTCCTTTTCTTAAAGAAAGTCTATATTCAGTATTAGAAAATAAGAAGTCTGTACTTCTGGACTAAATCTCTGTGGTATTTAGGAGACTGGAGCTGCAGAAAACCAACCTGTCCACTGTTAACTCCAGCTGTAGCACTGGCAGAGTAAATTGTCACCAGTCCCCAAAAGATGTCATCATGGACTGCTGATTTACCACAGGTCTGCACAAACAAGCTCTGCAGCATCAAAAGAGAAGGTGTGGGAAGCCTGTGCAAGGACAACTTGTAACACATTCAGGTCTTCTTTTATCACACTCTCAGCTGAGGTACCAACAAGCACGGAGATTACGGAGATTTTCAACGCAGTGACCCATGGAGAGATGCGAGTGCAGGAGTGTTTGTGGTTTGCATACTGTATTTTAAGGTATGTGATGTTTGCACTGAGAGCAGTCAGAAGAGAGGGCAGTATTGGCCACTGAACTGGAAACACACAGCTACAGTGGAAAGAGTGTGTGAGTATCTGGTGTGTGACAGTTGCACTTGACATTCTACAAACCCCTTTAGTGCTGCAGCTTTGCAAAGAAAAGGGGGGCGACAAGTTGCTTATAAACCACAGCTTCATTTCACTCCGGAAAAGTTGTTTGCTATAGTCTCAATTTTTTTTTTTTTCCCCTCTGTTTGAAACAAAGTTTTGTAATTTGTGACTAATTTTGAAATCTTCATTAAAACTTTCCATTCCTCCTTATGAAAGAGATCCTTCAAAAGTTAACAACAGGAAGAATCAGCAATGCTGAAGCAAACACAATCCTGTGTCACACCGTGAGGTTACACATCACTGATCATTTGCAGGGATCAAGCAGTACTTGCTCATTGTTCCTTAGCAATGGGAGGTCCTTCTGAAGCACTACAAGGAGGTACCATGGGCAACAGAACAATGGACCTAATAGAGCACCTTCATTTTGATGCTCCTTTTGTGTC
The DNA here is from genome assembly GCF_031877795.1 of Strix aluco. NCBI lineage: Eukaryota > Metazoa > Chordata > Aves > Strigiformes > Strigidae > Strix > Strix aluco. The sequence continues at coordinate 6,673,743 of NC_133934.1, forward strand.
TACCAACCATTGCAGTGTAAATCCCATGTCCTGAGATGTGCTCCTGCTGCCAGTCACGCAATACATCGAGGCATCCATGTGATGTCTGATATTACGGATACTAAGAAGCTGAAGAGTTTCTTACCACTATGAAAAAGTCACTGAGATCCTGCCACAAAATGACTAAGAAATCAATCATATCTGAAACTCAGCATCTCCTCCAGCTCTGATGACCCAAGCTCCTTCTCATTTCCCATGTCTTCTCTGTTAAGTGGATGTAAGAAAATTAATCCTAAAGTCACTTCCTGCCAAGCCCCATTCAAAAAAAGGCAGACCCTTATTAGTCTGTCTCTTCCCTGAGAGATTTTGTCTCTTCTCTCTTTGCTCCTGTCTCCTTCTGTTTGCTTGACATTAATTAAATACAGACCTAGGCTGGCCTCGGTCACAAGCAACTTAGGTTGGAGCTCACCAGCCATCAGAGTCCTGCAATCTTAGCTACGAATAAAATGGAATTTATTGGTAGGTTTGGGAGAAAAAATAAATTACCTCCTACTGTCTAACCAACCTGTCTGGTCTCCTGACATCTCTTATACCATGCTCTGCAGAAATAAGTGGTTGTCTGAGTTTTTTCTTCTTCCTTAGACTTACTGTAACTGTGGCACTACAACAGAAATTACTAATAAAACATGTTATTAATGCTACTGTTTCACTGGTTTGACTTAGGTCCTCAATCTAACAATGACATCTATTGCAAAATATCATCTAGAGGACAAACTGCCAAAGTCAAAGTCAAAGAGATTCCTTAATTAATCTGATTAACCACCTACTCCTCCCAGTTTTGGAGTAGGTCATCAGTGAAAAATTACATATACTGATCTAAATTATTTATACAAGTGTTGATTTTTAAATTAAAGCTTTTCCTGGAGGTCCTGCTTGTGCCTGAAGCTTTGCTTAATCAAATAATTTCCATTGCAATTGTTTTAGTTGTTCTTATTTGTTACTATGAGAAATAGAAACAGCTTTGTGCTAAGCAATAACTAAACACAGAAGCCAGAAAAAAAAAGAATTATCCCTGCCCCAGCTAATTTATTATTTAGGAGACGTGAGATGGGGCACAGGAAAGGGGTCCTTTCATCTCATCACACACAGACATCTCCATTGGAGCTACACTTTCCTGGTTTCCTCTCTGGCCAACGAAGTGTGCCCATGCTGAAGAGAGATACACGACAGCCTGCTTGCAGCTATAGCTCTCTGCTGACAATAAACTTTTGTCTTGCCTTAAAAGGATATATTCATTAGCAGTTTATTACAGGCAGCAGAAAGGAATAGCTCCCCCTGAAGTTGTTTCCTGTGACTCCCCAACATCACCCTTGCCAGCACAATGGGCAAGTGTCAGAAGAGACAGGGGCTAGTGGTATCTTTCGTTTCGTGGTGAGTCACAAAGTGCTTCAGCAAGTAAGAGTATGAAGAGAAAAAGGAGACCTCTGAACGGTGACGCAGGGTCTGAACGTGACAAAGGAAGTGGTGGCCTTGCATGGAAACTAGCTCAATTCATGAGCCAAGAGGTCCAAGATCAAGGACACCTCTACACCCAGGAGAAGAATCTCTGGGCTCCAGTTCATCACCCCAGACTGATACTCAACAAAATTTACCATTAATCAGAGACAAGAGAGAAGTAAGATGTTTCTACTAAGAAAGGCACTAGCCCTTCCTGGATGATCCTTTAATTGTATAGGTTCTTCCAGCACATCCATCACCACATCTCTGAGGACGTGCACTACGTGCTGTAGTTAAGCATCCACACTCTACAGCAGAGTGAGAACCTAGTCCTGACAAACATTTGATCCATCATTTGCCAGCACTTTCACTTCCATTTGAATCATACTGAAAAGCAGGAATCAGGGATTTTCCTGCTTTGGTCTCAGGAGAGTTGTGCTTTTGAAAATGTTTCTGAAATTTCATTTTCTGTCACTGAGTTGTAACAGTGATGGAAGTGGGGGAGCACTCACACAACAATCCTGATGGATGGCAGGAACCAACTCACTTCAGCATCTCAGAAAACATTAGACTCAACTGTAGTCATCTACAAGGCAGACCCAGAGTTTCAGTTCCTCATCTACGTCCCTCCATCAGTCTATGAAGACAGGCACTTCCCAAGAGCAGCTTATCTCATTATAAATGGAGAATGAATTCTACTTAGGATAAGGAGAATAAACTGCCCACTGATACCAGAAGGAGCCTATGCAAGTAGCATCACTTGATGTCTCATCTGGAGGTGTCTGGAGTGCTACGAGATGACATTTAACTCAAGTCTGACATTCCCAGTTGCTTGATGGGATTCTGAGATCCAGATCCTTGCAATGTTATTCAACAGATGAAACCTATTTTCTCTTTATTTTGCCAAAATCTGCTCTATTTTAGGTAGACAACACAAGTCTCACAGCCTCATGAAAGTATGAATTTCACACATTTCAGTAGGCTTAACAGCAGCTTTCCTCACTTACCAACATGCTTTGATGCCCAATGAGATAAACCCAGTTCCTAAACCATTTTCCATAACTCATCTCTAAGTAGCAGCCGCAATAGCAATGGCATCAAAGTCAGCAGCGCCTGGTTTCTGACACACCCAGGAAAAGGAGACTTTCTTTGCAAAGGAGTAATAGAAAAACACCTCGCACAGAAAAATAATCAGCAGGAAAGCCAGGAAATGCCAATCAAAGAAATAAATTATACTCCAGCCCATCACCTAGCAGTCTGGTGAAGCTGTTGCTATTGTATGTGCAAAGATCCAGGAAGCATCACCCATGCCCATGTGCAAGTGGTCACCGCGAGGCAGCAGCAAGGGCCCTCTCCGTTGAAACATGCAAGGGTTTTTTTGGCAGGGCGGAAGCCCCTGTGGTTAGAGAAGAAAACCACAAGGTGTTAAAAAAAAAATAAAATGCATATCCCTGGGACATGGGGCTTTCTCTGTGGGTTTCAGATCACAGACCACCTGCCTTGCACAAAGCAGCTTTTGCAGAGCAATTGCAAAGAAGAATTGCAAAGAGAACAATAGAACACCTGAAGAACTCAGCTGCGAGTCAGCAATGCATGTGTTTGGAGATAAATAATACGTATGGATCAATGCCATGAAACACCTGTGTCTTGCTTGCTAGGTAATAAAATACAGTGTGCTCTGCCATCTGCACGAGACCCCTTGAGTGCGCTCAAGCGAAGACAGCAGAATCCCTGCCAAGAAACACAACTTGGGGCCTGCAGCCAAAGCACGGGGCTTGTCCATGACTTCTGCAGAGCTGGAGCTGCTGTGAACCCCCAGACGGCTGGGAGACAGCAGGCTGTGGTAGCTGGTCCTACCTCAGCCACGAGCATCATCAGGCTGCATCTCTAGGGAAATCATTGAGGCAAAACCCTTGAGGCACCATTGAGAACTGATAATGATAAATAAGCCCAAATTCTGGATTAGAGCTGAATTTCTTCAGAAATCTTTTTTTTTTTTTTCCCCCTTCATTTTGCCGTAGATGCCGAACACCATCTCTTTACCCAAGAGGGTCCTGATGACATCACATCCTCTCCAAAGAGCGACGCGGCCTCCCAAGTCAAGTAAGAAAGATCATCTCTGCTCCACCACACCGTCCCCGCGGACGGCCACCCCTAGGAGAAGATGGCCGGGTCTCCTGCTCTGCTGCTTCTGCTCGCTCTGGGGCTCTGTGAGTATGGACACAGGGTTGTGCATCACCTTCACCGGGAGGGACAAGTAAACCCCTTCCACAGAATCCAAGAAATTGGGCTAAATAGCTAAAGGGAAAATAAAAAGCAAACCAAAAAGGCTGACTTTGAGGTTTGCTCAGTAATTGTGGAGGTGAGGGCAACATCACCTCAGCCAGCGTAGGGCAGCCAGAGGGGTGGCTGCAGCATCATGTGTACCAGGAAGGGAGCCCGGTCAGAGAAGTGGTTCTGGAGGGGAGGGGGAAGAGGAAAAAAGGGGGTTTAGCAGCCAGTGGTTTTAGGGAGTCACTTCAGATAAGCTGGGAATATGTAACATACCTGAGAAGGCAGCCGGAAAGCTTTTCTGAAGGGCAGCACCTATCTTTAAAGTCCAGGGGGCTGATTACTGAGCACCCTCCACACACAATCCCAACAAGGACTCCAATAAAACCTTCAAGTCATCCAGACAGCATGGTCCTCCTTTTGCATTTGACCTCACACCCCATGGACAGGGAACAAGAGGGGATGGGGCTCTTCCTGAGCAGTTCCCACAAGGATTTCTCTCCCACAAGGCTGCCCTGGGATCCATGGCCAGAAGGATGATATGAAGGTCAGGTTTCGTGACAAGAGCATCACGCACCCCAAGCTGGGACAGCGGCTGGAGCTGGAGTGTGAGACCATCAACACAGGGAGCGGCATATTCTGGGTCCGCCAGAACAAGGATGGGACCCTTCACTTCATTGTCTTCATCTCCTCCATATCCCGGGCTACCTTCAAGGGGAAGAAGCCATCCACACACTTTGAGGCAAGGAAAGACCACAACATCTACCATCTGGTAGTGAAGTCTTTCACACCAGCGGACGAGGGGAACTATTTCTGCCTCATGAACGCCAACCAAGAGCTGTACTTCAGTCGTGGCCAGCCTGCCTTCTTCCCAGGTCAGCAACACTTCCACTCAACCTCACTTATCTTTTCCAAAATGCCCAGCACCTCCTGCCCTTGCCTTTTTTTTAAATCAGTCACCTCTCCCACAAACCCCATTTTCCCTGCTTGCTTGCCCAAGGCATCTTGCGACCAACACACCTATCCTCCTGCTGGAGGCTCCCTGCTTACCATCTCTTCTCGTGGTATCACTCCTGCCCAAAGGTAAAGATGATTGGGCAGACCCAACATCACCTCCCCATCTCCACTTCTCTATCCCATTCAGGGCTCTGAAGGGATAAGACTAAAGCAAAGTCCACCACCACCCCTCCTTCCTCCCCTCACCTACCAACCTCAGGGTACTCAGGCACTCTGAGGATCATGGCAGAAAGCAAGAAATAAGGAGCCTGCAGCTCCTTATTGGGTGTTAGGAGACCCTTCTTGGGGGAGTCACCATCCAAAATGGGCTCTGTGAAGTCCCCCCAGACCCCAGCCCTGTGCTGGCCACAGGAGCAGCCATGCCCTGGCAGGGGTGGGAGAGCAGAAGGGCAGGAGAGAGATATTTTATTGTATTTCCCAATATGCTGTATTCATTGATTTTCACTTGTAGTCACCACCACAGCAGCACCCACTGCACTGGCACCCACCACCCAGAGTGGCATCACCAGAAAGGACCCCTGCCTGAAGACCCTGGATTCAGGTAGCCCAGCTGCAGGGAGGGAGAGGGGAAGAGCTGTGCTCTGGTCCACTGATACTGGGGGGCATGCTGCAGGCATTATAGGATGAAGGGGAGGGAAAATTCTCAGAGCTTTATCAGAGTTAGATAACTGGGTATGTGCAGCTGGGAGGGTTAAACCTCAACATTTCATCCCACACAGGACAGTCTAAGGATGACTTGAAAAGCATGAGGATGTCTCATGACTGGGTACACTGGGATAAGGTGGAGGGAGGGCAGAGCCTTGGGGGCTGGTGCTGGTTTTAGCCTCAGCAGGGGACACAAGAAAACTTTTGGCTACGTGTCCTCCCTCAAGTCCCCAGGAAAATGGCAAGAGCAGCGGCACTAATGAACGCTCACCACTGGGGATGACACTTATGCTGCACTTGTGGACATCCCTGGTGCCCACCTCTGTCTTTGCAGGCTGGGGGAAGACCTCTGCTTCACCGCCAGCATTGCTGAATGCCAGGCAGGTCCCTTGGCTCCACCAGAGCTGGCCATAACACCAGCCCTGAGCATCTGGTGGACCTTTCCTCTTTATTTCTGCAGAGAACATCAAGAAGAAAGAGCTGAGTTTATTCTGTGACATCTTCATCTGGATTCCCTTGGCAGGCGCCTGCCTCCTGCTCCTCCTTGCCCTGGTAGTCACCACCGTGCTGTGTCAACGTAAGACTCACCCGTAACCCCCTGTAGATATTCGTCTTGCCCAAAACCACATCCCTGTCCTTCAGTGGAATGGATCTTCTAGCTATCCCCTTTACATAGACATCAGATAACCAGGACACAGTCAACCCAAGAGAAGGGCCACTGTTAAAAAAAAAAAAAAAATAAAAATCAGTGTCCGTATTTTCCTCAACAGTAGAATTAGCCTGAGAAATAATTACCAATTTCTACACTACAAGGAAGAAAAAATAATTATAATTAGAGAAAACTTATTCTATCAAACTGTATTGGCTCTACTATCCTTAAATTGGTGTATCAGGGGGTAAAAAAGGGCTTGCAAATTCAAATGCTGAGACTCCCATTAGCAGCTTGAACTGGAAGCAAATGAGCAACTTAATTACGCAGGTTCAGAGATTGCTACAGTTAAAGCAGTAATGCAAAATCTCCGGGTAGGCAAAAGTCCTTTGGTAAAATTTCATGTCTGAAATGTCTTTAAATTACCCTGAGCAAGCAGTGAGTGCAAATGTGTTTAAATCAATTTAATGCTCGCTGAAATCAGTTTAACTTTCCGATACCCCCAGGAGTTACACCGATTTCATTAAACCGGCTCAGCTCGTTTGCCTGGAACACCGAAGTGTTTTGCTACTGAATTAATCTCTCTGACCCTGCAGCCTGGAGCTGATGTGAGATGAATTTACCAGCTGACCCAGTTAAAAATAGTACAATTTTTCAGCATCCTTCAGCCCTGAAAAATACTAATCACCAGGGTCTGCAGCAATAGGAAGGAATACATGAAAAAACATTGATGAGCCACAGCCAAAAATCTTTCTTCTCAAGGGAAATAGCTGATGATGCAGCAGAACACCCAGAGTTGGTCCAAATTCCCTCTGAAGTCCCCAGGAGCCCTCCACGTGCACTGGGATTCCCCGGTGACCCGCAACATCATTAACCTGCAAACACCACCCAGTGATTTGTTTCTGCCTTTTAACGCTGATGTGAATTATCAGTGGAAAGCCATTAGCTGCAATTAATTTCTGCAGCAGGCAGTCTGAGCCCTCAAATACAGATATTTTACTTTGTGCTAAAATTAATGGTTGGACATTGTATTTTGCCAAATACATCCCAAAGTAACGACATAGATGGTAAAACAGGGAAAAGTATCGTTCAACTTGGTTGTATGCTGCGTGGCATCATTGCCACTTGCCTGTTGTAGAAATTAATTGCTGTCAGTGAATTTTTAGCAACGTGCCAGAGTTGCTGGAGACAGGAAAAAAAAAAAAAAAAAAAATTCACTGTCAGTGTTCCCAGGCTGACTCTGCTACTGTTACTCACAGGAAAATTTAATTCATGGAAATAGTTAAGTGGAATTCTGGGGAAACATGAGCAGCAGCACCACTCCTTTGCATGGCTTTCCTTAAATATAAGCTTGGCTTATCTGTTATTAGTCTTAAAGATAGCAAGCTGCTAGGGAATGCCAGCCCTACCTCACTACAGCGTTTCTTTACTGAGCTGTAACTTGGTATCTTTGAACTAAAACATGTTCTTTTTTATTTTAGAAACCCGAAGACGAAGATGCAGATGTAAAAGGTTAGTAAGTGGCAGGTGTTGACCGTTTTCTTTTAAGCTTGGCAGCATCTCACCCTCAAGCGATAAAGCAGGCAGGTGACAAAAAGTGACCTAAAAATTCTTAATTTCCTATACAGTGGATGGGAGGGGACTGTGTAATGAATTAAGGGCAAAAAAGAGACAGACAATTCTCTTCTCCTGTGTTTGTTCTTTTAATATTAATTCAAATCACTGAGCATTGACACTGCAGTAGATACTAAAGAGAAGGACAGGAGGTGTCTGTGGCAGCCAAAAAACTTTGCGCATTACCTGCTGCTTATAATTAACATCACATTTGTGTGCTCCCAATGCACTACTCCAACTCTAGCCTGGGGGTGACCATAGCTCATCCCTTCCCCTCCCCAAACCGTTTGTTTGATTTCATCAGTGGACCTTCAGGTTGTGCCCGTGGACTAGATGTAAGTTATCTCCCTCTGCACAATTCTGGACCAACATCACCATGGCTTCATGCCTCGAGTTCCCCAACAGGCACTAAGTGACAGTAGCAGCAAGGCTGATGCAGCCTTTGATGACTTTCCTGAGAAACAGCAGTGCGGATATGTATAGCTTTAGAGTTAACCTATTTTCTAGGGCAGACAGGAATCCTTTTTTTATGCTTTCCCTCCTGCCTCCCCAACCCACCCATCATCCTGAGGCACCAGGAAAACACTATCGCAGTAAGAATTGCAATTTGCCAGTTTGGAACAAGAAAGCCTTTCGCCCAGAAGTAACGCACATTTTGCTTCTGCAAATCGACCTCCCTGCGGCCGGTTTCTTCACCTTGCCTGCTTTGCAGAAAACCACTTCTGTAGTTTTGCAAGCTTTGTGCTGAGCGTGCACCCTAGGGCTTGTCGCAAGAGTGTGTGCTCTGGCACCGAAATCCCCGCTACTGCTCCGGCCAGGCCAGCGCTTGGAAAAGCTGGGTTGCAAGAAAGTCTGGAATAGTATGTTCAAACCTCTGGAGACTTATTCTTTATGAATCAAGCATCCTTTAAATCAGATAAATTCAAATTCCTTGTTATACATGCATGGGTTTCATAGTTAAAAAGCTAATAGCTTTTTACTTGTCCAAATTAATGATCACTGAGAAAGAACCTCCCTCCCCCTACATTAACAGAAAATGGATCCCTACAATTATTTTTTTTTTTTTTAAATCATTGCCTGAGTAATAACAGCATTTAAGGGAAGAGGCACTGAGTGGCAATGCCTTCTGCCTTTTGGGGGCAATATTCCTATGTATATATCAGAATATAGCTGCACCCAGAGACCTGCATTTTCTTTTACCTGTCTGAAAAAAGGGAAGAGCCTGTCGTTTTTATGATAGATATTTCTTATATCCAGCACTCTTCTGATCCTCGCCTGGCTTTCAAGTGCTAAACGATAACAAAGAGCTCTTCTTGCAGCCTTGTTTAGGACGATGCTTGCATTCTTTGCTTATCTCAATCCCTGTTTCTAACCCTGTGCAAAATGTTCTGTCCCTACGGGGAAAAAACCACACTGAAGAGCTCTTCATTTTGCACCGATGGAGCAGTTGGGTTACAAGTGCCTCAGGAAATCATCTCATCAAGGACAGCTTTCCTTTGGCAGCGCTAACATGACAGAGTTCTGGTTTAAGCAATTGTAGCATATTTAAGCTTTTATTTAGAGGAAATTCCTGCTGCTCTGAGCAGTTCCCGCTTACTGAAATGAAGCTCTTCGGAAGTTAATAGTGCAATTCACTCAATTAAAGAGCGCCTCAGGATCTGGCCTGGGATTCTTGCTGGCAGCTGAAGGATTCATTTGCCACCACAAATTAATCTTCAGTGAAAACGGGTGCCAGATCTCCAACTCATTAAATCAGCATAAAACTATCAGTTGCTGGAGACCAGTCATTTCTATCATTTTGAGAACATGCCGGTAGCCTAGAAAGCTTCCTTTTAAACTGCTCTGCAGAGAACTGGTTTGCAACAAGAAAAAGTCCTTATGAATTGGTAACAGCTTCCCCAACTCCAAAAAAGCCCCGAGCTCTTCTTTCTTAATTCATTTCTGAATGGGGAAAAAGGTTTGAGGAGAGGACACAAGTGTGCAGAAGTCAGAGGCAAGTTAAAAACCTTTTTTTTTTTTTGATTGGTGTAACAATTGATTAGCAGTGTATCTTAAGAAAGTCCTTCTACTGGCTGTCACTAGTTGAAGTGTTGGCAGATCCTTCACTAGCACAAAGAGGATTTAGGAACACTTTGCAGCCTGCTCTTGGAGGTCCCTGGCTGCAGACCAAGGCTAAACAAGCTGATCAGCAGCCATACATTCATTGCCTTCTTGTTCCTTTCACATTAAAGTAAATCAAACCCCTTTCTCTCTCTAGACCTGCGAATGGGAAGCCCAATGTGAAACCTAGCATGCCAAGCCAACATATATAAGCATCTGCACCTTCTGGCTTCTGGATCATCTTCTGGGAGCTGTCACTGCATAAGCCCATCCCCTACGTTATCTCTATTACTACTACTTCTCATGCACTGCACCTTGACAAATTTGAAAAGATGGAGCAGAGACACATGGACAGCAAACCGGCACTTTTTCTGTGAACTGCACGCTAAAGCACAGCTCCTTCCCAAACCTGAGGTTTCCAAATCAATTCCCAAGGCCAAACACCACCTCTGTTCCTAGTGATGGAGCTCTGTGGTTCAGGCAGGTCAATCCCAATACTGACATGTATTAGTGATAAACTGATGAGAAATGAGGATTATTAGCCAGACGTTTGCACAAGTGAGTGTAATAATTTTCTAAAATGCAGCCCAAATTTGAATTTGATGCAAAACAACTTAGAAACAAAAGCCCTCAGTTAACACACCCTCTTTCCATGGTGCCATGTGTCTCCTAGGAGCTTTACTGTTTCATCTAATATAACACGAGGGTGCACTGAGAAGGTAAATATGGATTAAAGGGCCTTACTTAGGTTTTTACAGTCCTGGGGGCTAAAGCTCACCGTTTGCCTCTTGCTATCCTTGTTCTGCTGCTAGCCCCACTTCCACTGATTTCAGCAGGAGTTTTGTCTGAGCAAGGGAGCTGGGATTTTCTTTCTTTCTGGAAGAAAGGGTTGCGTGGTTAGGAAAAAAGATATGTCTTTGTCACTTGTTTTGGTTAAGCGGAACTTTTAGCATACTGACATGAGACATGTTGATTGACTAAAATGAGTTCTGTTTTTTTCAGCTCTGTATTTGATGTAAATATTTCCTTACTACACTTGCAAATTAAGAACTGAGAAACAAATAAAACAGTGATTCTAGTCAGACTCAATAATGCTTATTTCTTTCTCCACTTCCTAGCCTCAGAAAATCTAAAATCCTTTGTGAAGATAGTAAATGAGGGTTTGAAGAAGTCTTGGGTAAGGGAAAGCCAGTGATTTATATACCAGCCTGAGCTTTAAGATGCCAGAGTTCAGATTCCAGCCTACCACTGCCTAAAGTGATCTAAAATTATTTTCCCAGGCACTTGCAAGATGGGGCCCATAACACTCCTCCATCCCAGGGAGGTGCTATGAAGGCGGATGAGATAAACACTCTGGAGGTATTCAGGTATTCTTGCCAAGGGGCTGATAAAAACCTGGGGAAAAAGGAACAAAAGAAACACTCTGCTGATCTCCTCCTCTGCAAACAAGCTGGGAAGGAGAGAAATTCAGAGAGAAACTAAGTTCTTCCAAACTTAGGTTTTTGTCATACTTAATAAAAAAAAAAAATGGGGACTAGGTAAGTGTATCTAAACAGTAGCAGGCAAACACTGAATGACCACTACAGGTAGCTACACACACTATGAAGAAAAAATTAACAGAAAAGCCTTAACCTTGAAATGTCTACGAATTCACAGACATTAAGAAACACCACGACACATTCAATCTATTAAGGGTGACCTCGTTCAAGCCCCAGGTGCTAAGCTGGGGAGAAGCGAGGGTCTCGCTGCACCTGCAGTGCCAGACTCGGCCCCATCACAGCCGGCCTCAGCACCAACGTGCAGCTGCATTTTGACAACATGAAGTAGATCTACTCACCAACCTGTTTCTAGGCAGACTAGGTCCAACCTTCAGCCCCACTTTAATGCATTATGGTTACCTAAATCAGTCTGATCTCATCCTGCAGTCAGCTCTAACCATGCAGGTGAAAAGCTCCTACCTTTTCTCTCCTATGAGCATCAATTTTATTATTAGCTTGTCCCAGAGTCTCTTGTTGACTTTGAGCTGGAAGTTTTCATTTATAAAGTCTTAACTCATAAAGCACTTCTGCAAAACAGTTTACAAGAGGTCACTACCTCACTGGTAGCATTCTCTACAGCTCTTTCCTTGCTGTTCTCAATCACTTTATCCTGGGTTTTTACATTACACTACATCATGCCACACTCCTGTAACCCAGGCTGTCAGGCAGTGCTCCTGCTCTGGTACTAACCCCCAAATCTAAATCCTCTTCCAAGTGATTGTCTCCACACTTCCAGAGTGACCTTCCCTTCCCACTCCAGCTCTTTTAAATGGTTTTGTAGAAAGAAGGTGAAATAATCTGACCGCATGCATCTGCTGTTGTTTCCCCACAAAAGGCCACATATTCATGGGAAGCATTTCCCCAAAAATGCGTTTCCTCTAGCACAGTATTTGAATGTGGCATGTGACACACATCAAGATTAAATTTATACTGCTAAATATTGAACAGAAAACCTAGCAAAAGCATTTTTCTGTATTTTACTCCCTGTAAGCTATGCTATTCTTTCAAATTAAATTATTATTTCATGATCCACAGGTTAAAAGTTTATTGCTAGTTCTGCTGTTGTGAAAGCCTACAGAGGTCAATCCTGTAGTGAAAAACAGGACAGGGGCATTTAAAGTCAAAAAGCATTTCAGTAAGATGAACACACGTACAACAAATTCCTCACTAGAGAAACTGTGTGGAATGTTTATCCTAATGCAGGATAAACAGAGCAGAATAATACCCTAAGCAGTGTAAAATACATATGTTTGGGCATTACTGACTACTGACATTACTTACAGCAATGCTGCACTGTGCAGTGCTGCACTGAGACCCTGGTCCTGCAGCGAGATGGATGCAGACAAAGCCCTCCTGACACTGTAGATGAACGTAGTGAAGAACTGGAAGCAGTAGGTATTTGGTTTTTGGTTTGTTGTTTGGTTTTTTTAAAGAAGTCTTCATTTGCACAGGAAATCAACATCTAGGAAAAAAATTACAATGTTGACAGCTGTAATTACCCTCCTGAAGAAAGCACAAAATCCACGGCACAGTAGAAGCTACTGATTTTTGACCTGTAGTTCAGAATCACAGAATATAGTTGATCTCTTTTAATCCTAATACCAAACTTGGGAGGCTTCAGAATGCCTCCTGCCTCTCTCTACACACTCCTCATGCTGCACCTCCAACCTGCACTCTGCACAATCCTCAGGACCCAGCCTGCATCCAGGTATCGCAAACCCAGATAAATACTGACCATCACACAACTGCCTGTGGCAACCAGTATCTGCTGGTTCAAACTCTGGTTGCACAGCCAGATGCCTTAAAAGAAACCAGAATCAAAATCTCATCTATGAATATAACTGGAGCCTTTATTCATAAAGTCATGAATCTAGCAAGCTCCCAGCAGTTTCAGCACAGCAAAGAAAGGACTTTCATTGCAATAGCACTGCCTATACAGCACATTCCCTCTTTAGAGGGTATGTTTCACATACAAAGCAAGCCCAGTTAACGGGACACGTTACAAATTCTCCTGCCTGCCAACTTCTGGACGGCATCATCACAGCTGTAAGCTATAAGGGCATGGCTTTTTACTGGGTATAACCAAGCTATTAAAAATACATGACTGTTTGCTGAACTATTAGCAGCTGTCAGCTTCTTACTTGCTATCAGCCAGGTGTTATCTTCAATTCTTTATCTTAGTTTGTGTCTTTGCATCTCTTTAAAACACAGATCTTGGTGGTTTCTGATTTTAGCTCTTAGATCTATAGATGACCAAAGGGATGCATCACCCAAACTGTATCAGTAGAAATATTATACCTCTGTACTGTTGTAACAAACATCATGAGTTAGCATAAACCTATCAAGTAATTAATTTTAAAAGCATATCCAGCTCTCCACCTGCGGACTTTCCGTGAGATACTACATGTTCATGGACTGCTGTCCATGCCAAGATACCCAGGGGTAAAAGTTGTTCACTGGCTCTTCTATTTGTGATCCACTGCAATTTAAATATGTTTAGGACTACACCAAATACACTGGACTGAACTGCTGTGATCCAGCATTTGCTACACAACCAGCAAAATCACCTCTGCAGAAGGTGGGAACCAGAAGAGGCAGTTTGGGGCATGCACCAGAATTGCACTTGCTCTTGTCACTGCCCCAAGTTTTACACTGGACACCCCAAAATGAGGAGCACCTCACAAGCAGATACATCCATGAGAAGTTTGCTTTAAACCACCAGACTGACTTCACGAAGGAACCCTCCAGCAGAAGCGGTGACACAGCACAGCTCTCCAAAGCAAGACTGAGTTTCCTTCGCCAGCTCTTCCTTCCACGCAGGCTCACGATCGATTCACCTCCCAGTTCAGGTCAGCTGTATCCAGCACTGGTCTCAGACTTCAACCCATAGCTCCAGAAGTCCTGTTAAGTTTTCCATTTACATGTAGATCCGAGGAACAATATTCTTTACAATCAGCTTAGTAAGACCTGGATTTTCTTCACAAGACATTTATCTTTACACCCCTACTGATAAAAGGCAAAAACTGAACCACATCTTTTGTGCCAAAACCTTAAAAACCAGATGCAAATATCAGTGCAGCAGTGAGATGGGAAGGAGCTGAGATCAACTCCAGCCCTGCTGTAGAGGTGAATGACTAACACAGCATCAAGCAAGAAGGCACATAGATGCCTCTAGCAAATCAAACAAGTTCAGAGCAAACTGGCTGGGTTTGTGGTTGAGTAGCAGTGTCTGGGCAAGAAGCCTGGGCTGCTGCTTGCACTGATAAAGACAGGAGGACCAGTTGAGCTCGAGTCTAGAGAAGCAGCTCAAGGGTACTTGTTTTCCCATGCAGGAAGCTGTTGGACAGGCCCTACAGATCCGACAGCTTTTTGCTAATGGTGTGTGGAGGATGTTCTAGGTTACATGGTGAGGCAAGTGCACTGGGTGCAGAGGAAAAGGCTGGAAGCTGTTACAGGTTAGTACCAGACAAACAAGAGTCTGAGATACAGAGTAACTTTCAAAGTGGAAGGAATAAGTTTGTTCAGAGGTTGTCTGTTACTTTATTGTGGAGTTGCTCAAAACTAATAGTGGAGTAGCTCAAAACTCTCAGAAGCTGATGGGGTAAAGAAACAACCTAGGAGTTAACACTTAATGGTGGAAAGACCAAGAGCTGATTTACAATTTAGGCATAACCTCAACTAATAAAGAAAAAAGGGTAAAAGATGGTCACTGGGCACCCTATGAAGCCAAGGGAGGCATCACATGCCCCCACAACATAGAGCATCCAGAATTTGTTGCCTTTGTTGGACACTTGCTTCTACCCCATCCAGTACTTCACCTATTCTGAAATATTTTCTGAGTGATAAAGGATTTTGATGAGGTTAAGGAGCTACAGATAAATAATACAGCCAAGATGACACCAGAAGAGCCAGTAACTGGACTGGTCAGTTCAAAATCACTTTGTCTGTGTTTGACCGACCTGTCACAGTGAAGGCACCTAAACTCAGCCCAGACTCCTCACACTAACGCTCTGGTGCATGCTGTGCAAGTGCTTGGAAGCCACCCCACAGAAACCCTCGCTGCTGCTTCTGCAGCATTCAAGACAGAAGAGCAGAATAAGGTGAGGAAAGAATTACAGAAGTCTCTGGAAGAACTGTAAAGAGACAGTGAAATATGACCTTCCTGTAACTAGGTTTCTTCCTTCTGATTCATCTGAAATCAAATCTATTTGACATGCAGGGTCAGCATGACCTATCCATCACTGGATTCCCATCCTGAGATGTGCCGAATAAATTGAATATATACAATTTTTGTCATGGGAGACCTACCACATCTGTTTGTGCTCCATGTTCTTGGAAACCTCTTGTGCAGGTTAGAAACCCTGGAGAATACTGGAATTTCCTCTCAGTTCTGAGGAGGACAAAAATTGTCAGACAAAATAGCTGTTTATATATTTAGTTGCTCCCTCCACATGCAAATGTCTTATGGATGATGCTTAAGACTTGTACTGAGACACTATTTGCATCTTCCCCACCCCCTTTGTTTCTTTAGCCAAAGTAAAAGAAAACCCACAGCAATAACTTGACACCTAATAAGGAGGAAGAAACCAACAGCAGTGTCCCTGAGCCTGAAAATAAACATGAGGCAGAGGAACTGCAGGAGGAAAGGGGATATCCATTTCAAAGGCTGAATTCAGGTAAGCTTTGCTCACTCCAGTCCAGGTCACAGCATTCACCAGTTTCAGCGCTGGGTCTTTGTGCCAGTCTGCACTGGAACTGTGCTGTTTGGCTACATTCTAAATAACCCTCTAGAAAGTGAAAAATTCTTAGTTCTGAAGTGGAATAGGAACAGGACAACACTACCAGGGCTTTTGCATTTGAATAAACAGATACAGCTGTCCTGTAAAAACTACTACAAGTCAGTGTGATCTGAAAACAGCAGCTCCTGCATGTAGGCCCAGCAGGATTCAGTCAAAGCTTATAGTAGGCTGTAAACAACTCGTTTCCGTATTTCCCCATAGGACTCCTAATTTAATGCAAACATGGAGTCATAAAGGAATATTAAGTCACTCTTCTCTCACATAGATACATTTCTGTAAACCACTCTTCCATTATATATTAGGGCTTGAATTAAATTCAGAATAGTAACATAACACTACATTACAGCTTTATTTACTACAGATCATTGCTGCCACGCTTTTTTTTTTTTCCTTGTTCTTAAAGTGCCTTTCCCTACATTGCAGTCTCCTATTCACAAAATGAAAAGTGCAAGAGTTAGAATGGATTAAGGAGCATGATCCCCCCCCACCCCCGCCCCGAGACAAATCAACCTCTGCAGTGATAAGCACAAAAAGGAAAACAGTATCTTGAAGTAGGCAAACAAACCTTGCAGGGAAAAACCTAACCCAAACTTACTGTGTTAAACTCAGCGAGTTGGCTGAGTAGTAATAAACAACTTCAACCTTAGATTTTAGCAGCAGCCATCCTGTAAAATTAGGAGGAAAGAATGAACGCAACAGGATGGAGACAGGTCTAAGTTAACAGGGATCAGAAGCTCTAACTCATTACTTGCAACACACAGATTTCATTGCAGCTTCTACACACGTTAAGTAACCTGACTTAGAGCTAGAAGACTGAAATCAATACAGTATTTCAGCAGAGAAACACTGATTTTTAGCAGGGAATATTGGTCATTCAGCCATGTCTACTTGCAATGTGTAGTGCTGAAGTCACGGCAGGAAAAGACTTTCCTTAATTCAAAAATACTTCACAGAGCAGCTGATCATCGAGAGTGCTAACGGGAGGTGAGGACATGAGCTTTGTTTTAATGACAGTCATAGCACTACAAAAATGATCAATACCTTTTGAGATCAAAAAGGCTATGTACTATTTTCATTTAAGGTTTGATTATGTTTTATACCACAAGTCAGACTTGAAACCCCACAAGGACATACCACAATAGATTTCCTATGTAAGACAATTACTAAAATTCAAAGTCTATTAAAAGAGTTAATAATATGTCTATTAATAGACATAGAAATAACATTACTAACAAGCCACTGCTATGGAAATCATATTTATAGCCATCTATTACTTTTGGAGCACTTATAAGTTAAACCTTTTATATAAGCATGGTCAAAAAATTCTTGGCTTCAGGCCTACCTACATTACCAGCTGGCACACTTGTTGCTGCAGAGCTGCTGTTCTGACACATTTTGCAAAGGAGGGGGGGAGCACCAGTTGCAAGCCCAATGCAGTATGTAGAAGTGACACAGTGATCTTGATACAAATATAAATGTGCTGAGTCTCTTTAGTCTTCTTATGCAGCAGCCTCATTAAAAGGCACTTTCTGCACAAAGAGACTAGTTAAAAGCTTCACAGTCTAGTCCACAAGTATAAGAGAGACAGACCTCAGATACCACCATGGCTTTAAAAATCAAATACTTTTTTTTACTATGGATATTCCCAAACCCTGTTAGAAAAAATGTATGCATATCAGGTGTTAACTATACTTCAAATACAAAAACCTCAGAGTATTATTCTTTTCCCCGTGCAAGCACTTCCTCTAGTTCCCAGAACCGTATCAAGCAGTAGTAGGAGACAACTTGCAGCACCCAAAGGGCAAAGTGGATAGCTGTAACCACCAAAACGCAGACGTGTTTCACAAACACCCAGCACAGCACCCCATTACTGTAAGCACATAAGCATTCTGTATTAAACTGCTAGCATCATCTGTTGGTGGAGCTTCCAAACTGCAAGCAATTATTTTTAAGTAAACATACAGACAGCTAGGAGAAGAACTGCAATTATCTAGTGAGAACAGCTGAGTTTTTCACTTAGCTACGGCTCTATAACGTGCACTATTTAAAAGTGAAAACAGGATCACTCTATATTACAAACATTCCAATAGGTAAGTAGAATTTGTACCCTATTGCCATTTAATAACTGTGCCATTCTTGTACTCTAAGCAATTGCATTAGAGTCACTATCAACACTAACCAGTGTTCACACCAACGCCAAAATACCAGCAGTGTCACGGAGAAAGAGATGCAGCACTTACGCTTCAGGGTGGGTTTTGTTATTACGGTGTTTTTTTTTTTTTTAAAATACTTCATATACCATTTCATATAAATGCAAAGCATTAAACAATTCCACTCAAAAGAAAAGGTTAAAAGCAATTTCAGCAAGACTAGGAAACCTACATGGAAAATAATATCCTCACCCGTTTATTGTTGATTTTACCACTTGGTAACGCGGTTGTTTTGAACTCAGTGTGAATACAATTTAAGTTTTTCAGAAAAATCACACACCTGTATTTTTCACATGTATCAAACACATTTAAAGTTTAAAATTTGTGTGCCTTGACTTGCTCCTCTTAATGTCTCTTTAGGGATGTCCAATGTCACTGATGCGATAGAGTCCAACTCAGTCTCTCAAGTCAGGTGACATACAAATTCAAAAGGTGTAGATTTCTCAAAGACGGTCTTCTCTGTAGTGCATTGTGCTAGTGCATTCAACCAGTGTGTCAGTATTCAACCATATAAGCTTGGGGGGGGTTAACTACACAATACAGAAATATAATTTTACATGTAGCTTTGCATGCCTTATGGCTGCTTGCCCTACTATAGGACAGTGCAATAAATACAAATATATGCACACTAGAAAAGATTTAACTGCCATGATCTACATCTTGTTTATGAATACAAATTTACCTAGTCAACAATATGACAAATTTAGCAGAAAAAGTGGCAATGGCAGTAATATTCTACTACAAAAACAAGGCTAGAAGCAAAGTGTTCTCAAGCTACAGAAAACTTGCTACCTCCTAATATATGATGTAGGGCCCAGTTCTGCCAAGTGCAGAGTCGTGATCAGTAGATTGCATCAGAACATGCTTTCCCCCCATTTAACAATGAATACTTCTACAATTTATTTGGTTTTGATAACTGTTTATAAATAGCACACTATAATGACTATTAAACTATACAGCAACATGACATTTATAGCCTAATCCTGAATACAAAGTTCAAAGAACATGACTACAAAGGCCAGAGAGCAAATGTCATTGACTAAAAGCATTTCCACCTCAGAATTTATTGAATGTTCTCTTACACAAACACTTCTCGATCATGAAACCAAAGGAACAGGATCTCCTAATTCCCTCTCTGCTCCAGTAGTAATTTAGCCACACATCACCCTTATAAATTAGTGATGGATTTTAACAGGTAGCCCCTTGGGGCTATATACTTTATATACTTTATATATATGCACATTTACTTTGAATTCTATGTAAAAGTTGAAAAAAATGTTTGAAAGAAAAACTCAGAATATATCACAGCTTTTTCAGCGAAAAAAATACAAATTAGTTTTATAACCACTATTCAATTTATCAAACTTTTTTTTTTTCTGAAGTATTTATCTTTAATTATGTACACATTACAGGAAATAAAACTTTTTCCACAAACATTCTCTAAGGTGACAGTTATCAATAGAATGATAGAATAATAGCAGGAAGAATATTAAACAAATGGGGGTGATCAATTTCTGCTTTTAAAAAGTAAAAAGTCACCATATAATTAAGTACAAAAACCTGCATTGAATGACAACTGCTGGTGTAGTAACTTGATCAGGTATGGAGACCAAGAGTATAGTAAAGCCCTATGGTAATAATATTTCTGTAGCATTTCCACTTGGTATGTATATACTAAATGTTGGCAAAGTTTCTGTAGCGTTAGCTTATACAAACATAGGAGTCCTCAGTCTGCTGCATAAAACGGAACAAGTGTGTTTTAATTCTCCTGAAATGCACCTGAAATCCAGAGTGTCACTTACAAACTGCATAATGAAACTTTTCTTCAGAAAAATATCTGTTTGGCATCTCCAGGGCTCTGTTCCATCGGACAATAGGGGCATTTTAATCTAGGGACAAAGACAATGTGTTAGAATTGTGGCAATGTGCGACAACTGAGCATTAAAGGTATTGAGTTTGCAGTGATAGTCCTTCCTCTTTTTTCACCCCTGTAGCACAAAACAAATGTACTCTTAAGCCATAATGTTTTACTTGGCTCCATTAAAAGTCACCTTTAGCTGAGAGACACCATATCGCACTTTTTATTCTAATTACATTCTTTCTCACCTTTCACCCACGCACCCCTGAATTATTAAATACCAAGAAATTACTCTTCATGATTAATCTATTATTTCTACTTGTGGATTAATTTGTTGCATTTTAAATAGGCTGGTAGCTTTCACTTTGACTTCCTCAGCATCCAGTGCCTTTTACTCTCTGGTTCCAAAAATTCTGTGATTTTATAACTCACTCTTATCAGCTCCTGCAGGCTATGACTAAAGAGGGCAGCCTGGCCTCCCTGCTGAGGTCTCCACTGATAAAATTCCACCTGCTTACAATATTTCTTCTAGCACTGATCCATTTTTCCCCATCTCTAAGTCTGGGCCTTTCACACCCACCCCCGAGTTAATATTGGCAGAGCTGTGCTGTCACTTTAGCTGATCAATGAAAGCATCAGAAATGAGTGATCAGGAACAGGAATAATGTAGCAGCAAGTTTACTGGCTTAAAACGGCTGAAGTCACCCATGAAGGCATACCTTCAAGCTTTTCTAACAGGGCAAAGAACACAAACATCACTCAACATTCTCATTCATGGTGTCACACTTTCATACCGGATCTTGGAAAACAACTTAAGGCTCTAAAGTAAGCTGACAGCCTCCATGGAAGCTGCATATATTCAATCCAAATTATCACCGGTTCTTCCTAAAGGAAATCTGTAACCACTGTAAGCACCCCACTGATACCTAAGGAGGGGTATTTCTACAGTGGTAATTCAACTACCTGCTCAGTTACTGAGCCATATTTCCCCAGAGGTTTAATTTTAATTTTTAAGGGATGTTTCATGCTTTACTAAACATTGCTCTCAACAAAAAACTGTGTGTAAAAAGCCTCCATTTTGAATTTAAGCCAACACAATGGTACTTGCAACTTGGACTATTACTCTACTCATTGCATTCCTTCATGTAATCTTACTTTCTACAACATCAGAGGGTTTGTAACGCTTTTCTCCAGTGCACCAACCCAGTTTATCTGGCTTTTAAGTCATTCTCTAAGATTAACAAGCTTCCACCAATTATGCAATTATGGACTCAGTTTTCTTGAAACACAGTATTATAGTTTTAAGATTTGTCCTTTTCTGTATGTTGCTTGAAATAAAAAAATGGTACTTACTTGCTTCCATTAAACATTTTATTCAAAGCATCTCTTGATATAATATGACCACAGACTAATTTCATAGGTGGATTATTATCTGTTGTTTGCTGACGAAGAATAGGACAGGCAAATATTGAATGATACCAGCATTTTTTACCGAGGTCCACCTCAATCTGTGAAAGAAATTAACATAACAATTTATCTTGGGAAACTACATTTCCAGGCAATTTATCCATTTAGGTCATGGTCCTTACTTAATGGATTTCATAATTCAGCTGCAAAGGCAGCAAAATTCATTGTGTGGATGCCTGACAATTTCCCAGCCAAAAATACTTAATTGTGATCTTAAAATGGCAATTTATGTTGTTTCTCCCTATTCCCAACAAAACAGAATATTCTGACAAGGGACAAGTGCATATTTTAGTGCAGATCTATGCTCTGGCAAGAAAACCGAGCTGATGACCCAACAAGACTTTCTGTATTTCCTAGCCAGTGATTTCCAAAGTGGTTTAGATGATAGATCTCATGGGGGGGCGGCGGGGGGAGAAAGGCAAAAACCCCTTGGGATTGATTATGTTAATGTTCTACAGTTTCTTGAACGACTCTCCCAACACGTACATGTCATGTCAATAATGAAGTGTATCAGAATCCTTTCTTTTCAGTACCAACACAGAAGACACAGGTACAGCACAACTCTTGCCATCAGAACAAAATGATTTCAGAAAGGGACATCTCACAGAGAACAGGTCTGTGACTTCACAAATTGACTAAGAACTGCAAAAATCACAGCTTCTGTACCTGAAGCTCCAGGCTCTGACCAGTCCTCAGTTCTGACAGGTTTAACCTTCAACAAAATCTGACAATATAACCTTTTCACTGTACTTAATCTCTGTCTTTGCACAATGAAAATAAGGCTTCCCACCCCCATACTGCCTTCACAGTACATGTTAGAGAACCTTAGGTTTAGAAAATACAAGGAGGCCTATATGTACTATTAACTGATCTGCATCTGACAGCAATCTTTTCCCAAACACTCCCTAGCTAATCATTCCTGTGTGGACAGCAGGGCATGAATCTGTCACACTTGGAGGTTATACTCTCGGTGTTATAGAAAACATAGCTGGGAGAAACTCACCACACGTACTTACACTACAGATTAATCTCTTCCAGTTACAATCCAAGAGACTAACTCAGTTCATGCCTAGTTTCCACTAAATAGGTTTTCTTTACAAATCAAGACCAGGCCACTGGAGAGCTGCACACACCTGGTAAGAGCTATAAAGGGAATCTGGGGTTTTGTAACAACTAAACTTCATTTCAACCGATATAAATGAGTTGTGCTGGAAGCATAATGCATTGGATCCCAATTCAGTTCCTGTGTCCCCAGATGCAGCACTTAATTCTTTCATCTCCTATCTGCCTGACAGTCAGTGCAAAGCAACCCGTGGACAGAGCTCAGGCCTAGCTTGGGCTCTCAGCTGCATTTCCACTTACATAAAACATCTCATACGTTCAGTGGAAGGTTAAGTGGAAGGTGAAAGCATCTGTTTTGTTAAGGTCATTTGAGCAAAGACCTTTTCAATGCGAAAGGGGATACAAGCAAAGCGGGGGGGGAGCAACAAATAAAACAGAAACACAAACCTGGCAGACAAACATAACGGAGACAACAAGAAACAGCTTTGTCAGTCACACTAGTTGATAGGTCATCAAGAAACTACAACTAAACCTGGACTTTGCAACAGCTAAGAATGCAAACTTGAGGGTCTGAGAGGAGAGGGAGTCAGAACTATACAAATTGCAGGAGGAACATGCAGAGGAAGGGGACTGGGGAGGAATGGACAGAAAGGGGTATAAAAGGGGCCAGAAGGGCCATGTCAGTATTTGAGGGTCACTGAACGTGCATTTGCTTGTGAATCTAGAGTGGTGCGTGTGTGCTTTCACCAGTGAATTTCAATCTTTACCAGCCAAAAAGGAGGAAGAGATCTTGGCTGTCTCTACTTATGTTTTATGCAAGACTACAAACAGGAAAGCAGCAGCCACATCCATCAGCCTGGGATGGAGACCCGGAGGTCTCTGTAACTGTAGGAAGCCTCAAGCCCTGGAGCTGCTGGAAGTGGCAGCTGTGTATAACATCCCTTAACGCTCAGCACAAAAGAAAACCCAAAACAGCATTTAACATTCGAAATCTGCCCTGGGAGAGCTTAGCATCAACTCACCGGTAGTTCATCCTTCTGGTTCCAAACACCTGTGCACTGCCTTTGCTCAATAACTGCCTTGATATTAATTAGAGCTGGTAATGCTACACAACCTGCTGAAAAACTGCAGAAAAAGGAAACGTTAACATATGGTGTCTGTTAGGAAACCAGCATTTTTCATATTTCTACTTTAAAGGTTAACTGGGACACAAGAGTGCTGTACTACTTCATGCAGTTCTTGTCTGTACTTCTAAGCTCCCTTCAAGCATAACAAACAAGAGTTTTAGGGCAGGTTATCAGCTGCCCTGCATCTTAGGCTAGGGCCCTCTTGTACTACACTCCTGACTGAAAACAACAGTTAATCCCTGCTCTGAGTCTTATAATGAATTGATTTTCTATACCACCTACTTTTATTTTGAGCTGTACAGGCAGAAGACATGTTAGCTTATAGAGGTAGTTGCTCTCAACTATGGAAGAGTACATGCAGCTCAGGAGTTTCCACGTAAGCCACGTGTACACACAACCCATAATCCTTTAATTATATGTAATTATCATGTAAAGAAACATGTCTTTCCACCTTCACCTAAAATCAAGGAAACAATGTAGAAAAAAAACACACAGGAAGGCAAGTGAAGGAAGAAAACCAGAGCCTGTAACAAGAACAGCAGTATACAACCAACCAAAGTCAGTGTCCCAACAGTTCAGCCTGCTCTGGGAGTTACGATTACCAGAACTTACCACATTACTTTGAAATATTTCACTATGTTTCAAAAGAAAGTATGACACTCAGTTTCCACAGATTAACAGATGTTTTGATGGATTTAAGTCTAATGACAGCACTATAGGCCTGGAAATCAGCAGCAACAGAAACAAGATTTGGCCTTGGTATCAGCCTGCTCTGTTTTTTTGGCAGACTATTTTA
This sequence comes from Strix aluco, assembly GCF_031877795.1. Taxonomy (NCBI): domain Eukaryota; kingdom Metazoa; phylum Chordata; class Aves; order Strigiformes; family Strigidae; genus Strix; species Strix aluco. The sequence continues at coordinate 6,698,372 of NC_133934.1, forward strand.
CTATTTGTGCAAATTTTATTGTCCAGAGAAGTCACAACCTTCCTCTCCACTCTGCCCCTCCAAATACTTGTTTTTATGTTTCTGCAGAACATTCTGGCTAGTTTACTTGGGAGGGATGTGCCTGAAACCTATGGATCTCTTGCCTAAGCTAAAACAAAAAAACCCATCATACCCCTCACCTCCAACTGGCCATTTTAATCCTTGCACTTTGCCTTTAGGTTATTTCAGCCCTGAGTGTAACTTATGTTAATCCTCTGGAAATTTTAGACAAATAGTATTTATAGAAATAAAAGCATTATTGCTTTAATGCTTCTGTATGAAAACATCTCCGGAAGAGTTCTTTAAGAGTATAACAACTCAAGTAAATAGTAAACTCAAATGGTGTCCTGTAGCCCTCAAGACCCTGAACCATGACCTCCTTAGTATGAGAGAACTTTTCCACTGACTCCACGCAGTAACTCAGACCATGAGGCCTGTACAGGATTAGATAAATACTGGAGAAACCAAACAGCCTTTAAAAAAGTGACCACTACTCATGTTCTAGAAAGCAATATATTTTATAGCAGGGATTTAACTTCAAGCTGGTTTAATTTCTAAAGGATTTGCAGCACTCAAAGGTCACACCAGAGAACAGACTTGTTTATGACAAAAGTATCAATACCACCTATACAGTAAATACATTTCAGTGCAATCAATTTCACACCAGGCACAAAGCAAGTGTCCAACCAATACAAACGTCAATAATGGGGATTTTCCACTTCACCAAAAATCTCTTGGCCATTTGCACTGAAAATCACATTACAGCGTCGGTGCATGAGCAATTAAAATGTAAAGGATTGCTGTTAACTTGAAACAGGAAAAAGATGAAAAAGCCAGAGACAGAAGTTTTAGATATCTATAAAACCCTCAAACTGAACTCATAATGTTTATTGCAGAAACACAATTAATCTGAAAGTGTTCCCTTTGTTGCTTCTGTTGTATTTTGTGGCAGAGGTGCAAACAGGAGAAGCAGAAGCTTGACAATTTTAAGTGCTCTAAACTAAGCACAGAAGTCCAATAACAGCAACATGCAAACAGTACAAAAAAAAAGCAAGAGGTAGTGAAGCTTGTGCTAAGTACCATATCTAGCCCAGAAAGATACATATAATCTATTTTCTATTTAATATCTGAAATGAAAATGAGAACATCAGGCAAGTGTATCTGAGGAGCTAAATAGCAGCTAATCTGTTTTATCTTCAGAGAAGCTAGAAGAGATTAGGTTGGGTTTTCTTCACATTTCTAGCAGCCTCCTACAGATCTGCATTTTGTCAGATTAGGTACTGAGCTTGAAAGTGCCTCTTTCTTCTTTGCAAATGAGGTCCAGCAAACAATTTGGAAATTTAGTAGCTGAAATCACAACATAACTCTCAAGCATTCTTCTAAAGAGAAAAAGAGGTGAAGTAATGTGTGGATTAAAAACCAAAGTGATCAAATACTGACAGAATCACAGCCACGGTTTTGAGGTTTTTTGCTGTTAAACAGCAGGGACAGTTTTTACACATTTGCGGTGGGAATAACGGGCTGATTGCCACCCTCACCTTTTGCACTGATGTCTAAACTATGGAAGCCAAATTCCATCCATAAATGCTTCCTCTTGTGCTGCAAAGGTGCAGGGTAAAGCACAGCACACGGGAACCTCTGACTTCTAATCTTTGCAAATCTTGTTAGAGCTAAGTGTAACTATACTCTTAATTTAATACAAGCTAGATGACACTACTTCTCAAAAGCTGCTTCTTTTGTCCTCAACAAGAAACAGAAACCAAAACACTGTGTACCTGGTCTTAAAAGCAAGTGAAAGCCAGCATACCTAACACTGAGAGGTGATTCAACTGAGAGACCCAGAAGAGCACAGGCATCTCTTGTAAAGATGTCACAGATGTCCGCCCACTGGTTTGCATCTAATAGATGAACGTACGGAGAGTTCTCTATACCTTGCCGCAGATACACCAGGCTGCCCATCAAAACCTGAATATCTGTGAGGGACCAGGAACAGTTAATTATTTTATAGGACAGATAAAAGCCAGTGTGTCTACAGTTTTAGTTTTTACATGGAAAACAGGCAGATGCTCCAAATCAGTGATACACATCCTCACCTCTACAAAATACAATTACAGCCATCACAGAACTGACCCCTACAGCTATGAGAGCATCAGTCCACTATGGATAGAGGAGGGGGAGCATCTGCCCCTCTATAAGCATGGCATGCTGCCTATTAATTTGCTTTGAACAGGTTTACTTTTTTTGTAAGCTTTGACGCACACACAGTACCCTAAAAATTAGGCTTTACTGGATTCAGTTTGAGATTGTTCACTTAACTCACATATTGCCCATTTTTCAAAAGTTTCACTTCTCTTTGTATTACCCCACGCAGCAGAAAATAGCAGACTATTTCAAGAACATTTCTGTGCATTTTTAACACTTCACCCTGGCAGCAGGCCTATTCTAGATGTAATCTATGTATTATTTAAAGAGTCAAAAACCTTAAATTTAAGCAAATATGCAGACATATTGAAATATAATTTTATTCCCTCTTTAAAAGAAAAAAGGCGTTAATTCAAATTGTAAGGGTTCAGGTTATACATGTTAAATACAAAAATAAGAAGCCTCTAACAAAATGCAAATAATGGAGTTAACCACATTTGGAATGCAATTTATATTTTCCTCCACGGTGCCACATTCTAGTGCTTCAAAACCCCTTAATATGACTGAAAACTCACCTTTCTGATGATTTAGGGCAAACGGCTGGAAGTTTTTCGCATACTGAAGTGCTTCTCTTTGATTTGCTGTTCCACCCATCAATAAACTAATGAAATATAATCTGTGCAGTTTAAATTCCAATGAACTATTCTGTGCCATGAGCATTTCTCTGTTGGATACTGCCCACCTGGAAGAAACGAGGAGGTACAATGGGACACAAGAGTAATTAAGTGTCAGCTTACACCATTATGAAATGATTACAATTATCAACCACCTATTTCAAGGAGGATATGACTGCTCCCTGAACAATTGGCCAGACCCTTTACAAGTAACAAAGGTGTGCAACACATGAACGATGGTACTTTTGGTGCTGCTGTACAGGTTAACCTCTGCAAAATTTAACATGCACTGGCTGCAAGGCAAGATTGAATTAGGCACAATATAAGGTAGAAATAGCTAAAATCTACTGTATTTGGATTGATATTACTCTGAATCTTAACAATTACAGACAGTCTTCAATTGCATGTTGAAGAAGTTTGACCGAGCCTTTCAAAAACATATTTTCCAATTTCCTCATTCACCAAACATTTTCTCTAAGCCACTATGTTTGTATGTGTGCATAGGTTGCCCTGGAGTGGGTGTCTATGGGACCTCGAAGATAGACACTGTCAGGACCTCACCATGGGGGACAGGGGGAAGGGAAATCAGTTTAAATATCATACTTTACCCTGCATAAACTTTGCTTTCCGTGTTATTTTCAACTTAGACAATAAAAATACTTCTCACTTTCTGGGCCTCATTCACCATGACAACACTAATGTTTGGCTTCCAAATAACATGGAAGAATTCTTAAACAAGCACCAAGTAAAATCAACTGGAATTTTCAAAGCCTTTAAAAAAAGTTATATTATTATTTAGATTTTATCCATCCCTTTCTTGTGTTTTTGTGTTGGGTTTTTTTTTTTTCCCTGCATTCAATTTAGTCAGGCCTAAATCAATCCAACCTTTCTCTTAAGAACTTCAAGTTTCAATGTTTTTCAGTACATCTGTTTCTCATTAGTGTTAATTAGTTACACTATTTTCACTGTGGGGGCCCCATTAAGCAAAGAGCTTTTCACTTTTCAGCAAGGAAGTGAGGCAGTCTCTGTTCCTTAAAAAGAAGGAGTATGTGAGGCTTCTGTTCTTTTCAACCAATACTAAAATAAGAAAATCAAGCATTCTTACAGTAGTGGTAAAGCTTTCAATGGAAGTTAGCCTTCCGCATTAAGATGTAAGTGTTAATGAGCAACTATTTACTTTCAATTTGTTGTGGTGACAGTGTCAGGAGTCTGATTTTACTGGCAAGGCTTTGTAATGACAGCAGTAACCTTTCAGTAGGAAACAGTGAAAAAATGTAGCCTTTGAACTAAGAACAAGCCCTACTTGTCCCTAGTTTCAAGCAGTTTCAGATGAGCTGCCTCAGAAGACTGTCAACACTAATCTCCACCAGGAGGGAAGGGCACACTCACTAACCATGGGCTGTTGAGGGTGGGGGTGTTTGTTTTGAGATTTTTTTTTATGACCAGTGTCTACAATTTAAACCAGATATAGTGGCACTAAAGCTCACTCCCAACTAAGAAAACAAGAGCCTGAAGTTAACAACCGTAGACCAATAAGCAGCTGAAAGACAAAAAACTACTATCAATAAACAGTAAAACTAGTCCACAGTCTCATTAATGAGATATTAATCTGTATCGCATCAAAAGAGCCTCCATCTTCTCCCTGCCAATATTTGCAACCACATGACGTGGTACTTCATCTGGCTGAGATCGAGCCTATTTTTCCAAATTAGCTTTTAGACAGGCTTTCCATTTTTAGCTCTTTGAGTGGCAGCACAGATTTGTATCAGAAGAAAGCAGTCACAGAAGCAAGGCCTGAGGTGTTTGGTCTAGGACATGCTGTTCCTATTTCCAATGGAAAGACAAAAAATGAACAAGTGAGGTTTAAAACATTCAACTCGCATACTCTCTACCACTGTCCAAAACCATTAGTAATCACAACACCTGTCTTCCTACCTCTTCTCAAAACAATACTTTCAGAGTGTTTTCACTTCTGAGGCTCAAATCCATCTGAATTTTTTAAAGTTTACAATATACTATTCAAACCACAGGTACACAGAGCTCTCTTCTAGCTCCCACATAGGAGTTAAAATGAATTTCACGAAGCCTGGCAAAGATTAAATTAAGTTTAAACTATACCCCTAAAGGTCCCAGCAAATACCATCAAGACCTATGCACCTTGCTGCTTTACAGACAGGAGAGAAGACAATCTCTCTTCCCCAGGAGATTACAGTCAAAAGCTTTGAACCTGCAGGTCATTCCCACCAGACCTTCACATGGAGACCCACCCGGGCTCGGAAGGGCCAGAATGCACCCAGAAAGAACCTACGGATTTCCCTCCCCCATCACCAAATTACAATGAGAAAAGTCACTGGCAATTAATGGGATCTTGCAGAGGTACAGAGACTACACAGTTTAGGGTGCAGGGCCAAACTGGGCATCCACAAAGTCAAGTCGCACACCCCACAAAAAAAAAAAGTTGTAACCAGTTGTAGCAAATTTAATTCTGAAGTGTAGTATTTTACATGTTGGAATTCGTATTAGTAAGAAAATCTGAAAAAAGTTTGGGTCCTTTTTTTTTTTTTAAATCAGGTATGAATACTAAATTCTATCACCACAGCAGGGCTTTGAGAGGTTTTTTTGAAAAGTCATTAATCTTACAACTCCTTTTTGATGGCAGTGACCAGGAGCCACCCACGCTTGCTTTGTTTCCAATACCGAGTTAAGCCAAGCACCAACTGCAGAGCACTGGCAGAGCCAGAGAGACTGGTTATTGTTTTCATCCCAACCTTCCGCAATTTTGCATGGGCAAACCCTGCCATGCTCCCCTTCCTGGTTCATGATACTGGAATTAGTTATCCTTATGTAACACCCTTCTGCTTCAACACCAGTGTCAGTAGCCTAACCCTAGAATGGGCCAGTTTGGGACTGCTTTTATGCACCCCTGAAGCTGTATTTACTGATGCCAATTTTAGCCATTTATTAGCTTTTTGCCCAAAGGGCACAATGCCACCCCTCCAAGCTCCTCTCACATAGAGGCTGTCCCTCCAAGAGTGGTTTCTATCCTTCCTCCTGAACACCCACGTCTGCTGGGAAATACAGGAAATACATTCACTAGCATCAGCAGTTCTCCAGAATAACCAGGCATTTAAGACATCAGTTACGTCCTAAGCTGTATAGTTTTGTCACATTTTGATAATCCTCACTAACAACCATGTTTTTTACGGAAGCATCACTTTAAATAAGGACCCTCTGTGCCTAGCAGCAGGCAAAGAGAAGCAGATAGCTTTTGTACTGAAGAATTTAAACAGAATAAACATTATGAACAGAAATGAGAGGGGGTGGGGGAGGGAGACCAGCATACAAACTGTGCTGACAATACACCCTATTCTCTGTCCACTCAGCTGTCTTCAGAATAAGAGTTCCTTTGAAGAAGGACCATGCCTTCTCCTTTGTTTGAAAAATATTTAACACATTGCAGGAACTACAAAATATGACCAAGTAGCAACAAGTAAGGCATAAGGCCTAGCAAACTGGAGCTAAAATTAGTTTAGTGACTTCAAGTGAATGGATGTAACACCTAGTTACTGTTCCTCACAGAGTGTCCTTCCCAACAGCTATGTTATTCAAACTACAAGAAATACATGGTGTAGCTGACAGTAAATCCTGTTTCAGTTGTAACACCAGGCATTTCAGTGTTGCTTCCCTTCAATTAGCCAATTCAACAGTAATAAACCACCTGAACTTTCCACCTGTGTAACTATGTTCAAGAACCAACTATTTAGGTCAAACTTTGCACAACCCAGAGGCATAATCCAGGATTTAGTTTATGAACACCATGGTTTGGATATCAGAGTATCCCTGCACTTAGTTTGGATGCCAGTAAGCTCTGAATTGACACACCTGTGTTGGTTCATGTTAAAGGGAAAAGAAAATATTTGTTAATATGAAAGTGTACTTAACTGAATAATGCAAAGAAGGTATCTTAAGTACATGAATTATGCTCTGGAATGAAACAAAAATTTTGAATTTGCGTTGGTTTCGTTGTTCCTGTTTTTAAAAGGTCACTTAAAGGTTGGTTTTGTTTGGATTTGGGGTTTGTATTTGTTTTTTTGTTTTTTTGGTTTTTTTCTTACTTCTGAGACCAACCTAAGCTTATCAAAGCTCTCGCAACTTAAAAAAAATAAAATTGTTTGGGGGCTTGTTTGGGGTTTTCTTATTTTTAAAATAAAGGCTCTTCTGAAATGGTGCTGTGCAGCTACTGTAAATCATAAAACAGTAGCCCATGAGACATTTCATCACCTCTTCCTCCTCACTGGCACTTTTAGCACCAGCTTACATGTCTAATGGTTGTGACCAAGGTCAAGAAAATATCCTGGTCTAAGGTTGTCTGATAGACCTCAGATACTCCCAAACTTAAGTTTTCATCTGAGCATTCAGTATTATCCACTGACTCGTATTAACTGAATCGTTTTGTTCAGAAGAAATCTCACTAACAGATCCCACTGTCAGTCCAGGCTCCCAGCAGCAGCTCACCTCTCACCCAACGTTAATCAGTACCAACCTGGCAGCAGCAGCAGCCTGCAAAGTACACACCTATCCTTTCACTCCCTCTTCCCACCCTGTGGTCCTTTATCTGGAAAGGGAGAGTGACTTGAGGAAAAGTGAGAACTTTGATCCCAAGTCAAGTTCTGCTCACCCCAAAAGCTCGGTGAAGCCAAAAAGACTTGGTGGTACCCAACACCTTTAGTAAGTCCTGATATCCTTCATAACTGAACCTTTTAAACCAAGATTCACTAATAATTCACTATAAGGCTAAGTACCATCATGGCAGATAACTGTTTCTCCAAGTGATGTTTCTTTCCCAAAACCTTAAATCAGCATCACAAATGATTCAAGTTAATCCTTACTCTAGGAAAGAGACCCTTAGTTAAGTACTGTCCATGGGGAGGGACACAGCAGGGAGGAAAGAAGGAATGGGTTCACGCAGTAACTAGATCTCTCAAAAGAGAAACAGGAACACATCAAAATATACTAAAGAGAATATTTTTTAAAGTAAGAATTTGTTAAAGGCATTCAAAAAAAGGAGAGGAAGAAAAATGAGTAGACTCACTCTAATGCAGGTCTCAGAACTCTAACTTTTAATGCTTCCAATATTCGATTCAATTCCACAAATGGTTCTTTTTGACTTTGATCTATTGATAGACCAGATTCCTGAAAAAACAGGCAGTTTTTAGTTGAAGCATAAGAAAACATGGGATTAAGCTGACAATTTAAATATTCATCTGGACCATTAACATTCAATAAGGACAGTAACACAAAGCATAGTTTTCCACGGTGGATAACATTCCACATCCACACTTATCGTTACCTGACAAAGTTCCTCGGCTACATCCAACATCCCCTGCCGGAAGAAGTGCTCCACCATCACCTCGTTGAGGATTCGCTGGCTGTCAGCCTGCCAGCACCCATCTATCCCCACGCTGCTGATGTCAGAGTCAAAATTCTGAAACATACAAATTAACAGTTAATAGGCTGGAACAAATCGCCCCACGTAATTTTTCTTTGATTATGCAGGACACCTATGTCTCCACCCTGATGCTTTCTGCCTATTACTCAGTTGGCCCTCAATTACCTCCTGTTCAAAGTGAAATATATGTCAGCTGCTTCATTATCTCCTGTGTACAGAAGAAGAAATTTTTTGGCTTGCTCGTTTCAAGTCTGAATATTATCCACCATAAGGAATTACACCGACAAATTACAAGTCTAGCTAGCAAATTAGAAATCTAGTTAACTAATAAAGGGGTTTCCAGACCATGATGCATTTTTGAAGGAAGTATCTGCAGAAAAGGCTTTTTCCATATGCAAAAACTGAAAATGCATAGAGAACAGAAAACAAAGTCGCCTACACTAGAATCAAAATAGCATTATCAATGCATCACTGTCACTACAGCGCACCAAATTAGAAGTAAAAGCTTTAACTTGAGAATTTTTTACATAGCTGGGGGGGGTAGACAATGCTGAAAAAAGAAAGCGTCACTTCTCCCCACCCCCAAACGACAATGAAACTCGAATCTCTGAAGACCTCAACATCCCAGCAACAGGATGAGCTTTGAAGATCTGAGAGATCTTTTACAGATCTAACCTCAATGATCCCACTGCCATGTATTTTTAGGCCAGTGGCCTAGGGACATATTCCAGGAATAAGTAAAAATATTGTCACAGTGACTCTTCAGTAACACTTAACACTGCTCGGCACCGTGCCTCTTGGCAGCAGGAGAGCAACACTTACTCTAATCCAAGATATAAAACAGGGTTTTAACTGCTAACATGTTTTATGATCGGGGCAGGCAGGTTAATTTGAATAAAAATCCTCACCCGTTGCCTAAAACAGGCTTCTTGCAAAAGAAACAGTCTAGAAGTCAGTGTGCATTGCTTGCTGCCTGACCTGATGACTGTGGCTGTCTTCCAAGAAGGAACTTCAAAAATCAGAAGTTTAGTGAAAACAGCAGTGCTTCACCTGTGGCGCTGTGACGACCGATAGTCCTGGACAACATGGGAACACTGACCTAGTAAACACGCATGCTTCTGTCAAAGCAGGCAGAGCAAATAACATAAAGTTGGTACGAGCTATCTTCTAGTACTGTGTACAGCTCAGCTTTGCACTGCATCTTCCTTTTATTTGCCACTTACTAATTTCCTTCATCAGCCACCTCCACGTCTCCTTCAATGCCGCTCTGCCATCACGAGAAAGGGGCAGCCTTCTCATCCCTGCACGTGTGGCTTCAAAACCACCATTCCCTTCAGGTCTCTTAGCAAACTTTCAGTAAAACATTAACCTTAGGCTAACAAATCGTCTCTTCTATCTTTCAGAGACGGTGGAGCAAGATGAGCATTTAAATTATTGCCACTGATTCAAGTCTCACATTTAACAACATTTTCACTTGTGTGTAAGCTGTAAGCTGCTTGTCATGCTGCTCATCTTTAAGTTGCATCTTGAAAAAAACCTTAGGCATGTTGAAGACTAAATAATACTGTTCTTATTTGTGCCAACCCTTTGAAGCCTCTAAGGTTCACTACCATTTGATTCTGGTATCACTGTCCAAACAGCAGTAGCAGGTAACATAAATCCATCAACAACGCATTTGAGAAATACCCGAGGCAGGAGCAAGAACACACAAGCTTGTGTTCTGGGGGGTGGGGGGGTGGAAATCAGTAATCTAAAGATAATCAACTACATTATTTTTCATGCAATTTCAAGTCTTACTGAATGTATAATCCTGTAAAAAGAAACTGTATTCTTCTGGGCAGTTACCAACTATTGGAGCTGAACCTACGCCTTAAATAACAACACATCCTTCTCATTGCTTGGGGGCAGGGGTAGTAGAGCCACTTACCTCGGTTCCTTCACAAAATCCACATTTTGTTCTGAAACAAGAAACCTATGAGCCCTGAGAACCTTTTCAAAACCCCATCATAAACTAATTTTCCGAAATCCCATAAAAGATTATAAACAATGAGTCATATTAACCTAGATGTCCTGTAGACTCAAGTCTCATCATACAACCTGAGGACCTAAATTTCTTTTCTCCCCCTCACCCATTCTCCGATCAGCCCAGTCTTGACCAGGTTCTCATTTCAATAACTTTTTTTTTTTTTTTTTTAAAAAAAACACCAATATCCAAGGTCTTTATTATACGTGGGATTCTACAACTCTGCCTCCTCTGGGTCCTGAGGAGCTTCAAGAACTGACTGCACATATTGCAGTGAGTGACTGTCACATGTCAGAACAAATTACTGCTTGCCTTTGGCTTACATATTTCATAACTGTCATGCTTGCATGATACGCTGGTGACTACACATCTCAGTTGTTTTCTAAATGCTAACAGTATGCTAACTGATAGCACGTGGGGTTTGATAAGATTTCAAAAGTTGAAATAAATTCCGTAAGTTACAAACTCCAGAAAGGTTACTTCGTGCTTTTCAGGTTTTAAGCTTAGAAGAGGGTCAGTTAATATTCCTGAGAAACAAGCTTCTCTTAAAAAAATAAAAAATAAAAAAATAGAGCCTAACTAGTAAGCCTAGGGCTAAAAAAATTTTATGTGCTAAATATACCAATGATACAACATAAACTACATTATTGATAATTGCTGAAATGGAAGAAGGACTTCAAGATGCACACAAGATGGACCACTTTAACCAACATACAACCTTCCATGTTATTAGTAACAACAGAATGATGAAGAAAGATGATGACTAAGGATAGTTTTATTCCTCAGTTTCTCAGTGGAGATCACTTTGTGCATTCCTCCCTTCTTCTGAATTCTGACCCAAAATACAAATACAATACATTTGTTTACCTTGTCTGTTCAGTTTGTTAGTTCATAAGATAAAGCTCGACTTGCAAAGACTCTGTATTTATTTAGCCATATTCTTCACAGCAACGTAATTAAACGATGTTCAGTAAAGGTTTGTAGTTTGTATACAAGTTTTTACATGAAACAAACATTAACTTGGTAAAAGTTTGCTTTCCCAAAACAAAGTCTGGATTAAAATGTTGGCCCTTTAAAAACAGGCTTAAAATTCAGGGGAAAAAAAGTGGAAGGAACTACCATTTACGCCACTAAATTTCCTGAATGAAGGCATTTAACCACTACTCAGACAGATTGCTGCTAGAGGGAAAACATTTACTAGCCCCACCAAACATGCTTCGAGATGAATTCAAACCATTCCAGAAGAGCGATTGATTTACAGGGAGGCTGATGAGTGAGCTACCTGATAACAACTTGCTAAACAACAGTGATGTGATGAATTCTGGAAGCAGAGCAAATGCTAGTACAATAAAGAAAAAACTGGATGCAAACATTTCCTTTCAAAGGAGAAAATGCTCTTTGGAAGAAAGGGGAACGTTCATGGATCAGAAGCACATAATCCATGCAGAACTACTATGAAAAAAGGTCTAGCTTATTAGATAAACCTTCCAGGAACTGATAACTAAAAAAAGCAACACACACAGTTTTGGCATTTCAGACTAACATGGCTCACGTTTGATGCCAAATTTGAACTTAATTTTTCAAGTGCTCAGGAGCTTCTGTTCTCAGAGTAAACTCTGCAGGTAGAATCTAGGTCCCATCTAAGCTGGTAAGCAATGACTACACTAACTTAAAACCAACTAGAGTAAACTTTACATATAGGTATAACCCTCCCTCAACACTGAGAAAAAGAAATTTAACCTGAAATTTGCAACGAGCAGATAACTCAGCAAGTTCTTTCAAAATCCAAGCTTGTCAAGTAGGAAGTTTGTTGATTCTACATGTTATGTCCTGCATCCAAATGACAGCTGTTAAAATTGGCACCAATATTAGCATGTTTCCCTATCTCAAATCAGGCAATAATGAGTCGCATTTATCTGTGCCTGAGCATATACAGCTAGGAAGACCATAAGCAGTGTTCTAGATATATTAATCCATCTATAAAATAAATGAGGATTTACATGTGACAGAAACAAATCTCATGAAATCAAGGCAAGGGCTGTTCTGCTTTAAATTCTAACGAGCGTTTTATTTAGGAAGCAGTATGATTTTGCCCAGAATGTGCTGAGAATCAATTCACTACATCAATTACACTTAATTATTTCTACTGGTTTAAGCTTAGGTATATTATAGCGAAGGAATGGGGGGAAGGCAAATGGGACTTGGATGCCAACAAAGACTTTGCTGGCAGGTTTCGAGCATATTTTCCAGCAGCACAGGGAAATCACATTAAGTACGTATGGAAGATTTCCTTCAAATGTCACTGTCCAGGGAAGCATTAAATTCCACCTGGATTTAAACATTACACATGTTCATCTGACAATCAGGCCAGGAGTTCAGGGTACCTTTTAAAGTAGTTCTCTTAAGATACTACAGTCAGGGAAAACTAATAAAATTCAAACTACTTGCCTTGAAAAAGAGTCAAAGTTCATATTGAAGGAAACAATCCTAACTGATGCTCTGAACTTCATAAAAATACATCCATTACGAGCAGGACTGGGGACTCATGCAGTTCCCACTGCTTCTAGTCTTTTGATGTAAACACCACAGACGCTAAACCAGGATTGACAATCCAGAGGAATGAGAACACTGAACAGAGCAAGCTGAGCTCATTTTTGAACACTTCACTGAAACAGCCCATCTGACACTCAGACACAGAGCAGATTACTAGTATCCCTTCTATATTTTACAAAACCTGTATTTTACAAAACCACTTGAAATTTAAAAAAAGCTTTTATTTACAGCTACCCTTTTCCAAATAAAAATAGTAGATAAACTGAAAACAGCAGGACAGAAACAACACTGAAAAAACTATGCACATGACAACTGAAACAGCTATTTGGAGATTAGACTCAAGTCTAAACTTTATTAAGCTTGCCAGTGTTGTTTTCTTTGGCTTCCAAGAAATACTATCACCAACTTCCATTGAATATTCACACCCTCTAGAGATGACCTAGGGCTGCTCTACCTCAGAGTATTTAAATGAAAAAGGCATAGCCAAACCTGAAGCTTATTTGTACAAAACCCACTTGCTACAGCAGAATAGGAAAGTTTCAAACTTAGGACAAGATTACATAGCTTTATTGCAGGCTTCGAGCCAATAATAAGGATGGAATTTTACTCTAGTTAATTGGTTTAGATACAGCAGCAAGGATTAGAGGCAGATGCGTCCTTAAGCTCTGGATAACAGCGATGCTTGGATTAAAGCTATTAGTACAAAGTTTGAGCTCTCCATGATGGTCAATCATAGATATAAACAAAAAATAACTGTTGCACAGACATTCTGCCCAATAATGCAGCATTATGTACTACTGTTAAATTATGCTTTAACAGATTACCATTACTAACAAAGTTTAGATGAGATTCCCAAAGGATGAGTGAGTATTGTGTAACACTGCAAATGTCTTTGTCCAGATGAAAAAACTCATTTACTACTGGGTTCCCTAGTAAGATTATAAGGTGAACCTCAAACCAAATGTTTAGACTTATCAACACCAGCATGTTCTGCTATGAAACTATCACATAATGTCCAAAAAAGCAAGTACAAGACTCCCTGCATAAAGAATTCCTTTATATGAAAGAACACAGAGATGGAGAAAAGCATGGCCTGGAAGTATACATATAGCACCACTTACACACAAAAAGAGTTTTAGTATCATTTAATATCTACCTGAAAAAAATACATTCAGATCCCAGTTACTCTTGAACCTGGAATTCATATAAGAATGTCTCATATGCAGAGCTTCAAAGATAAGCTGCCCTACCTTATTTGTTATGGCATAGGCACAGATACTATGAGAAGTTTCATCTACTCGCATTAAGAGTACTGCGAGTTACAAAATTAAGCCCTAAGAACCAACAACACACCTGAAATACATACAAAATGTCTTTCTTAAATTCTCTGGTTTTACACCGCCTTCTAGAACAAAAAAACACCTTTGAGTTATTTGCTGACAATTAACTAGAAATGCAATGTATATATATTAAAAACCCAGTATTTCTTATTGAAGCAAACATTTTGCTAAACTGATGTAATGGATACTAAGTCTAGTAATACCTATAGAGCATGTTCTCTTGAAAATTAAAGAGTTTTGAGCTGCCTCGGAGGGAAACTCTGTAAACCACAAACTCTAAAAGCAAGTACTGTACACCCCACTGTCTTGCCTCTGCCCCAAGCCTATGCTTCTGTAGTTGACAGGAAGGATTTAATTAAGCTTAATTGCAGTATAAATCCAAATTTTGTAAAGCAGAGTACACATCACAGAATATATGTGATAACACAACCAAACCACAGAATAAATACCTTATCAATGGCTTTTCCAACTCGGGATACACTGCTGTGAATGTCTTTATGATCAGAGGCCAGTTTTTGAACTGTGTCTTTTATTCTTTTACAACACTGTGTCATAACAAGTGAAATTGTCCCCGACAAGTCTCCATCTTGATCTAGACAAAAGAGAAGAAAGTTACTAACTTTGCTACAAACAAATTATGAATTAAATCTCTCGATACGCAACAACATATAAAGACAAGAAATGGTATTAAAAGAAAGAAATGCAATCTAGAGAGTATTTGCAAATCAAGGTCAGTTGAAATGAAGGAAGATGTACAGGACACAGCTCACCCATGGAGTGAGGAATCCAGCTGGGTGCACAACGACACTGAACAAGTGCAACAGTTTAAAAAATTAATGTAAAGATCTCATGTGTCTCAGTCACAGTCGTTTAATAAACACATCTTAAAGAAACACCCCAATCCACAAATCTCACAGAATACAGTAAGAAGCTAACGAACATACTACAGGATCAGTTTTCTTTTAGACAGTTCCTTGAAGATACATCAGAACATCATGCATAACTTCAACAAGGTGCAAGCAAAATTTGAGTTAATGAGGGTCCCACTCATTCTTGTCCCTCAAGCTACTCAATTCTATCTGCCTGAATTTGAGCTGTATGAAACTTTTCCTTCCTGACTCATGGAAGCAGCTCTAAACAGTTCAGCTAGTCTCAAATTCTCCTTGATGGATGAGAAACAGCCCATAAAAGACCTGACTGTGAACATCAGATCCACTCTTTCTTGTCATAAGATTTATTCTCTAGAAACTGTGACAATTTTTAAACTGATGTCCAACCAACAGATGCAATGCTGTATGACCTATTCTGTGGACAAAATAATAAACACAAACTTTTCACAAGCCCCTGACCACATCATTGCACTTAGTTTATACTCTTAGTGCCTTGACTCAAACACAACTCAGTAGCTTAAGTCAGAAAAAAATTATATTCTTTTGTGCTTTACTCCAGTCCTTCCTTTCAGCTTTTCATTTCAAAATACAAGAAGAATCTATTTTCCAGTCTTACCTCTCAAGGTCTCCCTCAAAGTTCATTCTACATGAAGAATTTTTCCTTTAGGGACACGGACCTAGCTGCCTTCAACTGCGTGGGAAGGCTAATTTAAGTGGGAGAGCAGCCCAGAAATGTTTCTCTAACATACCAGATTCAAACCCTTCATGGGAAAAAATAAAATCCCCCAAATATCTCTTTAGAAGAGAGGTTTAAAAAGCAACCACGTTTTCCATAAAGCGTGTTCCTTTCTCATTTCATATTTTAACACGGCTTTGGTTTCAGCAGCACGTTAAGAGTCCAGTTTCTGGTATTCCATGGAAGGCAAAATGCAGGCGCATCAAACTGCTGCTGCAGGACCACAACCCAAGAACAACAGAAACAAAGTGTACCTCTTACAGTGTACTCTTAGCAATATGCCTCTGATGAGAGCAAAGGAAATCCAGAAAAAAGCTGTAATCACAGGGGTAGGTAATAATTTACCAGCCACTTATTCTAGATACCTTCCTTTATGCATCCTAACTCTCAACCCTGCCACTGACGTCAACAGCAAAAACAACCCGTTGTTACACACTAAAACTAGCTCATTTCTAGAAAACGAAATAGCTCCTGTTCATTCCCACAAGCCCCAGCTGAGGAAGCTTTAATAGCATTTTTGCAACAGCCATAGCTTTTAAGGAGGAAAAAAAAGCTTTAACTTTTTTTCTGCCTCCTGTCCCATGAAGCTACTGATCACTGAAGCTCTGAAGCTACTGAAGCTCCTGGGCAAACAGCTAACAGGGCTCTATATTTTTCCTAGCGAATGAGCGAGGAGTAACAGGATCAAAACAGTCTCTTCAGTGCACGTTCACTAACTTGACTCTATGTAGCCTATATTAAAAATGAAAATTTCAATCAACTATTACATAAAGTTCACCTCCTAAAATTATTTTGAGAATAATCATTACTTCTTGGTTGCTATTTAATTTTTATGATAAACATTTAAAATCACATGAAGGCTCTTAAATAACTGTCTCATGACTTTGCCAAGACAAAACGATCAGTCAGAGATTACACAACAAGCAAAATGGAAATACTCATTCCCCAATAAACAGAGAGGTTAAAATACACTTTCTTAATAGCCTTTTTTTTTTTTTTTTTCAAAAGCCATTAAGTCAAAACCGAAACAACTTGCATGCTTAACTGTTTTTACCCCAAGCAAGTGAATTACTGGCCCCTAACACTGTCGCAGAAACCCGCTACAGTAAAGCAATGAAAATGTCTACACAGGAAAAGCCATCAGAGCCGCAAGAGAAAAGATTTCCACCCTGCACCCATCTCTTTCAGCTTTAATTAAACTATGAGCTACTTCTAATAAATCAGCAGAAGAAAGTCTGCAGTTATACCAGTAATTCAGTGTTCACAGAACACTACAGACCAACAGCTTCTCTCTGTATTGTGTACATACATTCACAATTTTTTAAAAAAATACATTAGTGAGCAGACACCAGGCACAGAGTACAGTCCAAAGCCAAGTTTACTCAGCCAGACACATTTATATATAATCCAAAAAATCGCAATCCTGCCTTGGCTACTCCAGGAGGCGAGATATATTAGGGGAAGAGAGAAGAAAAACAAACTTTGTCTTCCTATTCTCAAGCCTTAGCATAGGGCTGTTCTGAGCTTAGGCTTTAATATGAAAACAGCTCCAGAAATTTTAAGAGACTATTTAAGTGGGGAAAAGAAAACCAGTTTAGAGGTTGAAGCAGCTTCTAAGTTTCTTTTTCTCCACCCACTTCCTTTTTATATCCACTGCCTATTTAAGGCCTTTTCATAAATCTTTGCTCTCAAATCTTGTCCTACAGCCTTAATTTCTTCTTCAGCAGTGAGGCTTTTCTTTTCCTTTTTTTCAGTTGAAATTGTATATACAAGCATATTTCTGCTGTTCAGACCCCTGACTACAGAGCTCTACTTCAAGAGGTCTGGCTACTTCCACTTCCATCAAGTTTCATAAATACTCAGGATACAGTATATAAAAGCTGCAAATACCTGGTCTTATTAGAACATTATAAATAATGCGTTAAAGAAAAAGTAAGAATTTTGCTACCTATGAAGCCATCTTACCCTCATGCCAAAATTGAGCAGAGTCCCCAGATGTTTGAGGGTGCAGTAATAACATACTTGTTTCATTCTAGAGTACTTACTGAAAGAAAGGTCAAGGTGGGATGTACTCTGCTGGGACAGCATCACTACTTATTTGTTAAGTGCTGAAAACATGTCCAGGGCCTTCATAGGACAGTCCCAAAAACTTATTCCAAGTCTGGATGGAAAACCTAATGAGGACCCTGAAGGATCTGCACACTGGAAGCTTTTAATTTTATTACAAGGAGAATAAAAGCTCTGAATCTGCAACAGGATTCTCACAGACAAATCTTTACAGCCCCACAGACTCCTATGAAGATCAATACAAGCCTAAGGGCCACACCACACAGCTTTCCAGGCAAGGTCAGCACCTCAGTTTGTGAGACATGCATTTTATCGACTGTCCTTAATGTACAAGCCCAAAACGTTTTGAACAGCACAAAATGTATTTATTGAAACACAGTTCAAAACAATGCCCAAAAGACCGAACATTGTTTCATCCCAAATAAATACCTCAGAAGCGGAGTTCCATGTTTGCTCTCTATGGAAATTGCTGTGTACACACAGCAGGCTCTAATACACTCATGTTTATGTTCCTGGAATTACACACACTTTAAGCGAGCTTTGCACCTGTATTTGTACAAGACTACAGCAAACACATTTTTCTCTGAACCAAACAAAAGCAGATTCTGGAAAACAGTGAAATAGCACAGTTTGCTCTCAAGTTTGGGCTCAGGAGCCTGCAAGTTTCCATTTTTAATCCCAGAGCCATCACTCGCTTCCTGCACGGCCTTGGGTAAATCACTTCAGCTGTCTCACCATCCCCTCCCACTCCATCAATAAACACTGCATTACCTCCATCTCAGGGATTTCGCAAGGTTTAAATGTCTCGTGTTTATAGCGCGCTTTGGCCATCCAGCCCGCCTGCGCAAGTGCTCAACATCAGCTGTAAAATACACACAAGACTTAGGAGGCCCTGTTTACTTCCTGCTGAAGAGTGGCTTTACCCTAAACACTTCCAAACCCAGACACATCAAAAGAAAACAACTTAGTGACTTTGGAGAGAAAAAAAAAAGAGGGAAGGGGGGGCAGAAACTGGGCAGCCCCGCTGTTTATTTCCCCCGGGGGTGACTAATCCCATTGTAACTCAACATAAAGGCGCAGAAGGAATGAACAGGCTGACCAGGGTCACGCCGTACCTGCTGATCAGGAGCCAACACTCCTCTTCAGCGGCGCACAGAAGGCAGGCGAGGCCCGGCAGGGCCCATACCTGTTCTCACCTTTAACTTTTGCCGGTCAGAAACGCACACAAAGCGCCGACTCCAGGGAGATGGGGCGGGGTGGGGGACAGACCTCCAGCTCAGCCCCTCCGCAGCAGAGACCTTCCCTGCTCCCCGGGCCCGGCCCGAAAGCGGGGCAGGGACCCCCGGGAGCGGGAAAGCGCTGTTCAGCCCAGAGCCTGGAGGGGGGGTTCTCCCTGGAGGGATCCCCCAACCCACAAAGACCCAAAGTTTTCGGCCTTTTAACGCCAAGGAGCCGGGCCCCGTTTCCTCAGGGAAGGGGTAAGGGGTAGGGGGGGGGGGTGTCTCCACGTACTCTCAGTCTGGAGGATCTCCCGGCGCAGTCCGCCCGCGTACTGGATAAGCTCTTCGAGGCTGCGTTCGCAGAGCTGCCCGTAGCCCGAGAACTTCTGCAGCACCTTCTCCAGCTCCCGCTCCACCGTCACGCACTGGTCCATAGCGGCCGGCACCGGGCCGCGCTCCTCCTCTTCCTCTTCTTCCTCCTCCTCCGCCGCCGGGCCCCCCTCTCTGCCCGGGCCCCCCTCTCTGCCCACCCCACCCTCGCCGCTCTCCGCCAGCACCGTCCCGCCGGCGCGGCCCGGCCCGGCCCGAAGCGCCGCTCGCTTCCAACTTCCCCGTCTCCTCAGGCTGCCGCAGTTCCGCACAGGCAGCACCACGGGCAGGCGGGGACCTCGACGGAACTCGGAACAGGCAGCGCCACAGACACCTTAGTCGGGGACCTATCCTCAACCCACGAAGGGAGGGGCAGTGATTATTACTCAGGCAGCGCGGCGGACAGCCCCCGCCCGCCGGCGGGACGAGACCGGGGGGTGGTGAGGGGGGCGGGTTATTTCTACCGGTGCCCCGCGGTCGGGATAGTGTCAGAGGCCGCGGGCGGCGCTGGGCTTTTAGGCTTTTCAGTTAGGTGGCCTGTGGGCCAGGCGGTGGGGAGATCAGCGTGGGGAGAGTGGGTGTTGCGGCTCAGGCAGGGCGGTCGGCAGCTAAGAGCGGGGGCCTGAGGGAGGCCGCTGTTGCCATGGCGACGTGGAGGCCTATAGGGGGTGCCCGGGGAGGCGGCGGGGCCGGGCTGGGCCGGGCCGGGGTTGGCAGCTATCCGGGCTGTCCTGGCTCTACAGGGCCGGGCCAGCCCCTTTCTTCTCGCTTTCAGGGCCGGGCTGCGCGACCCTTTGGGCCGGCGTCTGGCTGGGAGGCGGCAGGCCGAAGCCTGTGCTAGGGTGGGTGGGGGTGGGTGTAGCGTCAGCGCTGAGGTAAAACCCTGGGGCAGCGGGAAGGCCAGGCTGGGGGCCTCAGTGCAGTAGTGTGGCACCAGGGGCAGAAGGGGGTTCACTTCCAGTCAGGCTGTGGAGAACGCATCTCACAGCTGCCCCAAGCATTTCACAAGTATGTACCGAAGAGCGCCTTTAAACAGACTCAGGGCTGGGTTAAGAAGCCCGGCGTGCCGGAAACAGAATATTTAGCCTGTCATTAGGTTGTTAACTTGGTTAGTAAGCTTCCTCTTAAGTTTTATGTTGACTTACAGACTGAAGTCATGCACCTGACTGGCAAGCGTCTTGTAAAAATGTGCTCAAAATAAATGTCTCATCTCAAATACCACTTGCGTAACACACTCCAACTTTGGTATTTGGAAACGGCAGCACAAGCCAGATACAACTCTTGTGTTTTCTGTAACGCAACAGAACCAAAGTTCCTAGTCAACTTGGACAAAGTTGACAGCAAACCCAGCATTTGGTCTGAGTGTGGGACAATTGCTTCATCTGTGCCCACGCTGCTGGAATGGAACAAGAAAATCAAGAAATCTCTCCTAACACCCGACTTGTCATTCCATCAGATACAGGCCCAAACTGCTGCTTTTGTTTGTATTCTTTCACTTTATGTAATCGTAGATGATGGTTAAAGACATGCACTTATCTTCTTGTTTCTTAGGTCATTAGTACAGTGACAATGCAGAGCAATTTTAGCAAAATTAGCAGAGCAATTTGTTAAGTTCTCTACAGCTATGGGCCCCTTGGTCATCTCAGCACATACAAGCAAGGTTTGGTTTTTTTTGTTTGGTCATGAAACAGAGCCTGTCTTCTCCTGGGGCCAACAAATAATTTTTCACTGTTACAAAAAAATAAAATACCAACTGCCTAGGAAAAAAACTGTCTTAATAAGCTAAGCTTTAATTAATGTATCCTGCTCCTGTAAATTGGTTTGGCCTTGATTGATGCGCATTTCTGTGCTGTTGACCACTGCATGTTTGTAGGCAAGAAAAATTACCACAAGAGAGGAAGGGGTGGCCATCAGATAAAATTGTAGACTGCATGAAGCCCTGAGCACTGGAGCTCTGGTGTTGCAGCTGACCCTGTGCTGAGCAGGAGGTTGGACATCATAACCTCCTGAGGTCAGACTTTGTAACCTCCTGAGGTCTTCTCCAACCCGAATTACTGTTTGAATCACCTCACCCAAACAGCCAGTCTGAGGTGTCAAATATTGGCTATTGTATTACAGAATAACACCTATATATTAAATCTACTTCCCTTTGGCCACTTACAGATAGTAGAAAGCATCTTCTGATTTAAAATGCCTCTACATACAACAAAATAGTGTCTGGGCTGCTGTTGTCTTGCTTTGAGACCCTCGTACAGGCTTGTCGGTTTATTTAATATCAGACAATGACAAGTCATAGTTTCATATCCCACATAAAAATGTGTTGAGATGCACCTATGTTGTTTAAGAAGTACATCAAGAGACTCCGAGGTTAGTGAACTCCTAACAAGTGTATTTACAGAGTTGGCTGGCTCTTAGGAAAACTGGGTTTCAGGTGGTTTAAATATTAGTTCGCTGAAATTTATCTTGATATATGGCAACATATAAACTGTCCAAAAAAAGGGTATGATACTATTTTAACATTGTAAGGAATTGAATTAAGATTTTCAATCCCTGGTTTTACTGACTCCAAAATGACAATCCTTTTCTTAATGTTCCCCATAGGAGTCTGGAAAGTGGATTATTGTTCGTATTCCCAGGCTGTGCAGTCAGCAACTGCTTGGAGGAGAGGGAATCCTTCCCATTTATCAACGGGCAGCAGAGACTTGAGATTTGGCTGTCTGACAAGAAAAGATGGCTGTCCCAGTTCTCAGGATTTGGTTTCATTCGCTCGTAAATCATAGTAAAATATTTTTGCTGCCAAAATTGTTTAAAAGCAGTTCCCTGCTTCGGGTTTTTGTTTAAAGGTGGAATTTATATTCGTCATTCTCTTCACAGTTGTAATATTTGCTCTATGAGCACAGGACTGACTGACTGATGACTGTTTAATGTTGTTAATTATGTGGAGTTAACCCTGGGGTCTTTAAAAATGTCAGCATGTTTCATCTTTGTCTTCAGCCCAAATGAATTTTAATTCACTGTTAAGATATTTAGATTTTCCAGATAATTAAAACTCCCTGAAAAATTGTTTGCAGGTGATATGTCAAAAACATTCCAAGTTGCAACTGGAAACTAACAAATGACAGCTGTATCTAGAAAATACAACATTTTCTGGTAGGGTCAGCTTAGTAAATCAGGAATGTAAAGGTAGGGAGGGAGTAGAGGACCAAAGAGCCTGGGAGAGGAACCGAATCGGTTTAGGTTTTCTCTGCCAGGCCTTTGGTCAGCTGCAGTTCTTGATCATACCCATCCCTGCTCTTCATTTGCAGCTCTGCCCCTGTCCCATTTCGTTGCTTCTGTGTTGGTAGCTGCTTTGCTTTTGGTTGTTCTGGGGGGTTCCAAGTAGTGGTTTGAAACATCATTTTTACTTTCTTGTAAGGACTCCAGGGTTTTGAGTTTTGGCAGATGATTAGCTTCGTCTCTGCAGGGGACTCGTCATCAGTTACCACTGGGGAATGTTAAAAATTGATTTAACTCAGCCCATGAGCATTAGGAAATGACATACTGGTGACAGCCTCCCCAGCAGTTGGTGTTGCAAATAGTTTAGCTGTGAGCGTAGACTCGTAATTGTTGCTAGGTGCTTTCCTGCTGGAGGAAGCGAGGGCATCCCCGAATGAGTTACAGGGGAGAAACATGGGGATCAGGTGGAGGGGGGTATGCAGTGCTCATTAAAAACATATAAACAGACAAAAAGAAACCCCAACAATATGTTTTCTAACTAAAGTTAAATAGACAAAGTTCCTCTTCAAACACCTAACTCCCATCTCTTCCTCCCACCCATCACTTTACATACGCTCGAGCTGCTCACTTGAAACAAAAGGTAGAGAAATCAGGCAACTTCTTGTACGTGTGACAGTAGAAATGGGTTTTCACAAAGCTTTTGAAAAAGAACTGTGTTGCTGGGGTGTGTTTTCAGGGCTCGAGGAGAGCCTGCCTCTGGCCCTCAGGACAGGTGGTGGTAATTGTGCATTTCATTGACAGTCCCTTGGCTCTGCCAGCTGCAATAACAAAGCTACTCTCTTGGTTTTTGCCAAGGGGAAAGGATTCATCTTACTGATGCTTTGCCACTCTCTCATTAGGGAGATGAGCCCTGGCTCTGCTGATAGGGAGTTTACCAAACTGCAGTGGCTTTGAAGGAGAGAGCAGTACTTTGACCCGGCCTCCCGTGACCAGACCTCCCACCCAAGGCTTGCTGCAAACCCAGCTGAACTGCTGAAATCCCTTTGTATTTCATCGAGCAGAGGTAGGATTGGCAGTCCACCTCTAATCTTTACCACATAAAAATTCTGAAGAATAAAGTTTTAGATGCCTCCCAGTGTGAGGCACGACATTTACCAGCTTGTAAGCACTTAGTTTGTGAGCAGCTAATTTTGCAATCCCTCCACTCTTCCCCTTTCAAGAAAAAAATGAGCCCAATGCTGAATAAAACAGCATCATGATTTTTCTTCTGGAAGAGGCCATGGTGGCTGTGTGACAAAACGAGCTGTTTTGGTTTTTTTTCTTTTTAAATCTTATCAACACGCTGGGAACCCAGCGTAAATGTGTTTTAAAGGCTCTGAGGAGTACGGCCATTTCAATGCTTTCTACAGGTCAATATTAATATGTTTTTTTTAAATTCAATAGTAGAGAATTACTTCAGCATGTACACTCTGGGGGGTTGTCAGTGTTTTTAAAATTAAGCTGTGCTATTTTTGCGCTCATCTGTATGAGTTGGCAATTTTCATGCAAATTATGGATTCTTAAAATAACTAAACACACAAAGGAAATGTTGCATTTCCGTCAGCAGAGAGCCTTCGTCTCAAAGACGAAGCTTGATTTTAGCATGTTTTTTGTAGCAGACTAAATTGTATCTTTACAGCCTAACACTTCTTGTATAGCCTCGGATGATTATTTGTGGATCCACTTAATCGAGGATCCACGCTGCACTCCACATGCTGCCCGTGTGAAGAACAGACCCAATTTAACCCTTTGTCGGGATGCTGCTCGCCGGTTGCCTTTGGCACGGCCAGCTCCAGGTGCTCGAGTGCCAACGCGAAACTGCAGAATCCCACTTTCAATCCGGTGCGGATGGATTTCACTTTATTTATTGTTGTTTTAGCGGCAGCGAAGGGCTGGGAGAGGGGCTGGCGTGCGGAAATGGGGGATCATACCTACACCCAAGAGCTCCCAGCTGCCCGAATCCCAATAAACTGTGTCCCTTAAGCTGTCTTAAAACTGTCCAAACACAGCGACTCAATTCCGGCGGTGTAAACATTTTTTTTTCTCGTGAAAAACGTCTGTCGGGGGGTTTGGATTGCGCCGATAATTGCTATCTGAGGTATTTATATTTTATTTTTGCAGCAAGCGTCTCCGCTGGGTCGATGCGGGCGGCAGGGACGCTGATGCCATCCAGGCCCGGCGACCCGGGGTCGGGCCGAGGTGCTGAATCACCGGGGGGGGGGGGGGGGGCGGTGCCGGTCGGCGGGGCAGCGCCGGGCACCCCCCCCCCCCCGCCCCCCGCCCCGCCCGCTGCCGCCGCCGTCCCCGGCTGCGAACGTCACTTGTTATGTCTCCGCCGGCGGCCGCGGCTCCGCCGGGGCGGGGACAGCGGCGGGAGGAAGGCGGGGGGGCCGCGGCCCCGCGGTGCTGACAGCCCCCCCCCCCCCCCCCCCTTCTTTCTCTTCCCCTCCCCTCCCCGCCCCGCGGCAGCCCGGCCTCCGGCGCGGCTCTCCCCGGCCCCTCGGCGGGCAGCCCCCGGCGGGAAGATGTGGGTGAAGCTTTGCTGTTTGCTGCTCTACTTCCTGGCGCTCTTCGTCCTGGCCAGGGTGTTCGAGGCCGTGGCGTGGTACGAGAGCGGCTTCCTCGCCACGCAGCTGGTGGACCCGGTGGCGCTGAGCTTCAGGAAGCTGCGGACCATCCTGGAGTGCCGGGGGCTGGGGCACTCGGGGCTGCCCGAGAAGAAGGATGTGCGGGAGCTGGTGGAGAAGTCAGGTACGCGCAGCTCCCCTCCGTTACCCACGCGTGGGGAGGGAGGTTTGGCCCCCAGCGACCCACGCGTGGGGAGGTGGGGCGGTCCCCTGCCACCCGG
Source organism: Strix aluco (assembly GCF_031877795.1). Classification (NCBI taxonomy): domain Eukaryota; kingdom Metazoa; phylum Chordata; class Aves; order Strigiformes; family Strigidae; genus Strix; species Strix aluco. Next base: position 6,723,977 of record NC_133934.1, read on the forward strand.
GAGGAGGGGAGGTGGTGGTGGTGGTGGTGGTGGTGGGGTCTCCAGCCACCCCCGCATGGGGAAGACGATCACGCGTGTGCTCTTGCCGCCCTTGGGCTGGAGACCCCCACGCTCCCCCAGCGCCTTCGCAAGGGGAATGTGGGCAGCCAACCGGTTCCCCCCACCAAAGGACCGAGACGCCGGAGCAGTTAAATGGAGGAAGGCCGGGGGAAGCTCGGGGATGGTGACGTTAAAAATCTCGGCGGCGTTTTAAGCCCAAATAGGCTGCGTGGAGGGAAGGCCTTGGTTAGACGGGTCACCGAGAAATGGCTCTTGCCGATGAGTTACGCCGGGTTGCTGTGGGCGGTTGGGGTCAGGATGGCGAGGTGGTGGTTGCACAGATGAGAGCTAGTGTTGTCTGCTGTGAAAAACGAGGAGGGAAGAATCCAAATATAGGCAGTGGGTTACTATTTACAGCTGGGGCCAGCTTTTTTCCCATGTATTCCTCTCCCTACCCATTTGCTGATTTTGTTACAGGTATTGCTGTCAAGATGGGCAGTGAGGAAAGGAGTGATTTTATAGCTGAGGAGCAGAAGGGATGGGTGCTGAGGGATGCGGTGGTTTTATAGAAGAGGAGCAGAAGTAGATCCTACGTACAAAATATGCCTTGGAAAAAGGCAGGGAGGCGTTTCAGAAGTCGGGAAAACCAGGTGAAAGAGGTGGACTTTTGGGGGCTGCTGAATAGCGAAGGGTGGAGAGCAGCGGAGATATAAGGAATGGCAGAAGTGTCTTGAAAGTCAGGATGCTGGCCTGGAGTAGTCAGAGGGAGCTGGACCCAAGGACTAGGAGATGGGGCTGATGTAATAGCTGTAGTGCCAGCCAAGCAGGAAAATGTGAGTAGCTGCTTTTAAATCAATGATCGAAGGGCAGCTGATCCAGGAGAGAGAGAAATCCCAGTGATCGGGGTAGGCAGCGAGGGGGTCAAATGTCCAGACAGAAAACAAGAAGGATTTGGATGAATATAGTGAGTACCATAACCTTTCAAAAAAAATGCAAAGTGTTTTAAATAATTTATATTAATGCTGGGCATTTAAATATAATTTGCTTTTATTGTTCATTGTTTATTTATGTTGTTTATTCGCTTTGCGGCTCCAACAGTAAAAAGCATTAGGCGATTTCACTTTTGTTTCCAATCACTTTCACTCCTTGGCTGTCAGGTACTTCCATGATGTCATGATGTTTGGGTTGCAAATGCTGCAGGGAAGTGTTTAACTCCAAACAAACTGTATTAACCCACTTCCTCAAATGTCATGGAAACACTTCTCATACCAACAGGCTTTGCAGCATTTTTCCGTTTTTTTTTTTTTTTTTTTTTTTTTAAATTCTGTGAATACTTTTGGAAACCCCTCAAGCGTTTTAGCTGTAACACTTTTGTATTTTGAAGAAAATAGCCTTTTTAGACAGGACTTCATTTCTTCAAGCTTAATAGATTAGTTACTAGAATGCTTGGTTGTCATTAACAGCATTTGTAATGATTGTGAAACAGAGCATGAGAAGGAAATGGGATTACAAAGGAAACATTATCAGATGATTTTACTGTGAGCTCTTTACCACAATAGGATTGAAGTTCATGGGAACTTTTTGCAACTGTGCAAACAGAAGCCAGTAGCTAAATTATTCTACCTGAGATTTTTACTTGCAGTGGGACAGTCAACGCCTTTTTTTGGTACGAAGTTACTGACTGAAATTTTGGAAGTCTGCTTGAATTATCAGTGTTAACAAGTTGGTTGCTGCAAAATTGCTATCCTGTGAAATGAATGCAAAGATACATCATTTAAAATTGCTCTCAGCCACAGAGTATTATCATTTTCATAGAGTGAGGCTTAGAAGATGTTCATTTATTCTTTTGTGTGTTCAGTTGCATGTGTGGTACATCTGTGTAATCGAAAGTATAGCATTCATACCTTCTGTAGTCTGACAGCTGAAGTCAAATTGTTCACAGTCATGTCACTATAGGTAGAATTATAGCAACTTTAAAGTTTAGCTACCTTTGTACTGAAAAGGTTCTTTGAGCCACCATGCGAAATATAGCTTGTTGCTAGAATTTATGAAGTGATCTTTCTCGAGTGGCGTTTTAATTTAATTTCTCCAATTGTCTCTTTTTCAGGAGACCTCATGGAAGGAGAGCTTTATTCTGCTCTCAAGGAGGAAGAGGCCTCTGAATCGGTTTCCAGTACAAACTTTAGTGGTGAAATGCACTTCTATGAGCTTGTAGAAGACACAAAAGATGGGATCTGGCTGGTACAGGTATAGAAATTTGATCTTTTATTTATTTATCACATCCAAAATATGTTTCAAAGGAGGGTTTATGAGGGTAGTTAACTAGCAGTAAAAGCATATAACAGAGATGGTGACAAAGATAAGGTACATCAGGGAGATCATAAGGAATAAACCTAATCAGAAAACCAAGAAAGGCTGGAAGTGATGGAGTTCCGATACAGACAAGAAGAAAAGAAACCCTTTTGAAAACCAGGTACTTTAGAACCAGAAAACAAGCAAAGCAGCACACATTTAAGTACACAGACTATGCAAGTATTTGGCCCTTGTATTGTAAGAGCTTGTGTAATGTGTGAAGTAGGTGCGTTAAGTGTAGATGCACCCAGCTGGCAGGGGAGAGGTGCTTCTGGTGTTGCTCTCCCTTTTGGTTGCATTACAGGCTCAGATCCAACCAGTTTAAGTTTCTGTTTATCTAAGGGGCTTAGAGCACTTTTTAAAGTCTCTTTTGCCTCTTCACAAAGGCAAGATCTCAGTGTGCTACTTCCCAGACTAGCAGGCTGCTTCTACAACATACTCTGGTAGTTTATCCTTCCCCCAAACCTTGTGGGCCTACCGATTTTATAGTGTGCTTCCCCAGGGCTGCATGAGAATAAGATCACATTTAGGAAAAGAAAGAAAGGCTTTTGCAAATAGGATTCTGAAATAATTTATCATCACTCTTGAGAACATAAGTAATCTAGACTAAAATGTAAAAATGCTTTTCTGCATCAACTTCTCTATTGATAAGAGGGTTTTTTAAGGCATAAGTTCCCTGCTAACAGCTACATCAAGCAATCAAAATTCTCCAGCAGACAATTAATTGTTCAGTTGACAGCTCTCCTGCCTGGTTTGTCTGGTCTCCTCACTTCATGTTTCCTATTTAAATAGATTATCAAGATTTAATGACTTCCTGTTATTAGACCTGCACTGTCACCACATCAGATCTCATCCTAAAATAGACAATGAGAGGACCGATTACCTTCAGAGTCAAAATGGCATTTGTGTTTTGGGAAAGATGAATTTGCAGTTTATTGAATCTATGTTTCAGGTTTAAATCATACAGAAGGGCATTCTTCAAGCAGAGAGAGAGTGTTGAAAGGAAGTTTACACATCTCCAAGCTAGTTGACAAATACGAGCATGAATATGCTATGAAAAACCTTCCCTCCGCCCCATGCAGCTCAAAAGAGTAAAATATGGTAGTTCTCTGTTGTCTGTTGCTTGCAGAATTTTAATCGTAATATATTTTCAGCTAGCTTCATAATAGCAGATCAGATAGGCTGTGTTTTGATATCTCTAGTGTGATGAATGTTGTCATCATTCTGGGAATATTTGCACAGCTATTCAGTTGGTCACAATAGCTGTGGAAAAAAAAATTAGTGGAATTTACTGAATAATTTACTTGCTGAACGCTGTTTGTCTGTTTCTCCACAATAAAAACCACTAGACATGTCAAACTTCTTTTTTTCAGTCTTGCCTTTTCAGTTTTCACCACTGTGAGTTTTCATTTGCTCCCTTCCCTACCGTAACTCCTGTCGGGATAACTCTGTGCTGGATTCTTTGTGTCCTTTCACAGGTTTTTCCCATGCTCTTTTCTTAGACCTCATCCCTCCAAAGCTGGTTTTTATCATCGCTTCCCTGTTCTAATTCTTGATTACCCTCCCTTTTCCATTTTTCTTTACCATTAGGCACCCTGTGGAAACTTTACAGTGAATTAATTAGCTCCATGCTTAGGTAGGGGACAGGGCAAGAGTGAGGATGCTTCATGGATGGGTTTGGTGACCTTAGACAAGGAGCGTTCCCCTGCTCTGTTGTTGCTACTGGCTGGGAAGCAGAAAGGGTCTCCAGATCCAATTTGGGATCCTGACCCTGAATCTCTGTTCTGCGGGGGCTGCTGGAAAGCAGTAGAGGGAGAGGAACAGGAGCAGCTCTGGCTCAGCTGGCACAGTGGCTGTTGGTCGAGTTGGTTTTGAAGACTTTATGATGACGTTTGGGAGAATGGGGACTCTGAAGTTGATTTTTATTTTCCAGTACATGTAAATGAAATTTCTGGGGTGGCACAGGCTGGTAACGTGATAGCCTTCACTTTCTGCAGAGAATCAAAGGAAAAAGAGAAAGCAATTACTATTTCTTGGTATGTTTGACACAAATTCAGATGTGAATTTATCATTTAGATCTAGCAAGATTAATTCGTTGAAAGTCAAAGTCCATACATAAGGAAACAGTGTTTTGTGGCTTGGTTTCTTTATTTTCTGGAAATCCACATGCAAAGCATCCAGGTTCAGTGGTGATTTGTTTATCAGTGTAGCTGTTCACAGGTGCCCTCTGCTCCGATGTGGAGCTTCCGTAGAGCCACAGACAGCAGCATGTTCTTTCTCCTATTAGCTCATGATCTCATCACCTTTCTTTTTATGCCTTTCTTCTTGCTTGCCAGCTGCTGTTGTGCACTTCTTTGACTGACAAGGAGGATGAGTGGTAGTTTCTAGAGCTGCTTTTCTTCTTGGTAGAGGAGTAACGTGTAACATTCTTGCTTTTCCAGACTCTGCTATGTCTCATGCTCTCCAGTTAGTCTCTAGAAGCCTGTCACATCCAACAATATTATAGTCATTATGACTTTTTAAAACCATACAGTAAATGATCTACAGATAAAAATCCTCTTTGAATGAAGTTAAAATCTAAATGAATGTATATTTTTGTTTTAGAAGTCTCTGCTGTAACATAGTGGTAGAGTCAAGTAAAGGGAACTTTCTTCCTGGAATTGAGGCAGGAGGACAAACATTTTGATCATGTCTGGAAGAGGTGCAGAGGACATTATTATAGATCTAAAATGTTGCAGTCCATTCTGCACCTTGGCTTCTTGTTCAACTGATGTAGTCACAGAGCAAAGGATGTGCCTGCAGGATTTTGGTGGTGGTTTGTTCTTTCTTTTGCATGTAGAATTGAGTAATTTTCATATTTGCCTTTTTAATTTTGCCAGGTGATCAGTTGTTCTCTCTATAAGGAAATTAAGTAGAAACTCTCAATTCTTTTAAAATACATTGTTCAGTATTTGTGCCTTTTCCAGTAGCCCTTCAGGATTGTTTACTATAGGATACCCGATTTTAACTTTCAGTATCCTTCTTGAGAGTCTTCATATCCAGTCAAGGGTGCAGAGTACCATCAGCTAGAATGTAATAGTTCTCATACTGCCTGCATATCCGTGTTAATTCATTACAGAAGCTCATTTATTCTCAACCTCTGACTTACCTGACAGAGCTGTTCAGATTGGTACATAGATCGCCCCACCTCCCTTGAGAAACTACACGTAATTTTGAGGTGGTTGATTTTTGCATGCTATGATGGATGCAGTCTTCTGTCTTCGCCTGTTTTGATCTTATTTCTCACGGTCTCTTTCTCAGACAAGAAAAGCAAAAAATCTCCAGACATCTATAATCTGTACGGATGGATTCCGAACCAGTTGTGAGTTCTTAGGAAAAAGCGACTATGCAGAAATTCAGTTTCATCAGCACAATGCTGAATAATAAACAGAGAATGAGATGTCTCAGAATTAATAAAAGTACAGACAGTCATGTAGAAACTTACTGATGTTATCTGAAACAAGTGGGCTTTTTTCCATGCTTCTAATAATTAACTCGCCGGTCCATTTATAATTAATTGTATTTCTAAATGAGAATTGTCCAAATATTTTTCCTTCTGTTTTATCTATGGGTGGATAGTTTGCAACATAGCTGTAGATTATAAAGGGTTCAAAGCGGGTCATGGTAACCAGATTTGTCTCGGTAAGTTTTGGTCTCAGTAAGTTTATATAAAAGCACATAAGAAGCTTAATTAATAGACCAGGGTTTTTGAACCTTTGTATCTTTGTGGATCGCTAAAAATCTTCCAGTAAGTGCATGGACTCTTTACAGTAATATCAGGCTTTCTTTGCTCATTCACCCTCTGCAGGCACTGTGGAGAAGTTTGTGGACCTCCAGGGGTCCAGATACCTCAAACTGGAAACTGTGGAACCAGACTGACAATTTTCGCATATATACAACCTCATTAAATAAGTCAAATTAAATTAAATGAGTTCATTAAATGTTAGAAATCAGTTTCACTTTTGGCAAAATCACGCAGTTTTTACCGATTCAGATGTCTGTACTCCTTCATGTGGAGTCTGACTTTGAGGCTGGGCAAGGATGACCGCTCCTGAGAGAGCTACCAGTATGTGTGCATGTGTGTAGGAGGAAATGGTGTCTCGTATTTAACAGGTTTTATTCTTCCTGGTGGTTTAAAGCCTGCCACAGTGCCCTAGTGCCTGGAGTTGATGAGCACTTGGAGCTGTTGTCTTTGTGACTAAGCTGTAAAACCGAGTTGTGACTATTCATGTGTATTCAAAATTGTGTGCTTTTGGTATGAGCAGGTGTGCCTGACACCTGGTATCCTGGCTAAATTCCAGCTTAGATAATGCCTGAGCTTCCCTTGGCACTTTCATTTGGATACAGTTTTCTCTTCCTGTCATGGCACATACTCCTAATCCATAAAGGCCGAGAGATGCTGCCAACGTGAATATTTCTCCATGACAAAAAAATATATATAAAAACCACATGTGCATCACTTAGCTCAGAGCTTCTGCTGTATTGTGATGATCTCACAATTCTGCCTTTCTGCTCTGATTTCTTTTTTTAGTGTTGTTTCCATCTCTGGTGCAGTGTATCAGACACAAATGGAATGACTCTTAATCAAACTAACAAGGCACAAGGGCTGTTGAACGTGCAAAGCAGACAATTCATCATGATGTTTTTCCCTTTAGTGTTACCGAGGTTACTTTCCGTTCCTGAGGCCGTTAGAGCCAGTATTTAAGGGCTGATTTTAAAATACCCTCTTCAGAAAAGCTGTCTGTCAAGGGTGTTCCGGTTCTGTGTGAAGTTATCCTTGTGTATGCTGTGGTCTGCAAAGTAGCCAGGTTGCTGCAAGTTGTTGGAGTGGACCCAACTTGTTAAGAGTGTTGTTTTCATTCCAGACAACATACTTGGACTTGTGCACTGTACATTATAGGGATTATTCCCCATTAAAAAAATACCAGTGAATCCCATTTTAGTATCTTCGCTATCAGGATATATGTAAGCTCCTTCCTCCATCATGCTGTAATTCTTCTTATGCATCAAATGTTTAGTACGTTTCTTTCCTCTGTATGCCTTAACTGTAGGAGAAAACAGAGAAAATATTTGAAGGAGCTAAAATTGGTTAAAATAATGAGAATTGAAATACTGTGAAGTGTTTGTTCTGCATTTGTCCATCTCTGACTCATTCTAATGCCTTGTTATATTTGAACATTTTAAGTTGTGAGCAAGGTTCAGAACTCACTGAGACCAAATCTTGTTACTGTGACTTGTTTTGCAGTCTCTACATACCTGTCTAAAAGAGTTTGAACAAGATGTGATTTAAATGCACGGAAAATAGGAGAATGCTCAAGTGAGGCTACTGTCATGTCGTGCTCCACTACTGCAGGGGTACCAGAAGAGGAGTCTGTCTTTGCATATTGCATTGCTACAGCAAACTCTTTAACATCAGCAGTGTTTTCTTAGTATATTTTTCAGTGTATGTTTCATAAAATAATTTTTAAAAATATCCTTAATATTATCTAGAAATTAAGGAGCAACTGCATCGAGGACAGTTATGAAGTAGTTACTGCAATATTGATGCATCTACCCGAGACACTTTTGGTTTTGGATTAGGCAAGAGAGGCAGTGTCTTGCTGACATTGTCCTATTTTTCCAAGTGTTTATATCTTTCTGTCTCCAGGGTATTTGCTCTTAAAGTCTGTTTGCTTCTCTACTGTAACTATGACTATTTTAACATATAGATCAAAATGATTCTATTAATTACATTCTTGATTGGCCTCTTTTGGGACAGTTCTATCTAATTCAGAGTCAGGAGAGCTCTTCCAATGCAAAAGCTACATATTCAAATGCCTGTTGAAATCATCAGGACTTCAGTAATGTCAGTATTACATGTTCCTAGATTAATTCTATTTTCATTTTGTTTTCTGTGGTATCTGGAAGCCACCTTCTTAGGTATTAATAGAAACTGAACAAGAAAACTCAATCAGAACATGCAGAAATAAAGGAGATTTCCAAACCCCTGTCTTTCCGTTTTTACTTGGCACATCTTGGTGGCATAATTTACCTGCAGAATTTCACAGTTGTTGGTTGAGAATCTCCTGACCTTTTGGGATATGGTGTGGTCCTCCCAAATTCACAGATGGAGTACAAAGAAACTTGTGTCTGAGACTTCAGAGGAAGTCTGTGGATGGATGCTCAGTAAGGGCCTGGCCTTCTCTCCAGCATCTTCTTCCGCTAAAGAAGCCAGTAATTCATATGTAGAAATGGTAATTCAGAGCCAGTTTTCTGGCCTGGGTTAGGGGTAGATTAGGGAGCAGTCCTGTTTCATGATGTGGGATTGTTAAATGGCAGGGTTACTTTGATTCTATTGGATTCTCTTAGCCCATTAAGATGATTAATAGATTGAGTTATCTTCCATTGTCTTATTTGTCGCTCTGACATATTATATTTTACAGATTGTGAACATAGTTTATAATAAGAAAAGCTTGAAGGGTTTGTGCTCCTCTAAATGTGGTGTTTGTTTCCCAGCTGTGCGAGCTGACCTCATGAAAAGATACATTCTCCTATGAGCTTTGTCTTTATTTCTTTAAAATGAAATGAAATAAAATGAAAGGGACCTTCTTGATGAGCAAGTTCATCTCTCTGCTAGACTGTGGAATATGCGTTTATAAAATATCTTGCTGTGTCTCTTAAATTTTAAGTTGTCTGAGTGTAATGCTCTATTGGCTGTTCTTGGAAATGTGTATCTGACTTCTGGCTTAAGTGTATTCATGGCTGATTTGTTCCTATTGTGCTTAAATTCACATTGCCCTTTAGTTTCACTGACTCCTGATGTCTACCCCACTACTCCCAGTATGTGAGGCCAATCAGCCAGTTTCTTCTGTCAGATATAGTATATCCTGGGCTTTGCTTTTTTCCCAGCCAGTTAATACTGATGGCTCTTAGTTCCTTTTGGATCAAACTAATAGACCCAAGCTTTTCCTCCCATCGCTGTTTCTAACTGATGAACTCCCAGAGTGTCCTGTTCATTATTGAATTCAATTTCATTTCTGACACTCTGCATTACAAGATTTGTGCAGCTCTTCCTGTACGGCGTTATAATCTCTTTCGTACGTAGACACGCTTCCCAATTTTATGTCATCTACAAATGGCTTTGGGAGACTGCAAGTTTCTGCAGGAAGGACATTAATAGGAATATATGCTCAGCTGAGCTCTAATTTAAGAAGTCTGTTAGCACTTTTCTGGCGTTTTGATGTTTTCTCACTTTAGCCAATTTCTTACTCACTTTAAAACATTTTTTTTTTTTAACTCACTATAAAAGCTTATCTCCAGTTCTCATTTTTCTGTGTGGTACAGTACATGATACTCTACCAAACTACAGACAGGGTATACATTCCCTTTCTCTTAACTTGGTTCTTTTCCTCCAGGAAAGATGGATTTTTAACTCTCAACTTAATCTGGGATGATACATCTTTAGTAATAGCATGCTGGAAAGGGGTGGAAAATTCAACCATCTCTGCACCTTTAAAATTTGTTCTACAGTTTTGCATACTGGTGAGATCAAACTGGTGGGCTAATTTTTTCATTTGCTCTTAAATATAGTTACTAACTTGTTATTCTCCTGTCAAAATGTAAATTAGTCTGAGAGCAGTTTTATAAGAAATCTTCACAGGTTCATCTGTGATTTTGTGTGCTTGTTGTATTACAGATCTGAGATGGAGATTACTTGCTTACTCTGATTTAAGTGTGTTAAGTTATTTGAGTTTTGTTTCCATCTTCAGGTGATATAATCTCTTTCCATAAACTCGCTAACCTGTCTATGGACAGCTATCTCCTCCTCACTGAAAACTAAGCCAGAGCATTGATTTCATTTTAAAAATTAATTACATGAATTACATTTCTATCCTGCCTTTGTTGTGTGGTGATCCTGCTGCTTTTCCCCCTGTTCTCCTCTTACTCATATGACTGAAAAACCTTTTGGTGCAGCTTGTAATATGCTTTGTATGGTCTAACTTGAACTGCTCATTTTTTCCTTACCCTTTTTTTGATTTCTTGCATATCTTCCTTTTCCTGCTCTTCCTTTTGACCTTTTTTCATTTCTCATAGATTCTCAAATTATTTCTAAGATCTTTTTGGAAGTGCTTGCTAGGAAGAAGTGCAAGACTTAACAACTTTTTTCCCCTTGCTTGAAATATAAAATCCTAATAGCTTTAACACCTTGGACTTGAAGAATTCCAGGCCTCTCCCACAATCATATTCCTGGTCTGCTCAGTCACAGGTGGTTAAGCTGAATTTCTTAGCTTATCAACATTCACACTTCTTAAATAAAATCTGTTAGAAGTGTTTGCAAGTTATCTTTAAATTAAACTGTATTACATGGTGACTGCTTAACCTGCAGTATTTTCTCAGACTCACTCATCCACAGAAGATGACGACTACTTTCCAAAATACAAACCCCTGCCTTTGTGTGGTGAACTCCCAATGTTGTAAGTGGGTGTTGCCTGCAAGGAGCAGCTGCAATGGGCATGTTATTTGTTTGGGTTTTTTTTTTTTTTTGCTTTAATGACATAAAAAAGCATGAGCCCAAGAAATTTTACAAAGCTTCAGTGTGCAAAACCACAGTAGGGTTCTCTCTGTCTGCTAGTTCTGTCATTGTTCTTCATCATAAATAACTTTCTCCAAGAGGAAAGACTTTTTCATAGGAAGGGGATTAAACTGATATTAAAAAAATCCACCAGTACTAACAGCCAGATGACAGTGAAACATACTGGTGACTGTATTTGCAACAAATCTCCTGCTCTTGACACTTAAAGTGAATATTGTAATATCAGACAAAAGAAAGAGCTGAGCAGGATTGGTCCTCCTGCACATAATGTTAGCATACTCTCAACAACTGTGCTAGGCTTTTTCAGAACACGCACACAGAATTTTGGAAGAAACCGATCTCTCGGTAGTTGTACCAAAGAGTAATCCAGTAATAAATGTTTTATGCTTACTAATAAAATGTAGTGATTCCTTACTATGTTGGATGCATTTATCATGCCGCAGTAGCTCTGAGGATATACTTGCATTAAGGTATCTTTAGGAATGTGGTCTCTTTTAGTTGAAGTACATGAAAGGAAGAAGTTTAAAAAATCCAAAGTAATTGCTTCAGTTACATTGGGTGATGTAAAGAAGCCTCAATAATACAGCAGATTTCACCAGCTGGTTGTCTCGGTGCTTGAAGGTTACGTTTAGCTAACCAAAAAGGCTTTTCTATGTGATGTGTCTGTTTTGAGAATAACTTGAAGGATTCTTACCTAGATGTTCACTTCTGGTTTTATTTAAACATTTTGGACTCAGTGGAATGCGAGTGTAATCTGTAACTGTAGTTCAGCTTTGTTTCCCTATGTAGAAGTTCTGCTTAGTGAATTCTATTAAGTTCCTGAGAGGATGCTACTTACCCAAAGCAGGTAATTTTTTTCAAGTCTCAAAGGCCAGACGCGCTTTCCAAGTCTGCGTCTCAGCCTGTACGTAGAGAACTGTTAATTATGGTGACAACCAAACTTCCAGAGGAAAGCTGACATTTGAGGTTATTAAGTCAGAAAATGATTGGGAAAAGTTTAATGGCAGGTAAACAAATACCTGACAAATGGAAGTTTCAAAACTTAATTAAAAAATATATTTTAAGTGGTTGCCAGTAAGCTTGCAGAAGCATGTGAGGCACTTCTAAAATAGAAACTGTGATGGTTCATGGAATAATGCATGATCAGTCATGTCATTCAAAATTATCTGTCAACTGCAGGCAGGCAGGGTTGTTTTTTTTTTTTTCTTCCCCCCCCTCCTTCCCTGTACAGTTATAAGTCAGAAGATGAGTGCTTATTCTTTGTCATCTGTATCTGCAGAAGCTTAAGTCTAGGTAACCTGAAGTACTACCTTTATATACTAGGTTAGAACAAATTAGACCTTGGGATATATCACAGTGAATTACCCTGAAATGGCAGATGGGACATTGGAGTTGGTGGAGCAGTCACGTAAAGTTACAGAGTGAGTCACTGGCAAAGCTGGAAGGAGTCAGGGTTTTTAGGCATTATCTGGGAGTTTAATCACTAGTTTCCACCGCATAGAAATGGTTGTTGGCAGTCTAATCTGGTACCAGGTACATACGTTCCAACTCATTTTACTTGCTGCGAGACAACATTTCTTTGGTATGTTGTAACTTTTCATGGAGAATTGTAATAAAATAATGGTCTTTTTTTACTGTGAAGAAGAGGAACCTGCTGCACCCTTTATCCCCTACTATGAACTGGTTAATGATAGTTTTGGTATTTTCCCAAGGGTTTTGTTAACTACCACTGATTTTAGTATCTTAACAGGTACTTAAAATGATGATGCACTTTTATCTTTATACAGGAACTCTATCTCTGTCTTAGAGCTTCATTCTCCAAAGACATTTAGTGTGATTACCCGTTGTATATACTTTATGTTCTAAGAGAAGGGGAAAACAGTGTCAAGGATGACTAGATCTCTGTTTTCCTGAAACTTGCTCTTTACTTCAGCAAGCAAACTTACTGTGATACTAAATTATTATTTCCTTTTGGCAATAGGTCATAGCAAACGACAGAAGCCCACTGGTGGGTAAAGTCCACTGGGAGAAAATGGTGAAGAAAGTATCAAGATTTGGCATACGTACTGGCACTTTTAACTGTTCCAGTGACCCCAGGTATATTCTTAAAGGATTATCTAAATCCCAAGAATATCTTAAGGCTCACTTGTGTTCTGGCAGCAGGGCTTGCTGTGTTGTAAAAGTAGCTGTGAGGGAAGGTAGCTTTATTCATGATTTTTATCTCTACTAAAGTCTGTTCAGAATTCTTCATTACATTATTTATCAGCACCATAAACACAGATCTGCAGCTTCCTAAAGCATCGTGTGGGAAATACATGATTAGACTATGTAGAGTGTAATACAGCAATGGAAGAGAATGAATAGAAGAGTTTGGCTTTAGAGTCCAGGCATTCGGGGACGAGAACTGTGCTTGCTTAGGACAAAACCAAGTATATACAGCCCATGTAAGAGAACTGTATCAGTTGTAGAGTTGTTGTATTGCCATCTGGAAAGGAGAAACACAGGTTAGCATGAACCTTGCAAACAGTGCCTACTTCTCAGGATTACTGACAAATCCTGTTCCCTGAGAAATGTGTATATGTTTATATATAAACTTGCACACACCCTTTGACAACATACAGTGTGCTATGCAAGATTCACTGTTGTTTGTGTATGATTTCAAACAAGGAAGAAGAGCAACACTAAAGCAGCTATTAATAATTCTGTGCTGCTGTAAAAATAATTTTTTTGAACATCTTGTTGGAAGCGTTTGCTTCACATGACTTTGTCTAGAATTCCAGTGGCATGTGTGGATATGCACGTTTCTTGCACAGCTTAAGTCCTACATGTTTACAGAAATCTCAAAGTTAATCATAAGAGAAAATTCTTAGACATTGCAGCGCTTATGCAAAATAGTCTTTTATAATCAAAACACTGGTATTTGAACCTCTTGAAAATTTGGCAGTGTTTCTCTTTGCATAGTTCCTAACCGGTCTCAATGTTATGATCAAATATTATGTTTTAAATTAATTAATTTCTTCCTAGTACAAGAACTGTTTTTTTGACTAAACCCTCATGAATAGTTTTCATCAGGTTGCAGCCAAAATTCAGAATAACACTGCATGCTCCAGTAGTCAGGATACCTTTATTAGTAGGGTAATATCTTATGGCTCCTTCTAAAAACGTTACATTCAGATTCCTGAGATGGGGAGTTGTAATTGTCTAAATGTATGTTGATAGACCAAAACCAGAGAGGATGTAGGTAAGATGGCTAGTGAATGAGGCTGATGGCCCCTATGTCAATGTGCAGGGTTCTCAGGGACAGTTTGCATGCCTGTTGGCTGGGTATTGTATTGATTGTTGAAACTTGCCAGACATTTCCTAAAAGGAGGACGAGATGAATTGGGTGGCATAGTGATGCTGGTAGGAAAGATGCATGAGACAAGGGATCTTCTGAGTCATCAGACTCGTCTCGTAGTTACTGGGGTCTGGACCATGACTCAGGCTTCAGCCTTGAAGAGACGCCTCTTTTAGGTATGGATTGGGAGTTCATCCCATCTCAGCGCTCTGCCTGCCAGACAGTGGGGGTATTCTTTTAGCCCGAGTCATCCAGCAGCATGTGTCTGCTTCCCCCTCAGCTGGTTTTGTGGCAAGCTCTCTCACCACACCTCTGAGCCTGTCTGCATCCTTTCGAAATGGCCCCCGTAGGAAGTGGGCCCTTGCCAACTTTATTAAAGCAACTGTGAGCAGACCAGTGTCTTATTAACTTTGCCCCACTGCTGCTTGGCAAAACTGGGACAGAAGGAAGCACTGGGAAAGTTACCTGCAGGCTCGGGAAAGCTGTGGGACGTTGAGTTACACTGTAGTGATTATCTCTGTGGCCAGAAGGGCAAGGAAAAATAGCTTCTGATACTAAAGCTTTATAGTGAAGAGTCAGCTTGCAGTTACAAAGCATGAATGACTGTATGGCCTTGTTTACTATAACGACCCGTGAAAATTAACACTATTCCTCTTCCCATTTTATGAATACGTCTCTCTCTACAACATTTCTGTAAGATAGATAACAAATGTATTTTAAGAATAAATACGCTTTGCCAGAGAATATTGGGTGCCCATATTTCCTACTATTATATGTAAAGATTCCCAGGTGCTCAGCAGCTCTCATTTTTGGGCTCATAACAGAAATTTAAGGACTGCAGCTCCAGGGTTGTGAAACTCTGTAATCTAACATGCCATTTTCTTTGTAGATACTGCAGGAGGAGGGGTTGGCTGAAATCCACCCTCATTATGTCAGTTCCACAAACCAGTACCTCCAAGGGAAAAGTAATGCTCAAGGAATACAGCGGGCGCAAAATCGAAGTGGAGCACATTTTCAAATGGATCACAGCCCATGCTGCTTCTCGAATCAAAACCATCTACAACTCCGAACATTTAAAAGAAGAATGGAACAAAAGTGACCAATACCGTGTGAAAATATACCTGTTTGCCAACCTCGACCAGCCTCCGGCCTTCTTCTCTGCACTAAGTGTAAAGTTTACTGGAAGAGTAGAGTTTATTTTTGTGAACGTGGAAAACTGGGACAATAAAAGTTACATGGCAGAAATTGGTATCTACAAGACACCATCGTACATACTTAGGACTCCTGAGGGGATTTACAGGTATGGAAATAACACTGGTGAATTTATATCACTACGTGCCATGGATTCCTTTTTGCGCTCGTTACAACCAGAAGTTAATGATTTATTTGTTTTAAGCTTAGTTTTGGTTAATCTGATGGCTTGGATGGACCTGTTTATTACACAAGGCGCTACTATAAAGCGTTTTGTGGTTCTTATAAGCACTTTAGGGACGTATAATTCATTATTGATTATCTCCTGGCTACCCGTGTTAGGTTTTTTGCAACTACCCTACTTAGACAGCTTTTATGAGTACAGTTTAAAACTCTTCAGGTACTCTAACACAACTACTTTGGCTTCTTGGGTAAGAGCCGATTGGATGTTCTATTCTTCACATCCAGCCCTCTTCCTCAGCACGTACCTTGGTCATGGTTTACTAATTGATTACTTTGAGAAGAAGAGAAGACGCAATAACAACACCGATGAAGTAAATGCTAATAATCTGGAGTGGCTGTCAAGCCTGTGGGACTGGTACACCAGCTACTTGTTTCATCCTATTGCTTCTTTTCAACACTTTCCTTTTGACTCGGATTGGGATGAAGACCCGGATTTGTTCTTGGAGCGGTTGGCCTTCCCCGATCTCTGGCTTCACCCTCTGATACCAACTGATTATATAAAAAACTTACCGATGTGGAGGTTTAAATGCCTTGGCATCCACTCTGATGAGGAAGTGCTGGAAACCTTTCAAGACAGTGAAAGTGACTCTGACAGTGAAAACAAAGAGGTCTTCAGTAGTGAAAAAGAAGTCTTGGAGGACGATGAGCTAAACACATTTCACAGGCGCAGTGAAGGAGAGCCTCGGTGTGGTGCTGAGACCTGTTCGTGTGCCAATAAATATTGTCATCAGGAGCCATATGAACGGAAAGCCAGATCGTACGGCTCGTACAGCACCGCAGGTGACATGGAGCCAGATTGGTCAGCCTGGCCCTCCGAGATGTTGCACTGTACAGAATGTGTCGTGTGTCTAGAAAATTTTGCAAACGGTTGTCTGCTCATGGGCTTGCCGTGTGGCCACGTGTTCCACCAGAATTGCATCGTGATGTGGCTGGCGGGCGGGCGACACTGCTGCCCCGTCTGCAGGTGGGCTTCATACAAAAAAAAGCAGCCATACACACATCCACAGCCTTCGTCGAATGATGCCCCATCTTAGCTGTGTGCTGATGTCCTTTGTAAGCTTTCAGGATATTACTGCTTGCCTTTTAAATGTTAGTCACTTAAAAGATTATGTGGTTTGAAGTTTTAGTTTAAATGTTAGTGCAGTGAACTAAAATATACATGATGCTAACGTTAACGACAGAATCATTTGGTTGCCTTGTATGTTGAACAGAACACATACTTACCGTACAATAACTTTTTCTTTTCAACATCTAGAAACTTGATGCTGTTTTTGTAAGCACAAAAATCAAGCCTACAACAGAAGCGTATTCCAGCAAACGTTTACAAGTCAGGATGTGGGTGAAATTGAAATTCTAATTGGAGACAATTGCTTAATTTAAGTGTTTCTTATTTTAGAGTCTGTTCAGCACATCTTTGTTGAATAATGTATGTTGTAAGACAGTACCATTTAAAAGAAATCGGTGAAATAAATTATTTTAAAAGGAGATTTGTAATGTTAATTGTTTTGATAAATATTTTGTGTGTATGGTTACAGATGTCTTGCTGGTCTGATTTATCTGTGAAGACAATAAAAATATGACACAACTTTTGTGACTAATAAATCATCTCCTAGTGATGCAGGAATTCATTGCCTCAGTGTTATCCACCGGCCAAGCAGAAGGCGATGGTGTTTCACTGGGAACTGCTGCCTTCGTAAGTCCTCTGCGCTGAGGTGCTTCTCTGCTTGACCAGTGGTTTTCCAGTTTATTACAAACTGCTTCATCAGACAGAAACCCTCTTCTACCAGCTGTCTCTCCAGCACCCTTGTCTGCAGACATCTAGGAAGACTTTAGGGTAGCCCCTCTACAGCCTCAAACCATTGTGAAGGACCAGAATATTGTCATGCAGTGACAAAAGTGGCTTGTAAAGGTAAAAACTGACAGATTCCAACTGCTGCTGTTTTGAAGTGATTCCTGATTTCTTGGAGAAAAGTGATAGTTGTTGGATGACATAAAAAATTGAGTCTAGTGTCTTTATATTTCAATATGAAACTGTGGTTTTGGTTGTACCTTTTAGAAATCATCTGGCTGAAAATACAGAGAGGAAATGGTTGTTGGAAATAAAAAAAAAAGGGGGGGGGGGGAGAGATAAAAAGAGCATGAGATGATGGAAGTAGAAAAAAAGGCTAAACTAGAAAGGTGTTTTCAATTGTCTCATTTGATTTTTTTTCTTTCCTCGTTCTTGCCCATGTAGTATGAAAGGAGGATAATTAAATGAAGGTAATAGGAAATGTAAACACAGGTCCCTCTTGCAGTTATGATCCATCTCTCTTTCTGTGCCTTCATGGAAGACTGGTGCTTACAGAGATATCTGGCATTGTTTTATCTGTCCAGGGTGCTATTTTTTTTAATAACAAAAGTTTCATGCCTCCAGTCACTGGGTGTCATCCCAAGAGGAAGAGCTGGTTTTAATTGTGAGTACTTTTTCCTCTCTTGTTTCCTTTCCCTAGTGCAGTACTGAAGCAAGGAGGTAGAAGGTGCATAATATCACTAACTCTCCTCTGGTCCAGAAAATAAGTTTTATTCCAGTTGAGGCCTGTCAGTACATGCCCTTTATCTGTCATTACAGCTGCGGCAGAGCAGTGGAGAGGCATAATGAGGGCAAAGAGCATTTCTGCTTCCAATTTGTGCAGCAATGTGACACTTAGCCTATGTGCTTATCATAAGTAGCTGGGGTTGAAATCCGCATTGTTTCAGGACTGTCTTGAACTGAACTGAGGCCTCGCCGTCTGCAAAAGGGAAACAGAGGAGAAGTTTCATGAATATAAATAAGGCTGTAGTTGATGTACTGAAGTACACAAGCGAACCACTGTATCACAGTCCACCGTAACCTTTCGCTGGTACCGCAGCATTCTGCCAAGCTCTGCGAGGAGCAAATTCAAGCAATGCCACGTCTTCAGGGCGCTGTGTGCTTCCGGAGTGCGGCACTGTTGCTGAAAGCTGACCTCCTCGTACAAAGCCTGGGCCCAAGCAGCTCCTGTGCACGGGTTCGGCCTTATTTGCAAACCAATCTGCACACCTGTTTCAGCTAAAGACTTGCTTTAGTGACCTCAGTTGCTCTACTAGTCCAATTCTTTTGATGAATGACACAAACTGCTGTGTAATTAGCAGGAAAGCCACAGAGGGCACATCCATATGAGCAGATAATTATGACCAGTGGATAGCTGTGACTGAAGGTTAGGTCCCCGTGTGTGTGTTAGCCTGGGTTATATAAATTGTTGTGATCCAGTTCCTGGCGATGCATCTGTTTCAAAATCTGCAGCAGCTGGTGTGGTGTATTGGTAGTCCCAGCAGGAAAGAAAAAGCAGTTGGATGTATTTATTTTATGAAATGCTCGTGTCAGTAGCAGCAGAAGCATCCAAGTAGTATTGTTTTCTATGGAGTGCAGAATCTCAGACAGCCCTTACCCAACGCGTTGACAGTTTAAAATCTGGAGAACAGAGCAAAGACTGTGCCTATAACAAGGTCAGCAGTTTTGCTGCTTGCTTGTTTTACCTCGCTGGGCTGGGTTGTGCTAGTATTTGTAAAGTGTCTTGAGTTAACGGAGATGCTAAACATTCTTGAAGTAGTGTTTTATTCTCTGACATCTCATGCCTGAAAGCTGGCAGCCAACTGTATACAGAAAACGTGCAATGATTGATGTGAGGTTCCCTTCTTCTGTAGGTTTAATGAGGGCGATGGGCGTTTTGTGCTGCTGTTAAGGGAAGGTGCATTTAGTTCATCTCTGAAGGTCTTTTCCAGCCTCAATTTCAGCAGTTACTGTTTTGTTACGCTGGCTTTCCCACTGCTGGTACCCAGTGCAAAACAAGAGCTCTGCTTTCCAAAGCATATTTAGATCTGTCTTTGTTCTGCATTAGGTTTTGGAAGGAAAAGAAGACAAAGGTGAACTGTACATTTTTGTAACTGTTATTAAAATGTCTTTCTCTGGGAATTGAATAATGAGGGTAAGTATAATTGTAAGGTATTAGAGTTAGATTAAGCTAATAACACCTTTTTCTTCCTAAGGTTTTGCACTCCTTCTGTGCATCAGTCATTATTTCTAGTCCTGTGTCTCAGCTTGTGTGTCAGGGCATAAGGAGATGGAGTGACTTGCTAGAGCTCACCCCGCAGCACCCCGCAGGGTGGCTCCAAGCTGTCCATTGATTTTGGCCAGGTTACCCACCCTTTGCTGCCGGGAAGGTGGAGAAGAGCCAGGCCTTGGTGGTGGGGCATCTCTGGAAGAGCCCTGGCACCTGAAGACAAGGCAGTCACAGAATCATCTAGGTTGGAAAAAGACCTCAAACATCCTCCAGTCCAACCATTAACCTCACACTGACCATTCCCAACTCCACCAGATCCCTCAGCGCTGGGTCAACCCGACTCTTAAACCCCTCCAGGGATGGGGACTCCACCCCTGCCCTGGGCAGCCCATTCCAACGCCCAACAACCCCTTCTGCAAAGAAATACTTCCTAAGAGCCAGTCGATGCCTTGTGTGCTGGCAGCTGCTTCTCTTTATGGGTCTCCCGTGGGTCTTCCCTGGGCTATAACAGAAAGAGGTGAAGTGCAGTTTGTGTCACCGTAGCACAACTAGATTTTATAAATAATTTTACTGTGCTTTCCTGCAGTCTGCGTGACAGGGTGAGGGCGGGTCTGACGTCACCTGCTCCTTATCTGCTTTTATTGCTCTTAACAGCACCGGCCCACCCAAACCTCCTGCGGCTCCGAGGTGGCGTCCGGGCGCTACAAGCGCCTTGGCCCAATCCCGCTCCGCTCCTCCGCATCCCCGTGCCCGTTCCACACGCGGCGGAGCGGGGTCCCGGGAGGGGCCGGACGGGGCTGGGGGGGACCCCGTGAAGCTGCGGCCCTCGGGACCTCCGGGGGGGGCGTGGCCAGGAGGGGCAGTGCGGGCGGGGGCGGGGCGCAGACACGCGCATGCGTAGTAAAGGGGCGGAGTCGAGCAGGGCTGGCGCAGTGGGGCTGGTCAGCCCCTCGTGGTGGGCGGGGCGAAGACTGCGCATGCCTGTTAAGGGGGCTCGGACAGGGCTGTCGCCGCATGCGCAGTGAGGGGCGGCAGCCGCAGCAGTGGGCGGAGCCTAGTTGTGCGCATGCGTAGTAAAGGGCGGAGGCGGGGCGGGGTGGACACGCATGCGCAGTGGGGCTCGCCAGCCCCTCACGGTGGGCGGGGCCAATCCGTGCGCCCCCGTAGCGAGCGGGAGTCGGGCGGGGCCGGCTCCGCATGCGCAGTGCGGCTCGGCGGGCGCTGCCGGCGGGCGGGGACGGGAACCCGGAAGGGGCGGGCGGTGCGAGGCGGCTGCCGCCATGGGCCTCTTCGGGAAGACCCCCGAGAAGCCGCCCAAGGAGCTGGTGAGGCCCCGGTGGCGGCGCCGCCGCCTCAGGCGGAAGCCGGGAGCGGCGGGGGCGTGACGCGGGGGCGGTGGCCTCGGTGCGTGGCGTTGCCATGACGCCGTGTGGGGGCCGCGGAGGGGCTGGCCCCGGCCTAGGCGGGGCACCGCGGCGCCGGGGGCCTGGCCTGGCTACACTCGGCCCAGGACTGAGGGAGGGACGGCGAGCCCGCACCCCCGCGGCCGGGGGATGGAGGGTTTGGAGCGGGCGGGGTGCCCCGGTGAGCTCTGTCCTGGCGTATCGCTGCGGCATCTGGGCCTTAGCAGCAGGTGAGGAGCCCTTGTACTCCGTCCCCAAACGGGTTGGGGGCACCCGTGCTCCGTTACTTCATTTCTTCTGAAATGCAGCAGCTTTCTAACGCGCTCGGTCTGCGCTCAGAGCGCTCCTGGGGGTGCGCAGAGACTGGGGGAGGCTCCTCAGGGCCACAGAAGCAGTAGCCAAAGGAGCGATGCATCCTGGGTGGCGTGGCTTGGGGAGGCTTAGTCAGCAGCTCCTGGATTTTTAGCTTGCTGTTAGCTGACTTCTGTAGCTTCTAGCTCCCCAGCTTCATTAGGGGTATCTAGTTTCTGTTGCAAAGACAGCCTTAAAAGTATGAACAGCTGAAATATTGGGACTTGGGTGGGTTTTTTTGAGTCTGCTGACAAACTGCCTAAGCCTTGCTTCTGTCCACAGATCTCTAATGTCACAGTGAAATGAAATAATCAAGGTACTGACAGATTTCACTGTTGCCTTTCATAAATCACTAATGTGTTAATAAAAAAACTCTACTATTCGGTGGAGGGGAGGATCAAATACGTTGGAGGTACTAAAAAAGCAACAGGGAGAAGGATCACAGACACCAGAGTTGAAGCTTTAGAAGAGCTGCTTTATATTCCCTGCTGCTTTATAGCAGGTTTGTCCCAGAGTCCCAGGGGAGCAGGCTGGGTAATAGTGTTAGATGAGGAATATGCCTTTGACAATGTACTTTCCCTTCCTCCTCTATCTGTGTCGGAGCACCATGCAGGTTGGTTATAGTGTTCTCCATTTATGAGCGGTGTTGGGAGATACCCCAGAAAGAACTGGGGTTTGGAGACTGCTGCTCTCAATGGTGGGATAAAGCAGCAGACAACCATTTAACCTGCACAGTATGCTGAGTTCTTGTTTTGTGTCTGATGGCCACTCTTTCGTCTTCCATAACTGACAAGCATGTCATGTTTTCCAGCAACACAGTGTGTCTGCGGGTCATCTTTGAGCTGTTTGCAGAAAAGCCTGCAAAGGCACTAGAAAACATGTGTGTCTGGCCCGTAGGGAGGAATGACATGGGTCATCTTGCTGTCGTGAGCACGCTCTTGGGTTGCAGGCTGGCATGATGACTTCACAGGCTGTAACGGCAATATTGAGAAATGCGTTAATAGTAAGAAATCTCTTTCCTCCTGTGTCTAACTGCAGCTTTAGAAGGAAGAAGTAGTTATCTCTGCTTAATAGATGATGGGGAAACAGCACCACTTACCTTGTGTCTGCCAGCAGCTGTACACAAGATACTGTCCCTGAGTAGGGCTAGAGAAAGCAATCTAAGCACCACAGGAGGTGGCTGATGATGGGAAGGGGTTGAGATATTTGTGATGGCACTGATTTGCCCTGGGTTTGTTTGTATGCTCTCTCTCTGCTGATGGGAGTTAATTTATTTATGAATGATACAAGGGAAACATCTTCAGTCCTTGTGAGGAGTTAGTAATGCATTTCAGCCTGTCTAAAACTGGGCATCTACTATACATTTAATGCCACATCTGGATTGTTTGAACTTAAAAAGTGGGTTTTCCTCCAGTGTTGTCAGAGCAGTTTATTTCAGCTTAGTGTTTTGCTGGCTGATTCTCTGCCAGTCAGAGAGGGACCTGGGGGTGTTGATTGATAGCCATCTGAACATGATCCAGCAGTGTGCCCAGGTGGCCAAGAAGGCCAATGGTATCCTGGCTTGCATCAGGAATAGCATGGCCGGCAGGGACAGGGAAGGGATCTTACCCCTGTACTCGGCACTGGTGAGGCCGCCCCTTGATTACTGTGTTCAGTTTTGGGCCCCTCACTACAAAAAGGACATTGAATGACTCGAGCGTGTCCAGAGAAGGGCAACCAACGAAGCTGGTGCAGGGTCTGGAGCACATGTCATACGAGGAGCGGCTGAGGGAACTGGGGGGGTTTAGTCTGGAGAAGAGGAGGCTGAGGGGAGACCTCATCGCCCTCTACAACTACCTGAAAGGAGGGTGCAGAGGGCTGGTAAGGGTCTCTTGAACCAAGGAACAAGCGATAGGACAAGAGGGAATGGCCTCAAGCTGCGCCAGGGAAGGTTTAGACTGGCTCTTAGGAAGTATTTCTTTCCAGAAGGGGTTGTTGGGCGTTGGAATGGGCTGCCCAGGGAGGTGGTGGAGTCCCCATCCCTGGAGGTGTTTAAGAGTCGGGTTGACGTAACACTGAGGGATCTGGTGGAGTTGGGAACTGTCAGTGCTAGGTTAACGGTTAGACTAGATGATCTTCAAGGTCCTTTCCAACCTAGATGATTCTGTGATTCTGTGATGCAGTGCTGTGAGAACAATGTTTTGTTTATGTCAGAAGTGGAAGCAGAATAGCATCATCATCAGGGAGTTGTGCTCGGGGTAATTAGCCATGCTTAGCTGGCCAAAGTACTCCTATTCCCGGCATTGCTGCTGCTGCGCTGCTTTGTGCCGTGGTTCACAGCCGTGTCCCCTGTGAGATCGGCAGTACAGCTGCTTTTCTGCTCAATGAAGTGCTGTGTCTCATGTAACTGGAAGCATGCAGTAATGTAGATGAGAGTCAATGGGTTTTCCTCCTCCTTTTATACACAGAACTGCTGATGAGCATTGAGAAGACCAGGGAATGCAGAAGCACCCAGCTCTGCCTTTATAAGAACAGTCGTGTGAAGCAGCTTACTCCTGGGCATTACTTGGGATGAGCTATCAAAGAGTTTTCTGCTGTCAGAGTGAGCAGGGATTGATGACAACATACAGCCAGTCGTGGTTTAATGGTGTCTTTGTGCTGGGTTGTGCATCACAGGGACAGAATCTGTGAATCCTGCTGTAGTTCATTGACAGTTGCTGATTGTGCTTGTACATGAAGGCTTAATACATGTTGGTTTGTTCTAGAATACCAGTTGTAGAGCAGCCCTCTGGAAGATGATACATTTGAGACATGACAGTTGGCCAGCCGGAGTTTGATCACGTTTTATCTTGGTCTCTTCACTCTGTTTTTCTCCCTTTAGTGTGGGCATACTCAAAAGAGGGACCTTATCAGGGTGAGGAATGAATCTACATGACATTTTCTGCTCTGTTTTGAAGAACAAGAGGGGAGGCTGCAGTTGGTCCTGCAAGGGTTGTTTTGGGTTTCTTTCTCCCTGTAGTAAAACAGGATTCAACTAAAGGTACAGATCTTTCCGAAACCCCTTCAAAACTTGTGCACCCTCATAACATGTCCATGCAGAGCTCTGCAGGGCTTTTGGGTTTGAGGTTTTTTGCAGCAGATGGGTTTGGGGTTTTTTGCAGCAGATTTTGTGCTTGGGTTGTCTGTGGTCAAAACATGGTCTTGTTCATCGTGACTGAGAGTGTTTCTTTTGAGAGCGGTAAAAGTCTTAAGAATCTGTCTTGCTCTGCTGGGCTCGTGCACAAAAGAGTGCTCTTTTTACCGTTCTGTTATAAAGCTTATTCAGGAAGATGGAGCTTTTTATTTGAATAAAAAAAAAATCACATAAAAATCAGGGTGATTTTCATATGTAATTATTCATACAGCCAACTAGACTTCTTGAGTGGCCAGTGCACTGGCACGTACAGTGTGCAACTGGATCCGGGAGCTAGAGGTCATCCTAATACCTAGGGGTTTTTTTTTTAGGTACTGTGCAAAATCTGTGCCGCTGCTAATAAAAGCAGCATCAGAGCTTCCACTCTGTTCGTATGCTAGTATTATCTCCCGATTCTTGATTCTGGTGTTATACAGCCCCTCTCTGCTACTCTGGTTTTGCCACACGTGCTTCCAGTTCTTGGCTGCATGTCTGGCAGCTGCTGCCTGTCAGATGTCTCCGCTTCCCCAGAGAGGTGGTCGGGGCAAGTGATCGGGCTCTTTCTGTGTGCCCTGCGTTGGGGGAGCTGGGAGTGCTGGGCCAGAGAGATCTTTGCAAGGCCCAGAAAAGAAGCTGTAGAGGGGAGTGGCTGCGTTTGAACCCCACCGAAGGCAGGGGCTCTGGAGGGCAGACCTGCTGTGCAGAGGGACCTGAGCAAGCAGGAGGACTGGGCCAGCAGGAACCTCACGATGCCAGGTCCTACATTTGGGCCACAACAACCCCCTGCATAGCTACAGGCTTGGGGAGGTGTGGCTGCAGAGCTGTCTGGAAGAGAAGGATCTGGGGGTTCTCATTGACAAGCAGCTGAACATGAGCCAGCAGTGTGCCCAGGTGGCCAAGAAAGCCAACGGCATCCTGGCTTGTATTAGAAATAGTGTGACCAGCAGAAGTAGGGAGGTGATAGTCCCCCTGTACTCTGCACTGGTGAGGCCACACCTTGAGTATTGTGTCCAGTTTTGGGCACCTCAATACGAGAGGGATATTGAGGTGCTGGAACGAGTGCAGAGGAGGGCAACGAAGCTGGTGAAGGGCCTGGAGAACAAATCCTTGATTTTTTCAGGAGCGATTGAAGGAGCTGGGACTGTTTAGCTTGAGGAAGAGAAGGCTGAGGGGAGACCTCATCACTCTCTACAGCTCCCTGAAAGGACACTGTAGAGAGGTTGGTGCTGGTCTCTTCTCACAGGTGATTAGTGACAGAACAAGAGGGAACGGCTTTAAACTGCAACAGGGGAGGTTCAGACTGGACATTAGGAGAAAATTTTTCCCAGAAAGAGTGGTCAGAGAGTGGAATAGGCTGCCCAGGAAGGGGGTGGAGTCACCATCCCTGGATGTGTTTAAGGGTCGTTTAGATGAGATGCTGGGGGATATAGTGTAGGGACTTTGTAGAGTAGGGCTGATGGTTGGATTCAATGATCCCAAGGGTCTTTTCCAACCTGAATGATTCTATGATACTATGTTGAGCAACACAAGGTTGTGCACGTGGGACAACCGTCTCTGCCCGTAGGGATGCAGCCTGGGGCTGGCTGGGCAGCAGCTCTGCAGGAAGGGACTCGGATAATAAACGGGATAATAAATGTGAGTTAGCCATGCACCTTTGCAGCGATGAGGGCAAACTGGGCTGCATTACCAAGCTGTAATCATCATGTGGAGGCAAATGGTTGTTCAATTACTCTGCTACAGTCATTATTAATGAGGCCATATCTGCAAAACAGTGTCCTGGTTTGGGCACCCAGTGCAAGAAGGATATCAACAAAGTGGGGAGAGTGTGGTAGAGGGCCACCAAGATGGTCTGGAGCCCGTGACACAGGAGGAGAAGCTGAGGGATCAGGGCTCGTTTTAGCTGGGAGAAGGGGAGGTGAAGGGGCAAGGGTCTAAAACCTTTTGCTGCCTCTAATGGGGTTGTAGTGAAGACACAGCCAGGTACTTCTCAGGTGTGCCCAGTGACAGGAAAGGGGCTATAGCCACAGGTGGCCAGAGGAGAGTTTTGAATCAGGAAAGTTCTTCACCACAGGAGTGATTAGGTGCTGGAACAGATGCCCAGAGCAGCTGTGAAGTCTCTGCCCTCGGACAATGCCAAAACTCAATGGACAAGGCCCTCAGCAACCTGTCTGAACTCTGAACTTGGTCCTGCTTTGAGTAGGAGGTTGGTGTGGAGACCTCCTGGGGTTCCTTCGGACTGAAACAGGTAGTAGCACTCTTGGTGCTGTCATCCTGTGCCAAAGTTTCTACATTATGCTGAAATCCCCTGTGGCAAGTTCCCTCTGCACAGCAACATTGCTGTGACGTGGGAAGTTAGCCAGGCAGATTCACGAATCGTGTCCTCCTTAACTCTGTGTCGGAATGTTAAGAGGAGTGCAGTAATTGGTGGTATCTCTGCAATGTTTTTTAATTCGAATAATGAAATATTTAAACATCACTCATAACTTAAAGCTTGTGCGTTTTGAAGTGCTTCTTTTGATATTGAATTGGTTAAGTTACATGAAAGCATAAAAGCGTAGTTTTAAAGTTGGAATTTCAGATAACTCTCACTTTTTCTTTTTAAGGTCAATGAATGGTCCTTGAAGATAAGGAAAGAAATGAGAGTGATTGATAGACAGATCAGAGGTTTGTACTTATGTCTCATTTTTTGTTTTTCCTTTCCCTGTCTGCCTTCAATTTTTTTTTTTTTTTGCTTTAATTGGGGGAGGCTGTGAAATCTCATAACCTGGAGTACTCTCCTGCATCTGAAATGAAGGAAGATAAATGTGATCCTGGGGCTAGACTCACTCTGTTTTACAAAATGACATCACTGTGAAGTTCTCCAAGTAAAATTTTCAAAAGGACCTGAATATTGTGTGCTTCCAGTAAGACATGATACTCTTAAATCTCATTTGATAAGATGAATTAGACCTATTATCCAGAATTTCACCCACATCGATTTAATGAATAGTATCGGCGTGGTATCTAATTCCACACATAGAAAATTCTGTGGGTATGTACTGGTGTGAAGTGCACATGCTAAACAAAAGTAGCTTGCTGTCAGCTTGGGAAAATTACAAACAGAAGAGAGGGGGAAAAAAAAAAAGATTTAGTGGGTGTTTTGCTATTAAATTGTGAGCATTACACTTTTGAAGATGTTTTGAAAAGCAGAGGAGTTGCTTATTATTACACTGTTGCTAGTTCAGATTTTGTTCTCTCTTCTGCCTGCCTTCCCAGAATCTGAGAATAGGTTTGGGGCTAGATGCGATTTTCCCCTTTTTGTCTTCTATTCTGCCCTCAGGATTGGTCCATGGGATGTGCTGGTAGAGGATATTTTGTGTAAGCATCTGGTTATTAGGCACGTGGCTGTTTTGAGTGACTCTTCAAGGAGTTTGTTCTCCCTTTCCCCGTTCAGCCCCAGCCGCACGCTTCTGGAGTAAGCTGGCAGGGTTCATACGTTCTCCAGCTTGTAGATTTGTACGAGTTGGTCGGAGAGAGAAGCTCATGCAGTACAAAGGTGGTCTTTGTCCTCCTCTCTAAAGTGAGGAACAGGGTTTATGCCTCTTCCAGGAAAATCAATGTACAGTGACATTTGTTATGCTTGTGAATTGTTTTGCGTCCTCCAAGGCACTTCGTGTAGCTGTATCGAGCACAGAACAACTGAAATGTGGCTGATCTTGTTAGCAAAATGTGCTTTAAAGGTTGCATTTTCCATGGGTGCAAACTACCCGTGTGCTCACTATTGATGGTTTCTTGAAATTTTGATTTTCTCTCAACTTTATGCAGGCTGTAATACTTCTAATGGCCAATATAGATACTGGGTTATGTGGTAGTCCGCTATTTTGATGTGGATGTAAATCTAATGATTGTGACGGCTCTAAACATGTCTATATATGTATTTCAGAGTATTACATTCAAATAATTACAGCTCAGCATGTATGAGCTTAGATTAACCACCAACTGTCTGCTATTCTGATAATTCCCATTAAAATAAAGTACAGAATGTCTTTGTAATGGCCATATTGTGCTCGGATTTCACATCTTACCCAGCGTCAGCTGTGGAAGGCTGTGGTTCTGCTGGACACTCAGCAGGCTGCTGCTGAAGGATGACAGCAACGTGCCACTAAAGTTTTTCTCAGAAATTACCCGCTGTAGTTGGATTCTGCCACGCTTCATCATTTCAGTTGAGACTTACATGGGAAATCACTGCAATCTTCGAGTAATGCGGCTGAGCTGGGACCTGTCTGAGCTTCCCTGGGGAAGGCCGTGCTTGATGTGTTTTGATACGGCAACGCTCGGATCCACCTGGGATGAACTGAGTGGGCTTGGATCGCTCGAACACTTGGCTCGCCCAGTCAGCACAGTTACTAATATAGCAACACGCTGTTTCGAGCCATCTGTTGTTCAAACCATCCTCTTGCTGCTGTAGTGATTTCTATTTGGCGTAGGTTGCTTCTGAGGGCTTGGGAGGTTTGAAGAAATGAAAGATATCCTTGTGACTTCAGAATTGAATATTTCAAGTTAACATAGTTGGAGTAATAGAGTAACTTTATGCTTCACTGAGCTTGCAAGTCCCTCTCGCAGGTGCTTTGGGCTGCTCTGTGCCTCCGTTGTGCTCGGTAGTGCTGCGGAGGGACTGGTGCAGTGACTTTGGCTCGCTAGAGGTGCGTGGCTGGCATTGACCTTCCAAGACGGAGTTGACTGTTCTTGTGTATTTATGCTGCTGATCTCATATGCAGCAGGTTGCCACGCAAGTGAAAGCATTCGCTCGAGTACAGGGCTGCCCTACGCTGGTTTGGACGTAGTAGCACAATAGTTGTGGTTGTTTTTAGCCTGACAAAGTGAATGTCATCATTCCTCAGTACTGCTGGAGTACTGCTGCTGCTTTCTGTTTTCTGCTGTACCACTTCAGCTGCTTCTTACCTGCTCTGATACGCTGGGACTCTGCTCGCTCCTGTGTCTGACATACAAATGTCTTCAAGCTTGTGATGTTCCCACAAATAATAGTGGGGAAGCAGTGAGGAGTATGTTTCTCTGATTACAATCTTACACATTTCTGCCAGTCCTTTAGGATAAAGGTGCCATTGAATGATACTGAGAGAATGACTCATCTTGAGTACAGGGTTCATTAACTCCCACGTAAGAAGCTGCGTTGAAGTCTGCAAGTTGGCCTGTGCCAAAAACTATGTGTTGATCCCTTTGTTTTTATAAAAGGTCAATGTCTGGTTCTTGCCTGCGAGTAACTTCTGTCTGGTATAAATCAAGAAGACTCAAACAAAACTAAATTTGAACACGGCCTTTTGCTAGAAATAACTGTTCTTGGGGTCATTTACTTCAACTTTTTACAGGAAGGGAAGCCTAACCCTTACTATCCGAATTCTTTATTTACTTTAGGATAACTTTTTTTTTGCGGACTTTTAGATCCACGTTTCATCAGTGGCTGATTT
Source organism: Strix aluco (assembly GCF_031877795.1). Classification (NCBI taxonomy): domain Eukaryota; kingdom Metazoa; phylum Chordata; class Aves; order Strigiformes; family Strigidae; genus Strix; species Strix aluco. Next base: position 6,754,178 of record NC_133934.1, read on the forward strand.
ATTGCTAAGTCTGGAAAAGGAAAGGGATTGATATAGCCCCTGCTTGCTCCTGCGTTTCTTACTCTGAGCTTTTCGAGGTACCTGGATTCTGCTGTACGCAGCCAGCACTACCTGACAAGGCAGACGTAAGAATAGTCATATCAAATTTGCTAGAGAAACCTACGTTATTTAAGGAAGCCTATTTAGTGATTAATATTTCAAATCCAGCTATTCGATGTTCATTTAGTACAGGCTTAGTTCAGTATTCCTGCTCCAGCATGCTCTTATAAAAAAGCTGTTGAACCAGGCTGGATACCAGGAGAGTTTGAACAGGCCGTTTTAAGTTATATTTAACAATTTACCAGCATACTTGTTTTTACTGTTAAATTATCCATAGCTTTGGTGCTAGCCAACCAGTTTATAATTTGAATATGCCAGTTTATACAGACAAGTATAGACTTGGTTGGGTATCCAGTTAAGGCTCAATGAGTTGTGCCTGATGGGGAGAATATTTAAGTCTATCTGCAAGGATAAAGGCTTTCTTGGGTGGTAATTGACAAATCTGTGGTTCTAAGTAACTCTTAAAGTTGTGGATGCACCCTTATAAATTCACTATATAAGCGATTATGCTCTTTTTTTTAAAGGCAGTGTATATCTAAAACTTTCTAGCCTCTGCGAGATCAGCTTCTACAATTTTTCTGAATGTATTTTTTTCAGAAAAAACGCAATTCAGGGATTTAGAAACAGTGAGGACGATTTTGCCCAAAACAGCCTTCAGATTCTCTTGAAGGTGGGCATATGGGTTAAGCTTTGAATGTAGTCTGACAGGTAAGTATTTTTGCCAATAAAATGCCTGTCTGTCTTCTGAGACTACTAGTTTTAAACTCCTTGTGACACCTTTGTTCCCTCCTGGTGAAGTGGGGTTATCTGGTGATAAACATGGAGGAGGTGATCTTGTAGGCAGGAAATCGATACAGTAGCCTTAAACTATGTATGTTTGTGTGTATGTGTATATTTATATCAGGCCAGTTTGACCATCAGGAGGTTATTCTGAAGTTGTAACTCAAGTAGTCATCTCAGAGAGCTTTGATCTTACTGGACCTTTTTTGCTTCTTAAGAATTCATCTTAGCTCAGCTTCATGCAGTAATATTCCTGGCCAATCTTTAACAGTACTCTTAACTGCAAAGGAAATTAGCACTGGATGTTTAGTAATGGGAATTTTCCTGCTAATATTTAGTTGAATTAATCAGTTAACATGTAAATCGGCCTAGAACAATGTCTTTGAGTAACAGAGGGAATCTGAAATCAAGCAGAAACAATTCTTTGCATTGAAAATACACCCTAACAGATGACTCGTTTCTCTTCCAAATCCTTAACAGCTTGTCACTATTTGCTGTGTTTTTCTGTACTTCAGATATTCAGAGAGAAGAGGAGAAGGTGAAGCGGTCCATAAAGGATGCTGCCAAAAAGGGTCAGAAGGATGTGTGTGTGATCTTGGCGAAGGAACTGATCCGCTCGCGAAAGGCTGTAGGCAAACTCTATGCATCCAAAGCTCACATGAACTCTGTTCTCATGGGGATGAAGAACCAGCTTGGTAAGAACAACTTCTGAGCACTTCTAGCTCTAGAGGTGAGGTCTGGGTTCTCATTTTCAGAACCGAGGTCAAATGCTGGCAGAGCTTGACTTTGGAAGCAGCGCTGCTCTTGCGAGAGGCAGCTGATTCCAGTGGGCTTCAGGTTCCAGGGAGGTTCCTCCCATAGCAGGCCCAGAGGTGTGAGGCTGCTGCAGTTCTACGTCCCCCCAGGCCGAGCACCTACTCCCGGGGGGGACCCGCAGCCGCTCACAGCAGCGCCTTTACCAGCACCCATGTTATGCGCGCAGCTTTCACACAGACATCGGCAGCGCTGACAGCTCAATCCTGGTCTTCCTCCAGCTGAGTAGGACAACACATGTATATACCCGCACGCAGTGTGGGGGTTGTTTCAGTAGCTGCTCTCAGATGCTGGCCCGCTCCCCGGTAACTGGCCCCAGATCTCCCCCTCTGCCTGAGCTGCTGGTACCTGGTCCCGTAGGCCCCTCAGGTTTGTGTGTTCCTGCTCCACCTTGACCCCTCCCATTCTCCACCTTTGGTCATTGCCCTAAACATCCCATAATGTTTCTTATGTTCTGTCACATTCCTTCAATCCCCTTAAAAGATCCGTAATAAGTCTTTCCCGAGCCCAAACATGTTCTTTTCCCTCCCATCCCGTAATGAGTCCCCTGTCCCTGTGGGCAGTGACCCCCTTCACTCTGCAGCATGTTCTGGCAGCTGTTTCCCCGCTGCCCTCTCTGGATGCCCCCCAGGGAGCTCCCATTTGCCTTCCTGGAGTTCCTGCCCCTCTTTGTTCCCTACATCCTCGCTGGCTCTCAGTGGTTCCTCTGATTAGCTGCTCAACAGACAATCTAACACCTTCCCTCAGAGCCTGAGGGTTGCACTGACATGAGAATAATCATGTGCTCTGAAACAGAACTCCTGCCAGTAATTTGGGGCACGTTCTTGGTGTGCGTGCCTAATATCCCTGTGTCCTTGTGGAGCCTGTTGTTTCTCAGTGTTACAGGATCTGTTAACGTGAGGTTTATTTCCTTCAGTAGAATTCCCTTCATCCTGTAAAAGATCGCTTCTCTAGCAAGAGTCTTGGGACGCTTACCAAGTCCTAAATGGAGATGGGGAGGCAATGTTTGATTTCCTTGATCTGGATGAATTGATTTGTCCTGTGGCTTAATACCCAGCTTGGTCCTTTGGGCTTTGCCAGGACCAGCCGTCATGGTGCAACCCCGGCCGGCAGCCAAGTGCCACACAGCTGCTCGCTCACTCCTCCCCCGCCCCGCTGGGATGCAGAGAGAATCAGAAAGAAAAAAAAGTAAAACTTGTGGGGTGGGTTAAGAACAGTTTAATAACTGAAATAAAATAATAATCTTAATGAAAAGGAAGGTTAAAAAAAAAAGAAAAGAAACCCAAGAAAAGACAAGTGCTGCACAACACAATTGCTCACCACCCGTTGACCGATGCCCGAGCAGTGACCCGCCCCCCCAGCCAGCTCCCCCTGGGTTGTACCCCCAGCATGACGCTCTGTGGTATGGAATAGCCCTTTGGCTAGTGCGGGTCAGCTCTCCTGGCCATGCTCCCTCCCAGCTTCTTGTGCATCTCCTCGCTGGCAGAGCACGGGAAACTGAAAAATCCTTAATTTTGGATAAGCGCTACTGAGCGACAACTAAACCATCAGTGTGTTATCAACATTATCCTCGCACTGAATCTGAAACACAGCACCCTACCAGCTACGAGGAAGAAAATGAACGCTATCCCAGCTGAAGCCAGGACATCAGCATATTTCCCTCATTCCTTACCCACATCAGAAATCACAGAATCATTCAGGTTGGAAAAGACCCTTGGGATCATCGAGTCCAACCATCAGCCCTACTCTGCAGAGTTCTCCCCTACACCATATCCCCCAACATCTCATCTAAACGACCCTTAAACACATCCAGGGATGGTGACTCCACCCCCTCCCTGGGCAGCCTATTCCACTGTCTAACCACTCTTTCTGGGAAAAGTTTTTTCCTAATGTCCAGTCTGAACCTCCCCTGTTGCAGTTTAAAGCCGTTCCCTCTTGTTCTGTCACTAATCACCTGTGAGAAGAGACCAGCACCAACCTCTCTACAGTGTCCTTTCAGGTAGGTGTAGAGAGTGATGAGGTCTCCCCTCAGCCTTCTCTTCCTCAAACTAAGCAGTCTCAGCTCCTTCAATCGTTCCTCATAGGATTTGTTCTCCAGGCCCTTCACCAGCTTCGTTGCCCTCCTCTGCACTCGCTCCAGCACCTCTGGACAACCAAATCTGTTGTAATAGACTTCCTGCAGGTATTTTCCATACCTTGGAGCGTTTTAGCATGTAACAAGAGCAGAGCAGAAAATAAAGATGGAGAAAGACTTGGCAGAGGTTAACATGCTACTGAAATGTCAACATATTCCCCCACCCCAGCATTATCCAAGGTAGTTGCCAGTAGATTTTAACACTGGATGAGTGATAAATCAGGAGTCGCAATGTAAACGTTAAGTGTAATCTGACGGTAGGTCAGATGGAGCTCCCCGTGTACCTCATTCAGGAAGGGGAAGCAGGGGCCAGCCTTGCAGCTGGAGGTGTCCTTTAAAAAGGAAGAACTCAAAGCAGCTTCCTCGTGATGCTACCAGCATCTTCATCGTACTGGGAATGTTCTGGTACGCTTACCCCAGCAGTAGGAAGGAATCTAGAATTCAGGCTGGGGCTTCCATTAGCTTGCTTCATCTTGGGAGATGACTGCTAAAGGCAAAGTTTCTGTTAGTTCATTCACATTTCACTTGTAATGTTCTTAAAGAAACTAAGTATTAAAATGAAAAATAATATATGCTGTACCTTCATTTTGCTTCATTAAGGAGTGACCATATTATATACAAACAGGTAAGTTCTCCGTGACTAGGAAGCTGCAAAGTTAGATGGCAGAATTCAGGAACCTCAAAGTACCCTTAATTACTGCATTTTGATCTTGGTATATCAACATACCTGAGAAGAGCCTCTAAGCTGTGTTGTGAGAACAGCCTCTGGAAAGAGTATTGTTAAATTCAGTTTAAACTAGACTTATTTCCAGCTTACCTGCTTCAGGATTAACTTTCTAGTTCACTGTTTGGCACCAAACTTGGGCGTTACAAGTCCTGGCAGCATTGGCTTCCGCTGTCGGGCAGAAGGTCCCTGGTTTGGTGAGCAGTTGGGTGCGGGCCTGGACTGTGGCTGTGCGGGTGGAAGCCTCCGCAGGGTCCTCGGGGATGTCGCTGCGGGAACTGCACTGCGAGTGGGTTGAAATCTCTCTGCAGGCAGCCTGCATTGCTCCCGGTAATCGTACAGCACCAGTATCTTTGCTAGAAACTTATTTTTTCAGATTCAAGTAGGAGTTGAGCTTTTCCAGGAAGGTAGATGAGAATGAAGAAGTCCGTTGGTTTTTTTTTTTGAATGAAATTGCCTAAATGCAAACAAATTTCTATCTGTGTAGAGAGGATATAATTTCTCTGCGTTCGGTGGTGCAGGGATCGTTCAAGCTTTTCTATGCCTCTCCTTCACAGCTGTCCTGAGAGTAGCAGGTTCATTGCAGAAGAGCACAGAAGTCATGAAAGCTATGCAAAATCTAGTAAAAATCCCAGAAATCCAAGCAACGATGAGGGAGTTGTCCAAAGAGATGATGAAGGTAAGATCTAGAACATAAATAAGACGCAGGTGGTGGTGCAGCGTGCTGGAGTGCTGTGTGGTGGCCCCTTTGTCAGAGGGCTCCTGTGAGCTCTGACCAACAGAAGTTAAAGCAGCACATTAATAGTTGGATGTGGGGAAAACCCTGACTTGGTGGTAACACCTGCAACACATTTGGTGTAAGGCCTGGAGCTGAACAAAGCTGCTCAGGTTGAGGGTGGAAGGAAGGAGATCGCTCCCTGTACAGAGCGGTCATGGCTTGGTCATCCTAGTCCCAGGGGTGGGGGGAGACCGAGGCTGACAGCAGGACTTCCCCAAGCTTCTGTCTGTTCTGGGGGAGACTGAATTTCCCGCTTGCAGGGGGTGAAAATGTTCATTAAGAAAGACCCACCACAGTGGGAAGCTGAAAGCCCCATCTTAGGCACGATGGCCAGCCTGACTCTGGGTTTAAACCACCTGGCTTAGTGTCACTGTGTGATGAAAATTCTCTGATTTTAAAGTACACTTATTCTCTGTCGTGGCTGTTATCTTTCCAACTACCAAAATTGTTTTGCTTTTTTCCCTCTTACCACTCTAGACTGTTAGTTCAAATGAATTTATTTCTTAACAAATTTACCATTCTGCACCACAACAGTTTGGCCATCTCTAGGTTACAGGCCCTGCAGAGGAACATTTTTCAAATGCATGTAGAAAAAAGGGAACCTACGTCAAACACTGGCATGTTACATAATTTATGCTTCACGACTGAAGTTTGCAGTTGTATTTTGCATATTTTGTTGGTGGTGTTTAGACTTGCAACAACAAAGACTTAACAGCTTGAGGGTTTCAGAGTGAGAACAGGTGTATTTAATCGTGTTTTCTCACCGCTTTTCCTGCGTGCCAGTTGTACAGACTCGCGCTGAGACTGGAGGCAGGCGTGTTGGCCAGCCCTCTTGCAGCAGGAGAGCCTGGATCCGGGAAGCTGGAGCACCGAGCAGGCAGTTGTTAAATGCCTGGACAGGCGTAACCTGATCTCAAAAGTAGGAAGTGTGTCCTCTTTGCTGTTTCCAAGGGCTTCATGCGCTGCCTTTTTGTTCTCTGCTAGGCTGGTATTATAGAGGAAATGCTGGAGGACACCTTTGAAAGCCTGGAGGATCAGGAGGAGATGGAAGAGGAAGCTGAGATGGAAATTGATAAAATCCTTTTTGAAATTACAGCCGGTGAGTTTGTGCGTGTTTGCCGAGAGCGGAGCCTTGTCCCCGCTCTGCTCAGGAAGCAGCAGCAATTTAAATCTTCATCCGTTCTGACTGAAGGGTGCTCCCCCAGAGCTGTCTGTACCTTTGCTGAAAGGCAGCGTGCTCTGACAAACTGGTTTCTCGGGGAATAGTGGCCAAGAAGGCCGGTGTGGTTTGATAAAACACAAGTAACATGCACCAGCTGCTGGCTGTGCAGGTCTGACTGAGGCTTTAACAGATCAGCGTCTGTCTGTGTGGTGGATCCTCTCAACAATGTGATATTACGTGATTGACTAGATTCACTTATTAACGAAGCCAGGAAATAAACTCAGCTGCGTTGCCTTGAGTCAGAGGCTGGTGGCATTCCTGGCTGTAAAATGCTCTTAGTGTCTCGAGTTGGGGGAAGAACCACCACAAAACAAACAAAAAAATCCAAAACCCAACCCTAACTTCTGCCTTACAGCTCATGAAGTAATGATCTACTGGTTTAGTTCTTTGACTCAGATAATGCTTAGAATGCTCCTTACTGGAATTTCTTGTGACAGGGTGTGAGAGCTGTAGGTAGCAGAGCTGTGTTCAGCAGTAACACGCTGAAAGCGCAGTTCCCTAGCTCCTGCCCTGCTCTTCCCTCTTGTTTCTCTGATCCTGCTTTGCTTGGTCCGTGCTGTTTCCTGGCTGGGAGCGGGTGGGAGCAGCTGTAGGAGCACCAAGGTGTAGGTGAGCACCGAGGTGTAGGTGAGCACTGGCCGCCAGCCCGGGCTGCTCAGGTCAAACAACTCCTGTGTGTCACCTCAACCAGAAGTGACTGAATTATTTTAGATGTATTGAAAGCTGCTAAGTATTACATCAAGACCTAACCCACTAACGAGCCTGGTTGTTGTTCGCAGGGGCCTTGGGTAAAGCACCAAGTAAAGTCACAGATGCTCTGCCAGAGCCCGAGCCCATGGGAGCGGCCGCGGCTGTTGACGAGGAGGAAGACATCGAGGCGATGCAGTCGCGGTTGGCCACCCTCCGCAGCTAAGGGTGAAACAAATGTGTACAGTTTGCCTTTTTTTTTTTTCTTTTGCAATGGGATAGTCTGTCCTACCTTCAAAATATAAAACTTAATATGTGAGAATACTTTATGTAATATATATTATTTTTTTTCTTCCTGGGGATTGTATTCTGCAAGAAACTACTGTAATATATTTCTTCTTGGGGAGTGCAGTCTGTAGAGATTATTTTACTGTTTTCTGTTCAGCCTGTCACCCCTGCGAGGCCGTGGTGAAATGGCAATGGTGGTGTAATGTTCTGTATTTTTAAGGTCCTGAAATACATTCTTAAGTTCAAGTAGCATCTTTCCCTAAAAGGCACTTTGGCTTAATCTGCTACCAAAACCCAAGATCTTTGTTTTTCTGAATCACTACAACTTTTATTAAAGCTGCTTTTAACAGTTGCTCCTGTGCATCAGTTCAGTTTGCATCACTTGTAACTTTTTCACAAACAATATCTACCTCTAACAGCTCCCTCTTGGGTTTTATAACACTTCTTTTTTTTTCTTTAGCACATTTAGGGCCTTCATACCATAAAAAAACCAGCTTTCCATCAAGAGCAGCTGTGAAATTGCTGCTCTGTTCTGGCTCTGTCCAGGCACTGGGGAGCTTTTCTTAGCAAAGGTGGTGTTCAGGTGAGGAGGGATCAGCTGGCAGTGGTAAGAGAGCCCTGGGCCAGGCTGGTGTTAGCCAAGTTTCTGTAGCCCCTGAGGCTGTGGCCAGGCCCCCTCTGCCCTGGGCTGTGCCAAGGGAGGGGAGGAGCAGTGCTCTTGGGGCAGCAGTGGTCAGGTCCAGAACTGACCCCAAAACTGAGCCCATGTAATGACCTTTTTCAGTTGAGTTTATAAAAATTAAACCTGGTACCCAAGAGACTCGTGAGAAGAGCTGCAGCCCCTCACAGCTGCAGAGCAGGGGCAGCTGTTGCCCACTGTGCCTGTCTGCAAAGCCAGTAAGAGAATACAGTCATGTTACAGGCAAACAGGTACAGGCAGAGCTCCACAGCTGGTAGATTGTTAGTCACAAAGGTGCTGCCCCAAAAGGGAGGGTCACTGCAGCCATCCTAACATTTTTGAATCATTCCCAGCACTGTCACTTCGCTATGGCACAGTCACAAGTGGTGAAAAGCTGTTTGCTGCTTAAGTGGCACATTTTTAGGGTCTCCTCAAGGAAAAACTTGAGGCAGTTTGCAAAGTGAGTGTCTACCCTGTCTCTCACCTGACCCTGTCAGTGCTGCAAGAACCTCCCAGGCAAAAGGAAAAAGTTTCTAATTTTAAGGAAGACTTTTTAGCAAAAGTTTATCAATAATTGTATTCAACAGCAAGGGGAGAGGAACAGACAAGGCACATGGACACACAGGTGGTCTCCAACAACTTTCCCTTTCAGCCCTAAAAAACAGAGAGGAGCCAAGCCCTGCTCAGCTCCCTGCCAAGGGAGCAAAGAACAATGCAAGCACTCCATCCACCCCAAACAGAACAGGAACAGGCAAAGGGGAGGGTTTGTTTCTTGGGGTCTTAAAAAATCCAGAGAGGACAGATCAGAAAGGAAAAAAGCAGCTGAAGTCAGTAAGATTGGGTGGGTAACAGCTGCAATAAAAGCAGATTGAACAGCAGCACCATGGCAAGCAAGTTCAAAATCCAACTTCAACAATGGGTCTTTTCACACGTACATTCATACGTGCCTGTAAGATCAGCATGATGCATTTCCCCCCGCCCGGGGAGGGAAGGCACCTGTACTCCAGCTGGCTCCAAAAGCCATCAGACTGCATTACTGCAGTTACTTCAGACTCAGTACCGCAAGCACCAAACACTCAGCTAAAGCGTTGCGCCTTTAAGGATACTTGGCTAGTTCAGGCACAAAACACCAAATCCAGGTTTACTGCTCCTCCTCAGAAAAGCCAGATGGAGCAACTAGAAACAAGCAGGTCTGTTTACTGTCAGCAGCCTCAGCCACAGAGCCAGAGGAAGTTCTCCCTGAACACAGCAGTGTTGAAACCAGCAGCTCAAGCCAGGCCAAGCAGGACATTTCCCTGCACAAGGAGATCACCACAGCGCTTGCCTCGGTTCCTCACCAGCATCACGGATCTCAGCACAGGCAAAGCAAGCTGTAGGTGGTCACCTGAAGATCTGCAGGTCCAACAGCCAAAGGACCTGCCCCGGAGCTGGCCAGGGCAGCCAGCCTTAGCCAAGGCCTGCACAGCAGCTGGGCCAGGCCACTGAGCCCGCTTTGTTCTACCTCGATTAAGAGACTTAATCCCTGCAGTCTCTGCTCCGCTTCAGAGACTGAGGGATGGGTAAGAGGAAGCTTCTTTGATAAACTCTGCAAATTCCCCTCCCTGTAGTACTTCACTGGCTACTAATGATCAGCATTAATTGTTCTGAGGCTCTCAGGTGATGGTATTTTTTTTCAATTTGTTACACACAGCTCAGAAAAGTGACATTTGTCTCCCCAGGAGGTTCCCCTCCTGCCTGGCTCTTCCCACCAGCTGTGCTGTGCATTTCAGTGCTGGACAGGACTCTGAAGAACAGAAAGCTTCATTTTATCCTGGCTTATCTGTTCAACAGAAGGTGTGCTTCTCCACTCTCAACCCCTCTCCCTGTTTTAAGTTTTACCAACATTCTCAGTCTTCCTCTAAGTAATTTTAGAGCAACCTGCCATTTCAGACTGAAGCTGCAAAGCTTGTTTGATACAGACCATAGCACTGGCGTTGGCTGGGCAGCAGTAGTCAAGCTAACTCGTGCTTTGGTTAACCAAAAAACCCACATCTGTCATTAATTCCTTACCCTGAGCCTTCAGATACTTTAAAAAAGAGAGTATGAAGAGTATACGATACAAAATCCTCTTTTGCATTTCAAAGCCCTGTATCAAATTAATTACATTTTAAAGAGTCAATTGAAGAAGCCAGGCAAGGAACAATATCTGAAATAGAAGAATTTTATGTAGACCATTCAGTGTTAAAAACCAGAGAATCAAACATCATTTCAAATTAAAGAGCGGTTTCAAACAGAAGACATTTGATTAAAAGTTTCTTTTAACATTTAGAAATTTAAATACATTTACCTAAAGATGGTTAACCCCCATCTCTATGTTACTATACAATAGCTTAAAGCTACTTTTAAATGCTAGTTCTATGTTAATGTGAAATTTCAGAACTGCATTTTTTTAATGTAAATTGGTTATTAAACTGGGTGACACTGTACTTCCTCCCACCCCAAAATAAATTTTAAAAATTGGAGCTTTACAATGTCTTGAGTAATATTTTTCAAATGAGTAATTTGGAATAGTTTCCGACAGTTCTATAGGAGGTATTTTGTACAGTTTGGAGAGCAACTCCATATAAAGTTCTATTGCAACTGAGCATTCACAGTATGCCACAGTCCATACATATTACTACATATACATATCAGGTTTGTAAACATTGGAAGAATACACAGAACATAGTACCACGATCCTCTGGTACTGCTGAAAGGAAGATGAGGTAACATTCATATAATCTCAAAGTCCACAGAGGTCCTGACTGAGTAGTTAAAACAGCTGCCAACGCTTCTGTTTCATAGTGTGTGGTTAAGGCTTTCTACTTTACGGTCTGCTAAGGCTGGATTCATTAGCTCTCAGTATCCCAACTGCATCTTTAACAGCGTGGTATATGACATTCTTCACCTAGGAGGAAAGAAAAGGCATTATTTTTACAAGCAAGCGGCATGGTTGGGGCAGGTTGGAAGCCTCTGGCTCACAGAAGACACCTGCACAACTTCCCCACACCCTGTGCAGCTCTGCTTTCAGTTTAAACAGGCTCAAGCTTCACGTACATCACCAACATGTGAAAACAAGGCTCAAATGCTAACAGGATAGAAACAAACCCTGTAGCCCGAGGAGAGCATTGCAAGTTTAGCCAGAGGGAAAACAAGAGAAATGCTTGAAGAAAACATTTCAAAAGAATCTCAGCTTCAGAAGGCTTCCTCAAAACTAATAAAAATTGGTAACAATTCAAAAGCCTACAGAAATTGCTCTTCAAGGTTCAATGCATTAAAGGCAGTCTGAACATGAAAGCAACTTGGGTTGTGTAGACACAGCCCTTATGGGATTGGTGAGGGTTGTTTGGTGGGTTTGGGTGGGTTTTTTGAAAGGGTTAAGAGGGGCAGGGTTCATCTTCAGCATTGGTGAGTTACCTGCAGTTTATCTTCATGGTTCGTATGCGTATGCGACAGATATCTAAATTCCTGAGTGAGCCAGAAGCAATGTTTGACATGCTCTGGGGATACAAAGTCTTCTGCAACTTTAATACAACTGTACAAATTATGAACCTAGAGAGAACAAACAAGCATTAGCCATGTGCTCAGACGTCTGCCCAAGTGGTCAGGCTGTAAGAGCGGCCCTGGTGCTTGCCTGGTGTGGAGCTCCTGCTGGAATGAAAACTACATCTCCTAGAAACTGTACAATAGCCCAGCCTTGAACTCCATACTCTTGATGAAGGCGTTTTCTTAGCGATCGGTCCAAGTACCAACTCTGATCATGAATGGGATCGTGATCTACAGGGTTTTCTTGACCTTGTTCTTCCGCAACCTGGAAAGTCACAAGATGACAGGTATTACAACAACCAGCCTTACTGGGTAATTTAGGTGTATCTGTGGTAGCCCACGTGCAGGCACGCCAGATAGAGCGACTTGTACCGCGTGTTCGGGTATAAGTTACACAGTGAAAGGTTTGGATTCTTATTCTGTCCTTAGTTTGTCAAGGCTTCATCATTTCTCAGTCCCCCTTGCTTCACAGACACATTCAAAGGTGGATATAGGAAATGCAAGTAAATCCAATTTACAGTAAGAAGAAATAGAAGGGTTAAGCGATTCGTGTGTGTTCACAGCAGGAACCCCTCTCCTCTATGGGATCAATACTCTCACACTACTGTACAGCCTAGTTTTTTTACCGAGTGTGGAATTCAGCAGGTGTCTGCCCCGAGGCCAGGAATAGTCAGTGTGCTCACTGACCAAAACAGAGGATGCTAACCAGATTTTCAGGAGATAGGAGGCTGGGAGGCACAAGCAGCACTTTAGAAGAGACATTTGAGGACTGCAGGGAGATAATTTTAAAGTTCCGATGTAAATCCAATTTGCTGTAGCGATAATTTACACCCAGGTCTGTAGTCCAAAAACTCATTTGGGAGGAGTTAAACCTCAGTTCTACTCCAAGACAAGCTGCTGAAAGCCTCACGCCTGCAGGCCAGTATACTACAAGGGACTGAGAAGAGGTGTGAGACAGATGTCAAACCTCAAAATGCCAGTGCTTGTCAAATTCAGTATCATGTTTTATCAAGTATAAGTTTTGTTCTTTGTTAATACTAAACAAATCTGCTATAGCTTCTCTAAGCTTCCGCCCAAGGCAGCAGTCAGGCTGACAAGGCCAACAGTTGTTCAAATCATCCCATTTATCCTTTTAAACATCGACATATTAGCTCTTTCCACTTTTGGAGCACTGAAGAAGTTCCAGAATTAAGACCACCAAGAACTCTGGACCATTTGTGGTGAATTTAAATACTGAAACAAGCCCTTCCGGATGTAGTATCACATCTCTATTAAACCTTTAACTCCCATTAAAACATCACCCAAAATACCTCATGCTTTTCCCTTAATCCAAACCTCATAAATGTATGGAAAAATACAAGGTAGGAAAAGGGAGAGAACAAGGAAGAACTTAATGCACCACATATTGCTCTGACATTTCCCAAGAACATTTTAAGAAGGATCTAGCTGAAGAGTGAACCATGTTTTTGCTTAAATCTAAACCACCTATTTTTTGTTCATTACACATCATTACTTGTGCTTTATAAGTGTGGGCAAAAGCAGCATAACTACATGCAGGGTAACTTCAAGCTTCAATTCACTACCCTCCTCAGATCCTACAAGACCCATGGCACATGAGAAGTTTTGTCTTGGATACAACTCAAGTGCACTTATTTCCAGAACAACTGGGATAGAAAGGAGGAGAAAAGTCCAAGGATACATATTTGCAAGGCTATACAGACAAGAAGCTCAGTTTTTAAGATATAACAGCTTACCTTTTTAAGGAATTCCCGGATCTTCTCTGTATCTTTAGCAGCATAAATGTGCCACAGAGCTCCAGGTTTTTCTCGACTTTCAGTAAAACGCTTAATTGTCAATTCATCAGAATCACCATCTTGTATGGTTTTAAGCACTTCTGTGGAGAGTAAACAGAAGCAGTTACACTACAGGACCTTCCCTCCAACCACAGAAATAACCCCCCCAGAAGACAAAAAAAAGACTTCACCTTCTTCTTGATCAGCCTGGCCTTTGGGGATACCCACATAGACCATAACATTAGCTGCATCAGACACATCTAAATGGAGATTTGTTGTGCCGTATTTTCTATCCTCTGGTGTTATTAAGCCTGGGGGAAAAGAAAAATTAAAAAAAAAAAGAGAGTACATTAGTAAGACAACAAAACCCCTTACGCCACTCCCAGCAGCACTATCTGAAAAGACCAGAGAGCTTTTACTTTTATCAGCAAATGATTCCAGCACAGCACGGTATGTTATAGCCAAGACCTTGCCCCATCTTGTTTGGGTCTTCCCAAGTGATCAGTTTACAGGCTGACACATCGTTCCATAGCTATACTTGACGTGTACGATATACAAAGGTCACGTTTAAGTCCCACCTCAATAGGGTTTCTATAGCAATTTAGAATAAAGCATTCTCAGAAACAGTCTCCTTTTCACTCCAAATCAACTGCTACAGTATTTACTAGCCACGATCTCTTAAATGGCCACGATCATGCTTAGTTTTATATGCCATGGAAAGAATTGCTCAAGAAGAGATTAAACACTAAATGATACAGCCCTGTCATGGTTTAACCCCAGCCAGCAACTAAGCACCATGCACCCGCATGTCCTTCTCCCCCCTCCCAGTAGGATGGAGAGGACAAACAAAAAAAGAGTAAAACTCGGGGGTTGAGATAAGTACAGTTTAATAACTAAAATAATAACAATAATGATAAAATATAATATAATAGTAGCAGTAATAGTAATGAAAAGAAATTTAACAAAGAGATAAATATAGCCCAAGAAAAGACAAGTGCTGCACAACACAATTGCTCACCACCCGCTGACCGATGCCCGAGCAGTGACCCGCCCCCCCAGCCAGCTCTCCCCGGGTTATACCCCCAGCATGACGCTCTGTGGTATGGAATAGCCCTTTGGCTAGTGCGGGTCAGCTCTCCTGGCCACGCTCCCTCCCAGCTTCTTGTGCATCTCCTCGCTGGCAGAGCACGGGAAACTGAAAAATCCTTAATTTTGGATAAGCGCTATTGAGCGACAACTAAACCATCAGTGTGTTATCAACATTATCCTCGCACTGAATCTGAAACACAGCACCCTACCAGCTACGAGGAAGAAGAGTAACTCTATCCCAGGGCAGGCCCAAAAAGACGAAGTAATAAAAGTGATACAGCCAGAAGTAGCAAAACAACAAATACACGTGGCCAGCTATAGGAAGGAGAGACTGTGTATACATATGTGGAGCAAGTTGACTGGAAGACTGGGAGTAAGTATTATTGGCTTGAAACCACCTGGACAAAGAATCATTTAATAAAATTATATAATGCTCTGGACACTAATACCTGTAAGTGAGCCAAAGTTAGGTTTTCACACCTAATGGGATTAATCAAGTTGTCTACAACAGCACGGATTCATTTAATTTACAGTCAATTTTAATTTGAATGTGTGGTCAACATGACCTTTAGAGTGAAAAATTCCTTACCGTAGGCGTTGTACATCTTAGGGCCCAGATCTGGTCGTACAAAATAGTTGGGAAGTCGAGAAGCAAGGTTGAGCTTTCCACCTCTCCTAGTGTATTCTGGCAGTGGAATATTTTTCATCAAGTCATCAAACCTAAAGTAATACAGCACAATTTAATGTTAGGAATTGATAGAAAACCAGACTAAAATAGACTGCAACAAAAACTTTCTCCAGTCAGGAAACTCTACTTCTTCCCCCAGGGGGTTTACTGGACACCATGAAAAGGAACAAAACAAGCAAGACACAAGAATATAGCTGATAAAGAAATTTAACTGCTCTGGAATAATACTATTTCCTTGTGTAATCAGCTCAACTAACACCAAATAGAGTAAGTCAGAATCATAGACTACCAGGTTAGAAGGGACCTTAAGGATCATCTGGTCCAACCTTTCCAGCAAAACCACACTCTAGACAGGATGGCTCAGCCCCCTGAATCTTAAAAATGTCCAATGGGGAATCTACCACTTCCCTGGGGAGATTATTCCAGTGGCTGATTGTTCTCATTGTGAAAAGTTTTCTTCTTGTGTCCAACTGGAATCTCCCCAGGAGTAACTTGTACCCATTACCCCTTGTCTTTTCATGTGACTGCTTGCAAAAGGGGAGCTTCCATCTTCTTTGTAGCCACGCTTTAAATACTGGAACATGGAGATAAGGTCTCCCCTAACTTCTCGCTTCTCAAGGCTGAACAAACCCAATTCTATCAGCCTCTCCTCACATAGATGATCAGGGGCCTGAGCAGCCTTGTGGCCTCCCCTGGACCCTCTCCAGCCTGTCCACATCTATTTGTATAGCAGAGACCAAAACTGAACACAGTATTCCAGATGTGGCCTGGCAAGCCCTGAGTAGAGCGGGGTAATGACTTCTTTATCTCTGCTGGTGCCCTTGTTGATGCAACCCAGCACCTCGTTGGCTTTCTTTGCCGCAGCAGCACCACGACACTGGTCACTCATCTTAAGCTTGTTGTCCACCAGGACCCCCAGGTCCCTTCCCAGAGCTGGTCTCCAGCCAGGTAGATCCCAGCCTGTGCTGCACTCCTGGATTATGTTTTCCAAAGTGCAAGACCATACACTTGTCCTTGCTGAACTTTCTGAGGTCCTTGTTAGCTCGCCCTGTCAGCCTCTCCAGGTCTTCCTGCAGGGTGGCTCTCCCTTCCAAAGTGTTCACTTCCCCACTCAGTTTGTCAGCAAACTTCATCAGGGTGCACTTGATCCCATCAGCCAGATCACTTATGAAGATATTAAACAGCACTGGTCTGAATATCGATCCTGGGGGACCTCCACTGGTGACAGGTTGCCAGTTTGAAAAGGAGCTATTTCCCACCACACACACAGACCACTTCTCTAGACTGTAACACACCAGTGTCTCTAGGAAGTGGCTGTGGCGGACCATATGGAAAGCCTTGGAGAAATCCAGGCAGACAGTGTCCACCACTCACCCCACATCCACCGAGCAGGTTGCTTTATCGTAGAAGGCACTCAGGTTTTTCAAGCACAATTTACCCTTGGTGAATCCATGTTGGCTTTTCCCAATCACATTCTTCATTTGACTTGCAATAGCCCCCAGGAGGATTCATTCCACAACTTTCCCAGGGATTGAAGTAAGGCTGATGGGCCTATAATTTCCCGGATCCTCCTTTATGCCCTTCTTGCAAATGGGGGTGACATTAGCCTTCTTCCAGTCTTCTGGGATGTCCCGCAATCTCCACAACTTCTCAAAGATTATGGAGGGAGGCCTTGCAATGACATCAGCCAGCTCTTGACACCCTCAGGTGGATAACATCAGGGCCCATCGATTTGTAGGGGTCAAGCTCCTGTGACAGTTCATACACCAACTCTTCCTTCACTGACAGAGAGTCTGTGTTTGCATTGACCTGGATTTTTGTTCCCAAGACCTGGGGCCCAACAGTGCTGGTAAAGACAGAAGTGAAAAAAGTGTTCAGAACCTCTGCCTTTTCAGTGTTGCTGGTGACTAATTCACCTCTCCTGTTTAACAGCAGGCCAATATTTTCCTTCTGTTTCTGCTTATTGTTTATGTACCTGAAGAACCCTTTCTTGTAGTTTTTGACATCTCTGGCCAATTTCAATCTGAGCTGAGCTTATGCTTTTCTCACTGCATCTCTGCATGCCCTGGCAATGTCCCTGTAGCTCTCAATGGGTATTTTGTCTGCTTTTCCATCTCTGGTATACTTCTCTCTTGGTTTTGAGCAGACTCAGAAGCTCACAGTTAAGCCAAGAGGCTCCACCTACTTCCCTTACCTTTAAAAGGGATGAACTGTTTTTGTACTTCCAGGAGACAGTGCTTGAAAACTCTGAGCACTTGTTAGCTCCTTTATCCTCCATGGAAGCTTCCCTCCATTGAGCTCTGAACAAGCTGAAGTTTGCTCTTCTAAAATCTAAAACCTTTGTCTTAGTACTAACTTTCAGCATGCTCAGCAGGATCCCAAACTCCACAACACTGTGATCACTGCAGCCAAGGCTATCACTACCCCAGGTATTACAAAGCAGGTTTTCTTGGTTTGAGAGTAGCAATTCCAATAGTGCCTCATTCCTGGGTGGCACAACTAACATTTGTATGATGAAGCAGTCCTCTACACATTCCAGGAACTTGATGGATGAGCTGCTGTATTGTTCTTCCAACAAATGTCAGGGTAGTTGAAGTCACCCATAAGAACCAGGTTCTGTTGACGTGAAGTTTGCTTAAGTGACCCAAATATTGCTTCATTGGCCTCATCTTGGCTTGGAGGTCGGTGGCAGACGCCTACTGTAAGATCCCCCTTGGAGACAACCCCTCTGATCTTGACCCAGAGGCATTTGATAGGGCTTCCAAAATTGCTGTAGTTGACTCCCATATACTCAAGGTTCTCCTTAACATAGAGCGCGACTCCTCCACCTCTTCTTCCCTACCTGTCTTTACAAAACAGCCTGTGGCCACCCATTGTGATCCTTCAGTCATGTGATTTGTCCCACCACGTTTCAGTTATTCCTATGATACCATAACTTAAAAACATCTGGCAAAAAAGAAAAAAGCTTCAACTGAACTTTAGTTTTCAAGATGACTCAGGCTTTTAGAAAGCTTCTAAAGCTTAACCAATCACTAGCAATTTTAGGTACTCACTTTACTTGGCAATACATACAGTCAACTACATAAAAAAAATTATAAAACTTGTTTAGCATTTCCAGCTACATCAGTCATTTCTGAGAAACAAAATGGTTTTCATGTGACCAATACTTCTCAAAGCTGAAGCATGTGTCAAAACATAACAGTATTCCTATATTCCATTATTTTGGGAGTGTACCACACAAGTGATGAACAGTTTCTTTGTAAATTCATACCGAGAAGGCATCATATCTCTGAAGTCTTCTCCTGGAGGCCAGTCTTTAAGCTTCAACACCATTGGCTCTCCTTCTTCTGTTCTCAGGCGACCTATTGTCAAATATTAACAGGTCTTAGTTTTTAATAGTTGTAAAACTCAAAGTTAAAAAAAAAATCAAGACAAAAAAATCCTTATCTTAGTTTAAAATCATGTTAATTCCACAACTATTTATGTAGAATCAGAGACATACAAGTTCATCTGACATCACATCTGTGACAAACGTGTTACGACAGGAGATTTCAGACTAGAGAAGTAGCCTTTAGCAGCTCCCCGCCCCAAGCACTTACTACAGTTTAGCTCAGTCAATGGTTTTTGTGTTTGAGGCCAGAGTAGCTGATGATAAAGTCAAATCTTTTCAAAGATCAAGTAACAGAAAAGAAAGGTTTAAGAGAGCCTTCTAGTTCCCACTCTTCTTGCCCCAAGTACCAAATTCCACAAGTTTACATCACACAAACAGATGAAGTAAAACTCCAGATGCCACAGCAAGTATTAATTCTCCTGGAAAAAGTTTGTTTTCACCTAGAAATGAAAACGAAGCCAAATCTCATGCTCACCTCCCCTAAACCCATTTTTTTAGTTCTTTAGGAACAAAAAGCACCAAGTTAAAACAGCAGAACCCAATTACCTTGTGAGCACCAACCCTACATGTGCTCTTTTATGTTTTGCTCAACTGCACAAAAAAGTTGACAGGGGAAGCACGCTTGCTAGGAAGATCCCAAACTGTCTCAGAATGTTGCCCCAAAAGACTAAAGGCAGCCAAACATACTCCTGAAGGAGAGCCCTCTATGGGGCTGACAGTTTCTACCCAGTCCACCACCACACAAGTATACATGGTGAGAACACACTCCAGACACACTGTCCAAGATAAAGAAGCAGCCTGGAACATCTTTTACACTGCTTAAGGATGACAAATTTGTGTTAGGGCAAAATTACTGCTGCTGAATATTTTGCCTATTGGAACAAAAATTCACACTACTTACTTGAAATATCTTCAAATCCATCCCAGAAATCCCCTACAGTAGCTCCAGTGATGATTTCATTGGTCCTGCAGTTAACCAGATCTACTTCCTGTTGGCCAAATTCCTTCCGAAAGGACTCTGGTCTCCAGAGATCTGCATTTAATTTGTGATGCACTCCTGATACCATTACAGGCTATGAGAAAGAATAATATATTCTGAAGTATTATCAAACAACAAAAATTCTAATTCCAAATAATAGAATAAGGTAATGCATAAAATGTACTGAACATTTGAACACAGACACCTTGCAAGCGCTGTATTTTCCAAAATAAATGCTCAGCCTGCTGTACGGGAATTATGCCATGCAGTTGATCATTCTTTATTTCAAGCTACGAGGAAGCTTTTTATACAGAGCTGTAAGTTCAGCAATGTGTTTAGAAAATTATTTCAAAGAGTAAAATATACATCCTTTTACCCAAGGATCTAACAGTGTTCATGTAGTACATTTTATGAAGGTTTAGTGTTGCTTATCATTGCGGTAAGTTTGTACCTTCACTTCAAAGAGCAAAGCACACGAACTGAAAATGAAAAACACAGAAAAACTTAAATACCTGTCCCTGCTTCCAGCACTCCCTGAAGACATTCCAATTACTTTCATTGTTGGGATCTTGAAGACATAGCAAGCGGTTATCACATAACCAGTAGTGAGGCGTATCAAAGCCCATTATCGTAGGCTTTATAGTCAATCCTTGAGGTTTCTTAGGCAAGTCTGTAATGGTTCTATTTTGTACCAGGGAAGCAAAAATGTCATCAAGGATTTTGGGTGTACTCTTGAGTCCATTGTCTGTCTGATTTAAAAAAAAAAAAAAAGGGAGAAAGAAGAACAAAAAAAAAAGAAGTTGGTGCACTTTTCCATTGCCTTGTCCTGCAGACTTTAAAGATGATGTTTACCACTTTCAAAATTTTTCACTTGAGCTCACAATTGCCCAGCGAAACAAAAATCTGCAGAACTTTGTTGTGTAGAAACTCACCATCATTAAATGCCAATGCCATTTCTGACACTTTCTCTACAGCATTCTGGCATAAGAAGTTCTGCTCTGATTTACTTTTCAAGCAACACTGCAGAAAACCATGAAATGCAGCATGGAACAGGGTTTTCTTTATATCAAGAAACAGAAATGCAGTTTCATCAAGGAACTCTCAAGGCCAATATTTTAGCCCACCATTTTGAAGCCGTATCTGTGAGAGCAAACAAAGCCCAGGAACATCTGAAGTGAACCAGTCTGCAAACGAGGTATGAGAAAGATAGTCACCCACCACAGAATGTTTGTCCATCCCTCTGAAAGTTCCTTGATGCTTCTTTTTGAGTCTAATGGGCATGCCAATCAATGCACCTGCCAGGGACTGGCCTAAGTAAATTAATCTGCTTTATCACTTCGTTCCCAATCCCTCACCAAGCAAGATTTGCTGATAGTACCACTAAGCTACTACTCTAGAAAGCATTAACTGGAGCACTGCAACACAGAAAGTGAATTAAGTCCTTTTTCCCAAATGAAGACAGAATTTTACCTGCTGTGACTAATGTCTGTGGTGGTAGTTCACAGGTTAGAACAGGAGTCTAAGCCTAGTATCAACTCAAACCTGTAAAACAAAATTTTCCATATACCTTTCCTCCAGAAGAGTTCAACAGATTCCGCAGAAAACCTGTGTTATTGTTGCTCACAGGTGTCAATATTGCACTGTTGAATGTCTGCAGGGCTGCAGCAGGCTTAGCTAAACTAGGGAGTGTCTGAAGAGATTTATTTTCATTCTTTGAAATAGGTAGGAGGAGTTTCTCTGAAATGAAAAAAAGAGCACATCTGAGAACGAAGCGAGGATTAATCCTCTGAACCATGAGTAGTATATGTGTTGGATTTTTTTTTTTAAGACAAGATACTCCTATATGCATACATACATGTGTGCACATATATATAAATCCCCTCTCAGTATGTGCAGATGAAATACTCCTTTCATTTGACTTTCTTCTATACTCAACATTTTTAAAATCACACATTCTAAACTAAATACATTCTCAAATTGAATTTTCAAGAATACTTGCATCAATGGGATATTAATTCAGTTTTCAAAAAAGAATAAGCTAACCCTGCCAGGTTCTACTCCAAGTCATTGCCAAGGAGGAGTTTTGCAGTACAGGCACTGAACACCCATCCCAGCAGGCAGATTATATCATTCTCAACACACGATATTGCCAGGTCTGATCTATATTCTTCTGACAAACAGCCACAAAGGGTTTTATCTTCACTGGTTCTGCACATACCTTTGTTTTCTTTATTCACATTTCCACTTGTTAGATTTGATAACCAACTTAACGAAGGAGAAGTATTTACTGAAGCAGTTTGTTTACTTCCAATTGGTGACTTTAGAGGAGGATCATGTGTCGTCACTTGTGGGCTCAGGACAAAACTGTTATGTTGAAGGCTAGTCCTCTCTCCAGGTACCAAGTTCTGAAAACGCAAAGTGAGAACTTGCTTAGACACACTCTATTCAAAGGGGAAGCAATCAACATGTCCAAATTCATTTACCAAAAAAAAAAAATCTGATCTCCACAAGAGGTCAGCATTGCATCTCAGTATTGGTCAGAGATGATGATCCAGCAGGATTCGGGATCTGCTTTAAGAACTTTAAGAACAGGGTCCATCACCCCTCCAGACAAGCACAGAAAGCTGAGTTGCCCAGATGCATTTTCTGGGACTGCCTTGGGAACCAAATGCAGTTTAATAGCAGCGTGCTTGCAATTCCAGTGATAGCCAATGCGCAGACCAGGGCTAAGCTGGAGGTTTAGTTCAGTAGAGTAAAACAAATATATAGGACTCCTAAATTTTTATCTTAGGGCAGCAGCAAAAGTCTACTCACCTGCTGGGTCTAAAATATAACTGAATATGAATGCAACACCAGCCTGGCCATCACAATCCAAGCACAGGACTACTGCACATCTCCTGTGCAGCTGATTTATCTACTCATTTGGAGATTCTAGGTAACAGACTAACCAGAACTACTGCTTTGGCCTGGGATTCCTGCATGACTGGCTAAATTTCTTTTCTCTGCTCAAATACTTTTTAGTCAAGAAATTATTCTACACCTGTGTCTGCCTATTGCTACGTTCTTTATTTCATCTCTTAATGACTGCTGATGCGTGGTAAGGATGCCAAACATGACAATCTAAAATGCTTCAAACTTCAATAAGCTTATCCTCACACAACAAGCACATACCTAATTTTACAGAGAGATATAGATAAATTTCAATGCAGCTGTTTTTCCAGGGTCCCAGAGGAAATCTTGAGAAACTGAAGACTGAAGCTATGTCAGTCGTAGGCTAACTTTTGAACCACGTAACCATCTTTCTCACTTTTAATACTTCACAATATTTTTTGTCTCTTGACTACCAACACCAAAATCACGTTCAGCCTGCTTCTTACACTTAGGATAACACATTTACTCTCAAAATAAATTTACCAATAAGCATACAACAGAACTGAGATTGCAAGAAATCAGCTGAATTAAGTAAAATACTGCAAAACTAAGCCATACATTTGTGCTCTATTTCCAAAAGCAAAAAAAATACTACATTCATTTACAAATAAACATATGGTGGGGGTTTGTCTGATTTTTTTAATATAATGAGTAGCAAACTTCCAACTAGGATTCCCAGAGAAATCAGCACATCTCCATACTGCTCTAACCCTCACGATTTTATTCATGTGTAGTTCTTTTATGAATTCCAGCGCTCTTCAGCCCTACTTATTCATTTAAATGCTACATGTATTACATCTCCAGGACCCAAGGGATAACCTACACTTTGCAACCATTCCCACCAGTCTGTTCTTAAGACTTTTCTCTTATGGGTTCTCTCAATCTAATCCCATTTTTGTTCCAAAATATCCTCACTGAGCATTTTTCAAGGATATGTCACTTACTGAGTCACCAGCATGTCAAAGGGACACAATGAGATTTTCCCCAAAACTGAAAAAGAACTGAGCCAGAAGATGATTACTGAATACAAATTCTGAACAAAAACCTACAGGGTGGGGTTATCAGTAGCAGTCAGGACTGGCATATATACAAAGTCAGTTACCCTGGGCTTCAACTAGGGGTACTAGACTGAGGCAAACCCTACACTACAAAGGCATAGTGTGAGACAGTAACAATACCTGTTTTGAATCCTCCTTTAGAGTTGGCTTTGACAGTGCCTTGAACTGCTTATTTGCACAAGGACAATTTGCCTTTATTCCCCATTTTGTTCTTACGGAGTGAACAATATCACCAACATCATAGAGAGCTAAAGGAAAAGAGTCATTAGTGAGCTCACATGTAATTAGAACATCCAGCATTTGATAAGACTTTTTAAGAAATTGTGTATGCTATACAGGTAAACAATAGTACATAAACACAGTTCATCATTAAACAAGAAGTTTTGCTACTTCTTTATAAAGGTCAAAGATAATAAAATAGTACTAAGTACACAGGCTGTCCAGTCTTTGGACAATAAATACTACGCTTTTACTAACTTTATTACTAAAGAACCCCCTTCACTCAGTACAGTATCAACAACATACAAAACAGCAAAAGCTTACAGCATTTTTCTACCCCAATCAAATATTTAAAATACCTTTTCCAGGAATTATTTGTGTAGGCATTAGATTCTCTGGTTCATGTACCTGCCCCTTCACACATTTAAACCAGGAGAAAGTATCTGAATCATCATCTGTAAAACAAAACCATTAAATTGTTTTATTTGTGCATGTTTCATCCTCCTCTAGAAAGCTAGATGTTCTAGTATTATTGATATACCAAACCACAGGTCTACAACATGTTCTTTTTGTTGGGAAGGCTTACTATCTTGTTGTTTAAGGTGGCTATTGACTTCCAAGTTCAAAATATAGCTCCTCTTTCCCCCTCCTCCCTTTCTTTAATGTAGCAATATGCCTTCTCACCTTCATGTAAGCTTTTTTTCTTCATCCTGTAACAATCCACACACACACCAAAGCCACACTTAGAGCAGACCCAATGAAGGTTGAAGATTGTGGTGTCACAGACATCACACATTTCTCGAACTCCACGAACTGCACGTTTCCAGGCTACCTGTCCTGTGGTAATTGACAGATTAGTCAAAGTGTTAGTTTAAACAAAACAAAATATTTGCATGCTAAATATAGCTACACTAAAACACTTTAGTGATAGAAGACTCAGGCTTGCTTCTGTATTGGAACTCCAGAACAAAACCTTTGCTGTTACAGATTCAGAAAAGTAGGTCTAGACCAGAGTCTAAGCAATCAAGACCATTTTGTTTTCTCCTGGGCAGCACCAACTACATCTCTTACTCCTGATGTGTATTTACCCAAGTTATCATGCACACTCCTGACATTCTCTTAAGTGCAAAGTCCACAGCCACCCTAGAAAAAAATTGTTACTACTAGCAAGCTAAACTTAATGTCTAGCTTGCCACAACCAGCTTGTCCTTATTCTATATTCAATAGCACAGTGGGCAAGTAGTTCTAGTCCTTTTAGTTGGTCTTCTGTATGGTTATAGGCATGTATCAGACCTTCTCAGAATGGTGAGGTGTTCTTCTCTGAAGAACTGACCACTGCTGTTCAGGTTTCTTACGTAACTGTTATGTTCCACCTTTCCTCACCTCAAGTCACTTCTTCAGTTCACTCAAAACATCCCAAACATTGACAGTATATTTCAAAAACATAGAGGCCCATCCAGGGCTGCATTATGTACAGACTATTTCAGACTAATCTTCATTTCATTATGTTGCCAGCTAGAAAACTAGACTAGACAAAAAGCACGCATCTGCCACCTCCCACCTCCTTCCACACTTGTAACTTCACTGAAACTTTTCTGCCCACGTTTCTTAATTTTAAAAGCAAGTTAAGAGAGACCACGTCCTAACGTACGCTAAAAAAACCCCACCAGGATCCAAGACATCTGTTGCTTTTCTTCTGTATAATGCCCATTAACTATGTATGGAACAAAACAAGAATAGCTTGGCACAAGTTGTTCTTAAGTAGGAGGTAAAAATTGTTTGACTACCTGCTTCAAAATTCTTCCAGGAGACAGAGGTCTAAATATGACTAGCCCCATTCTTCTCTGCCTTTTAAAAACATGCACTATATTTACCATTTTCTAGGCCAATCCTCCAGTTTCCCCGAAACAAGATGAAGGGGTTTTTTGTTTGTTATCTTTTGCATGCCATTTCATAGTTCAGTTTTCTGAACTGTGTCCTTTTCTACTCCTCCTATTCTTTTGTTTCCTCTCTGTAGTTTGATCCCATCTCCTCTTTCTATAGGTCTCCTTTTGGCACTTGGTGACCAAGGAGCAACGTGACCTAACAAGCTGTTCTTTCTACACTGATCAATCTTTTACTACACAGGGATAATTTCACTTGCCCTTTTCTACTACTTTTTCTCCCTCACACTTTGTCTGTGGCTCTACCTACCAGTCTGGTAACTCACTGGTAAAAAGAAAACAACCATACTGCAGAGTGCAAAAATATTCAAACATAAATGATCCCCTAAAAAGTAGTATCTGAACAAAATATTTTGACATTCCTGAAAAGGTCAGTTTGTCAAAGACATACTTTTAATGAAATGGTATGATTTCAACTGAACTCTGCCAAGAAAAGTTTACTATAACTTCAAATCATGGTGGCAGAAGAATCTACCTTTTCCCTGTGCCAACCCAGTGAGCACTCTTTCACTGAACTGCTCAAAGAATGAATTACTGTAAAAAGAATGAAAGACTGCAAATTACTTCTTCCCTACCCAGGGCATTAAAAATATCCTCAATTCCATTAAAATGTAGTTCCCTTCCTCTCACCAGCCAGGGCAATAAGCAATCAAAGAGGAATTAATGACATTTTGCTCCTTTCAAACCAACTCCAGAACTCACATCTGTCTTCATTTTTTTAAGAGAAGGGTGTTTCTGGTAGGTGTGCTAACAGATGCATCCTCTGCTATTACAAATCAGCACCCCCCCACCTTTGTTTCATGAATTCCACCCAAAACTTCATCCTTTTGAAAGTGTTTCAGTATTCCAGTCTGTACCTTTCACTCTGGCTATTGATCCTTTAGCTCCACAGGCCTGAATGTGTTCTAGTTCAAAGAGCAGATTCCAAGCAGTCCAGGGTAAGACCCCACAGCAAGTATTTCTGAAATATCTCAAGTCTTCCCTCCCCTTCTGAAGGGCATTCAAGCCTGTTTAGTTTTTTTCTTCTATTCAAAACCTCGGCGTGACTGGTAACCTAATACCATCTTTGTATAATGTCAGTACTACTCAAATACAGAAGGTATTAGGTAGACAGTCTTCTAAACTGTACTGCACCTCAGTCACGTACTTATAATCCAAAAAACAAATATAGTTTTAAGAGTCCTTCTACTCTGAGAAGTGATTATGCAAGACCACAACCTTGTCCATTTGTCTGCTCATAGAATCACAGAATCATCTAGGTTGGAAAAGACCCTAAAGATCATCTAGTCCAACTGCAAACCTAACACTGACCGTTCTCAACTACACCATATCCCTAAGCGCTGTGTCATGTTTGCTACAGAAAGGTTCTGATGAGGCCAAAAACCCATGTTCAAGGACACAGGGTTTGCCTTGTCTGCACTGATGAAGGTCTACAGTCAGTTAACCCCATCTGTACCACCTCTCTGTCTATTCCCAGTAGGGCTGCACATATAATCACTAGGAACAGTCCTACTGGAAAGTTTCACGTGGAGGAAAAAAAATTTCTTTACTGACTTGACAGGCACCATTAGGTCCCTTGTGCAAGAATAACAAAATAGGACCAAAGCAATCTAACAGAATCTGTGCAAAATTAAAGCTTTATTTCATTTACATGCTAAGAATAGATTGTTGTCAGCCACCTGCTGTTTTACTTAATTTAAAAATTTTTTTTTACATTTTGTTTCATAACAGAATTGCACTCTGCAACAGGAAAAGTAATTTGATAAATTGAGAAAAGTCTTCTGACAAAGAAGGGTAGAATTACTTTTCCCTTTTCCCCTGCCTGTGAGCAAAGACATGTTGACACTAGTTCACACTGGATCTTAACCATTACCCCTCTGAGAAAAAGAGGAAACACTGAAGTCTTGTATGACATTTCCAAATGCATGCAATATGTTTTCACACAGGTCAGAAGCCTAAAGTTTCACATAAAGTTACTAAAATACAGATCATTTTAATACATATTGATCTTACTGTGTGGTTCAATTGTAGACATAACTTCCTTTTCAGATATCACTAGTTGACAAAAGTGGTCTCCAATGTTGGCTAGGATATACTTTGCTGTGTCAAGATCTAGACCCACAACATTTTTTGATAAAGGTAACCACAAGCTAATAGCCTCAGGGTCATACTTATTTGGAGTTAAGAAACCTTCCTCACGCAGTATTCCATGCTTATTAAACTGCAACCTGTGGAAAGAAGGGGAAAATGAGAAAAGCCCATCATTTCAAATGTTTTATTAGTTTATATTCATTCCAATAAGTCAGTGCCTGAATTGTTAACACTTATACTGTCTGTCAATGAGTTTTGTGTTTAATGGTTACAACAGACATGGGTAAACGTACTGGTCATTAGCATTAAGCATGCTTAATGTACTGCTTGTTTAAAAAGAAGACCCAAAACATCAGGTTTTTTTGTAGTAAGGTAGATTTCCTAAAGTGGTTTTTTTATTCACACAAAACTAAATCAGGTTAACATTTTTAAAATGCATTGGCATTAAGGATCACATCTAGAAGAGGTAACTAAGAATTTCATCTAGAACTATGTACAACTCACAAGAGAAGGTAGAGCACCTTAAATATAGAATATATTTCAGTAACAATTAATTTGGAAGTAGCTGCCAGAAAAAAAAAAAGGCAAAATTTGAGTAAGATATATTCTTGAGTGATTCCGAGTAGGTGAAAAGAATGATATCTATATTGTTAATAGTTTATCAAATAAAAAAAAACATCAGGAGTTCTGCTCATGTTTTCATGAACAATTTTACTAAATGCTGTAATGGGAAGTTGACTTTGAATGACAACATGTGCTCCCTGTGGTGTTAAGTGTGGTAAAAAAAACACATGTTGGCTACTGTTAATCACTAGACAAACACCACCTTCAAACTTCAGATTTCACATTCTATACAACTGGACAGTTCCATCAGGTTCAAGCTCTAAACTGAAGGATTCAACTGCTTTGAACTGCACCACAAGTCTGGATTTTTATGCAAGAAGATGAATTAGCATAGTCTGTTGTTACTCTGGTCTCACATGGTTTTGAACATTTCAATGAATGTCAGATTATCGCAAGATTTACTATAGTAAAATCTCTAATCTGAGATTTAGAATGAAATAACAGATTAGTAACTTTTTTTTTTAACCTTTAGCTGCAAAATGTGCAAGGGGGATAGTGTTACAGTAGAAGAAGAATAAACCTCACAAAACAAGAGTGGGTTCCCCCCCCCATGATCTCTGTAACCTTTCTGCTTTCACTTTTCTCTCTTCAAAAAGTCTTCAGGCCTATAGTTTCTTTCTACTCTACCTAGAGACTCAGAAGAAAGTCATTCCTCTGAAAACCAAAATGAAAACTGAGAATAAGCAAGCTTCCCATGTCTCGTGATAAACTAGTATTTTTGCTTTTCCTCTGTAATATCACAAGCGCTACCCTTCTTCCCATAAACCACAGTCCATGCCTCTAAGTTTAAATTGGTTTTTAAGTTTAAGTTTAAATGGCTAAGTTTAAGGGGAAATAAAAAGAAGCATGCAACAACATCTGGACACAAGATCAAATAGTTCATGGAAAAAATTTACACAACTTGAAAACAAAGGAAAGGCCACGTTAAAAACCAGCCAGACACTGCAGTTTGACAACACGGGCTTATAGACAGGTTTCAAGTAACAGTTTAACACCCTTTTTGAAAGGGTTCCTCATGGTGTCTTAATAACTAAAGAGATAAAACATCAAAAGACTTTGACTGTTCAACTCAAGAATCAGTCTCCGAGGAAGCGTAGGTGAGGGGTAAAGGATCTGAAGCTGCAGATTAGGTTTCGAAAAGCAACCACCACTTGGCAGTCACTGGGTTTTCCTTAAAGTTGCCTTGCTGACCCTCCCCATCTGCCCTCCTGAAACCCAGCGAGTGTACTGATTATACGTTTCTCTGGCAAGCTTAAAGAAGTGTCACAAACTCTCAAGTGTAAAGTGGAACAAAGAACTGAGCAGCACAATGTAAATTATTATTTTGCCCATTACTATTCTGTAACTCCAACTGAAAGCCACTGGCCACTTACTGCAACTCTTCTGCAGCTGCGGATATATGACTAACATTTCACACATCCAGCTGCTAAACTTTGGGAGATGTGTATGGAATCTACCCTGTCACTAGTATCTCCAATACTACTGAGCTGTAGCACTCAAACTAAACTCATGTTATCCCACTGGCATTCAGCCCAGAATAGCAAAATAAAGAGCTCAAAGTCCTGCCAAAATATTTTCTACTCAAATTCAGTAGTTATAAAATTTCTAAGGGCTTAAAAAACCCCACAGGCAACCTCACATTAGTTAGGTATATCAGCCTTATAGCTTAACAGCTACACACTAACATCCAGCAATTTTCAACCAGAGACCTAAGTAGAGTCAAAATTGTTCTTACCTTCTAAAGTGAAAGAATCGACAAAAGACAGTGGAGTCTCTTTGCTCTTTGTTCTTCCGATAACTGTCCAAACGGCATTCTCTGCATTTATGCAGGTGAGGTGCAATATTATTGCAGGAACCATCCTGTACAAATGCCTCTCCACTTTGCTGCAGCTTCTTCACTTTAGCAGCATCTGCTAAAATTGACTTGCGAACAATTACTGCAGGGAAGAGTAGTGTAGGTTAGATAAGCTTCACCTTCTCAGATAAAGGTGCGAGAACATGTATTTTAGCAGAAGATCCATATCAACTTTTCCTATAAAGTTTCACATTACATTGAAACAAATTTATGCTAAAATATTTGCAGTTGGCAGAAACCTCTTTTCAGGTCAGTAGAAACTTTCTCAAGCTATAGTTCCACTGGAGTCATAGTCTGTGGACCCAAGTTTAACAGCTCCTTTCACTCCTCCACAGAAGAATATTTTGAAAGAGCGTCTGCTTTTAATAAAAGTTCTTCAGGCATCAGGGCTGGAGTACCTGAGCACTGAGTAGACCAGGGCATGAAGCAACCACATTTCACAAGTAGCAAAGACAGAAGTACAGCCTGGCCATTTCTCAGTCCTGTTTTTCACTCTTCACAATGCAACAGCTTTCAGCATCTTACTCTAACAGATGCCAAACATCTCTCTGCCTCTCACACCAGGGGTGAGGTCACAACAGTGACTGCTTGGCTGGCTGTGTACCCGTGTTAATTATGGAATAGCACATGGTAATCCAAGACCAAGCAACATGAGATTGGAAAGAAGAGGTGGGCGTGTAGGGAAATTCCCAGAACCTTGAATGATCAGTTGTACCGCCTGCTGCACAGCACAATACATAACATCAGGAGCCCAGCTCCTTAAACAACTACAGTCTTGCCCATTCTGTCCCAGGTGGAAAACCTGAAGAGCTCACCAAGTGGAACTGGGCCACAGAAAACAGAAACAAGGTGGGTTGTTTTGGAGTTGTGTGGGTTCTTGATGGGGTTTTTTTGTTAGTCAGGTTTTTTGTTTGGTTTGTTTTCAGAACAGTTATTAAATGAAAGCCCCTCTTGAACAAAGCTTTGTTGAGAACTGCTTCCACCTCTCACCATGCTTACAAAATTTAGGACCATTGCTAAAAAAAGAAGCAGTCTCATTATGCCACCATCATTTGCATTCCAAACAGAACCTTGTTTCTGTAACCCGTTTTGCCATTTTGTTCTTGCATACATTTTGTAACAGCTTATTTCTAGAAATTAATGATTAGTCCTCTTCCTTTATCAGGAAAGGATGTTTTTCTCAAGTTTATTGCATTCCCATTATAGAAGAACCCACAAATGACTCAACTTCCAGATTCACTCACACAATTTAAACTACTGATTTTTGTATATGTTGCAAAGGACCTACTTTACGTAGTTAGACAGAAACTACAAGGTCTTTCAAATGACAGGAAGTTTTAAAAAAAACTTACTATTATCCTGGACCTTGACACTTCCAGTCCAAAAGCTTTCATTTTCATTTTTGTCATAAAGAATCTCATTTGAATTTCTTCTAACAAAAAATTCCATGTCTGTAAGTTCATCAATCTTGTTTCCTTTGTGGCTGTTCTGACTTTTGCAATTGCTTTGTGATTTAACTCCAGACTCAGTAAAAGAGAGATGAGCATCCGAGGTTGAGGGTCTACAATCTAAAGTCCGCTGCAGTTCAACAGTGCTACTGACTCTGGGTATTGCTATGGAAGAGTTAAGATGTTGCAACTGTTTTACAGAAATGCATTCTTTTGAAAAGTTTGTTGTGGACTTCATAAGAGCTTCATTTGTATTTTTCAGGCTGGTTTCTTTTTCATTAGCTGAATCAGTCAAAGATGAAGATCTTAACGTTGTCAAAGAGGTATATTTACCATTTTGATCATTAAGATTTTGCGTTTGTTCTTTAGATATAAACCCCACTTTAGGAAAGGCCGTCAAATCTTCCTTCAATGGTTTAATTCCAGTATTAAGACAAGAAGGATGAGTTTCCGGTAAGCTTCGTCTACATGTGCTGAAAGACACAACATGCAATAATTAGACAAAGAAAAAAGTGTCAAACATCAGCACATCAGCTGTTCAATCTAGTCATATTTAAAGCTTGAAAGAAGAAATTTAAGCATATATTCTTTGAATTCTGATGTTCCAAGATTTTAAGTTTTGTGCAAATCATAGAATCACAGAATGGTATGCGTTCTGTACAAACCTCATGAAGTTCACCAAGGCCAAGTGCAAGGTCCTGCACATGGGTTGGGGCAATCCCAAGCACAAATACAGGCTGCGTGATGAGTGGATTGAGAGCAGCCCTGAGAAGGACTTGGGGGTGTTGGCTGACGAGAAGCTCAATATGACTCAGCAATCTGAGCTCGCAGCCTAGAAAGCCAGGCTGCATCAAGAGAAGTGTGGCCAGCAGGTCAAGGGAGGAGATTCTCCCCCTCTACTCCACTCTTGTGAGACCCCCCCTGCAGTGCTGTGTCCAGCTCTGGAGGCACCAACATCAGAAGGACATGGACCTGCTCAAGCGGGTCCAGAGGAGGCCATGAAGATGACCAGGGCTGGAGCACCTCCCCTGTGAGGACAGGCTGAGAGAGTTGGGGTGGTTCAGCCTGGAGAAGAGAAGGCTCTAGGGAGACCTCATAGCCGCCTTCCAGTACTTAAAGGGGGCTACAGGAAAGATGGGGACAAACTTTTAGTAGGGCCTGTTGTGATAGGACAAGGGGTAATGGTTTTAAACTAAAAGAGGGTAGATTTAGGCTATATTCAAGGAAGAAGTTCTTCACTGTGAGGCTGGTGAGGCCCTGGACCAGGCTGCCCAAAGAGGTGGTAGATGCCCCATCCCTGGAAACATTCAAGGTCAGGTTAGACGGAGCTCTGAGGAACCTGATCCAGCTGAAGACGTCCCTGGTCACTGCAGGGGGGGTTGGACTGGATGACCATTAAAGGTCCCTTCTAACCCAAACTATTCTATGATTCTATAAAAAAGAAAAAATATGGCATAAGCAAGCACATTATGTATCCAGGACAATTAAGTCTAACACTCTTCTGTGCCAATATTACAGAAGACTTGTTACTACAGATCTTTAAAATGACCTCTGAGTTTGTTTTGCTAAGAACTGGAGTTATTTTTGGAGGAAAAGTCTGCGTAACAAACTGATTCCTTACCCCTGAGGAGTTTCTGCACCAAGATTGGGTGGCGAGTTAGCTGGCAGGGGCAGGCCTTGATGCCTTTGGTCTTTATTAGCAGGAGTACATCCTAGCAATGCTTCACCCAACACAGTTGGTACTGACTGCACTTGTCCCTGACTGGGAGAAACCTGTAAAGGAGATTTGAACAGTTAGGAAAATTCAGGATAACAGAAATACTGCTTTTCAGGGTTCAGCTTAAAAAAAAAAATAAATACATAAATGCTCTTTCCACTGTGTTTAATAAAGCTTGTTGAAGTGAGGACTCAGTCTGTAAGATGGAAAGGCCTTAGAGTGTCCTTTTAAACCTTACAGGTTCCATGAAACTGTTCACGTTAATTTTCTCCCAATTAACAACAAACTTTTTTTGAGGAAGGCGTATGAAGAAGTTGGAAAGGAAGATAGAAAGCTCTGCTCTTTGTAACTGTCAGTGCAATAATCTAAAATAATTGCAGTAATCGGAATTCAGAAATAGCTCACAGAGCTCATCTGAAAATCTTAGAGAAAATTAAAACTGTGAAGTTAGTCTGACAACATTACCAAAAATCTACATGTGAACTTCCCTGTAGTGAGAAAAAAAATCTTCGTACCAGAATTCTAGAAAGTCTTAAGTAAAGAAATTCTGTGCTGATTAAATCAGCCTCACAAATCTACAATTCTTTTAGGAATACAACAGGCCTACCAAATTAGCAAGTGTCTTTAAAAACAGTAGTTTTCTGTGGGGCTCCTTCCTCAGCATCCATATTCCACTCCCACATACACAACTTACTGCTGGAAGTTACACTACAGTCTCATTACCATCAACTGCAAAGTATTTCCTTTCTGCTTTGGTGTAACAGCTGTCAGGCATCAAGACAAGCTCT
Source organism: Strix aluco (assembly GCF_031877795.1). Classification (NCBI taxonomy): domain Eukaryota; kingdom Metazoa; phylum Chordata; class Aves; order Strigiformes; family Strigidae; genus Strix; species Strix aluco. The sequence goes on from NC_133934.1 coordinate 6,788,560, forward strand.
CAAAAAAATGCTGGAATTAACTCCATATTAGAAATCAGAGTACTATCACATACTAACTAAAACAAAAAATGGCTATAGAAACAACAGAAGCAGATTATGACTGCAATATACTAGCTACGTCATGCCGATTTGCTGCACACTCTTCCTCAGCAGTAAATACAAGATAAATCACTCTTTTCATTGAGGGATCCTATCCTGTACTTGCTACCTCATGCTGTATCTTTGCGAAGCCATTAAACATTTCCAAAAACGATACCCAGTCATCAGCCAGATCCTCACAGTTGACCAGGCACAGGACTGACTGCACAGAAGCCAAGAACACAAAGCCAAAAAAATGAAACAAAACCCAGCCCTCCCATCCCACCACTGCTCTATAGCTTCCAGAAGTCTACTCCTGCCTAAAATGCAATTTTCGGTCTGAAGCACTGGGGAAAAATTATAGGGCAAGTCTGAAGGACTGTTCTTTAGCCAAGCTATTATTTTTCATTTGCATTTCTATACTTAAGTTATCCAAATAGTTTTTTGATCTTTGAGACAGTTTTCTCATATCTTGGTGACACTTGGCAGGTCACTCGCAGAAGAAATAAAGGCAGACATGGAAGTACTAGAAATGTAGTCACATTCCCTTTTTGTACTGAAACAACATTCTTCCAGACTGCAGCTTGTGTAGCTTGAATCCTAGAAGCATGCAAGTGTAGCTGAAGGTTTTAGGTTTAAGCACAAAACAGTTAAAGAAAGAGTGAGAAAATCAAAGGTTATAAACTTGAGAACAGCTTTGTGTTTTCTCCCACTACAGAATACATGACCAGGCAGGCTAACTCCTAAGCAGAAGGAGGGGGCAAAAAGCAGTTAAACCCCAGCCTTCAAGGCTCAGTAACTTTTTCTCTGATTATCACAAGGCAAGATGTTTTACCCATGCCTAGACAAGTTCAAAGAACTCAACACACCCTCCTAGGGATTATATTTATTATTCTACTTTCCTATCTAATCCTTATTTAAGACTGTTCTGAGAAATGACATAACCATTATATAACAGCCATATATAACATAGTAAGACATTACCTCAGGAGAAGATTTTGTCTGTTTAGCATGAACACTTCCACTATTCTCAGATGACTTCCTTTTCACGCCCCCAATTCTTTTAGATTTATCTGGAAGGGAAGGTGATTAAGCTTAGTCCATTTATCACAAATATGCTACTTAGTGAAGGACAAACAATAACAGGTCTTACCACATTTTCCATTGTTGTCATATATGATTTCAACATGAATTAACTCCGGATCAAGAGTTTTTAAAGCTGGAATCTTGGAAAGAACAAAAACACAGAAGCAGCCATTTAGAGAGGTGAAAGTTACTGTTTGAATGTATTTATCTTAGATGTTATATCTATACTAAGCTTAGACACTTTGCTTCTAGGTTCTTTGAATACCATGTTGATTTTAACAATATACTGTTGTGACAGCGTCTCTGCATGAAAACACACATATGAACTAGTGCTTCAGAGCACTGACTATACCGCATGGAAGGCAAAGAAGCCAGGATCATATGTTTGCCTCACTCTTCAAATAAAAATTCCAGGTCTCCCTTATGTTGTGTAGAAGGCCATTTGTTATTTGATCATTCTACCAGCAGCATACAGAAACACTGTGGGGTAATAGATTATTCTGCACTACACTGATCCCCACTTTAAGTTTACTAGAGTAAGGACGGAATTTAAAATGGTGTTGGTGGGGATATAAATACAAGTTCTCACCCATTCCCCATCTCCATCTGTAAACTCACAGCAACTGGTTCTTACCTCCTGACAGTTGACTTCTAGAGTTCTTGTAGCTGGATTACCATTGACAACAACTGCTGTGAACCACTGAGTAGATGGATCCAGGCTATAAATTCTAATTTTTGAACCAATGATATTTTTTCCACCTTAAAGATTGAAAAAATAGAAGAAAAGGGAGCTTAAGAAAAAGGGAGCATACCAACGTGAATTTGCCAACAGTACTGCATGCAAGATGCAAATAAGCAAAACAGAGAACCTTGAGACAACTTCCACATCGCTGGGGGGTGGGGAAAAAAGCATGATAAAACTATGTTCCAGCTAATGGAAGTTGAAGTTTTCTGGAGGTTAAGACACACAGCAGCAGCCAGACTGACCTCCAGATTTCAGACAGGCAGGCAGATCAGTGGACACGAGAATCAAGATTCAATGATTACATGAGAATTTTTCCTCTCTTTACAGTATTGGAAAAGACAACTCTAAGTTGCAATATTTACTTTTCCATAAAAATAAGACATTTCTTGCACATGCAAACACATGACTAGAAATATACTTGTATGAACCCAGTAATTAAGAATTTGAAGCTGGCAAATCTAAAAATTTTAACAATTAACAATTTTAACTTGGCTAAAAAAAATTAGTCTCCATATAACACTTTGGAAGTTTCTACAAATAATCAGCAAACTACAAAAAAGAAAAAAAAATTTAAAAAATCGAGCTATTTGAAACAATAAACAACTCCAAATAATTTCAGTGACAATTGCTACAAATTTGATATCTTTCACAAGTGCCAGGCCATCTATGTGTCTAAATTACATACTCTTACAAGGGAAATACTTGAAACTTAAATCTCTATAATCCTTCATATTTTGCATTCATTGATGCGCAGAAAGTGGAATCACTATTTCAAAAAAGCTTTTATCCCTGAAACAGATCACTGTAATTTACACTATCACTGCAATGGCTTGAGTATTTATTGCCAGAATTTCCCACTACGGAATATGCTTGTACCTTGTACCAAGCGTGTTTCGTCTACATGTTTCTTAACTAAAGCCTGAATTTCTTCATTAACATTTTGATCATCCTTAAGAGGAAGCCTGGAACTGTCCACATCCTATTTAGGAAAAAAAAAAATATAGAAGTTGGCATTAAGGATAATGCTTTTGATTAACAAAACCCCGTAATATTTAGAAACCAGACAGCAGCAATTCATACAAGTCCAACAAGTTTTGAGCAGATGTAAATGCAAATATTTTATGTTTCCATTTATGATAATAATGCCGGGATCCAGTCCATCTCAAGACACCATTATAAAACGTTCATCTGAATGAAAACAGCTACATCTAAATCAGTCATAATTATTCAGCATCATATATATTTATAATTTAGGGGTTTTTTTCCCCTCTACTGTTATCTAAAATAAGCTACTTGACAACTTTTAGAATTGATTCTGAAATGGAAAGTTTAGAGCAAGTTTTTGCCAATGGCTCAGAGTGCTAATAAAAAAAGGGTTGGGTTTTTGGTTTTTTTTATCCCAAGCACTGCTCTAGTATCTGTAAGAAGCAGAAGGCTGAAAAGCCAGTAGTCAGGAAACTGTTATTCACGATGCCAGAAAAGCAGTCTTCTCCATTGCAGTATTGAGATAAGGCTTCTACATAAAGAAATCTCTACTCTGTTCTTGAGCCAACATGGGCAAGACAACAATCTACAACTCAAATATAGCTTCAAGTGATTCTTTTGCTAGTCTCTCAAGAGGAGTTCTCTATTTGCTGACTGTTAACAAGTCAGAGTAGAACACTAATGATGGCACTACCAGCAGTCTCAGCATGGGACATCTATTACTAGTTTTATTCAGACTGTTTATAGGTCTTGTGAGTAGTTTCCTGAAAAAGTTAAGTCCTTTATCATTAGCAGATACTATTCTTCAAAACTCCTGAGCAGCGCAATTGTCCAACCAATCTCTACCTAAGTTTCACTAACAAACTTTCCTCCTGCTGCTCAATAAAGGGACTATAATTCAACCCTCTCATTTACATCCTGCCTAATTCCTCATTTGTTTAGGATTAGAAATGAGGTGTTTCTATTAAATAGCAATATTTATTCCAGACATCCCTGCAACTCCTTTCATAGTAATGATAGTCATGTTCAAGAACAAAGGGAAACTATTCCAGACTATCCTCACCATCAACAGGATACAACTGCTGTCACCTGAGCTAACTGTCCTAGCATACTCCCTCATCCAGCTCTCTTAAGTGACCTTGTCCTGGATCAGCTTCAGAAGGTTTTTAATCAGACATATTAGATTCAGAACTGCTATCTGAGTTATAGCAAAAAGCACCTACTCCAAGTTTTTACCCATCTCAAGTCTGCATTTAGAATATATTGACACATCTTAAATACCAAGATAAAAGATTTATCTTCCATCTTTATAATGCCATACAAGGTTACCTGAACGGGTGTCAAAAGGTCTTTAGAAAGGAAAACACATCTTTCTTCACCAAGATAGCGTACTGAAACCATTGATCCCAAACCAGCTTTGTCCACTAAGGATTTATAAGTCTAGAAAAATGAAAAACATTTTCTCAGAAACAGACTAAGAAGATCTCATCATTCCTCATTTGCATTTAAAAATTATTTTAATTTTGCATCTATTTCTCTGTTAAGATACCACATCTACATGCAACTCTTGAAACAAAGCAAGTTTCTAATAAAACTTCTAATACATGTCTAACTGAATTATATTTGAACTTAATTTCATTTATTAGAATGAGTTAAGAATGCAGTTCAGGTCAACACGAAAAATTTATTAATATGAAGAGTTCTAGTTGTAAATATGTTAATGAAAAACCCTCCTTATGGTAGATTGGGGGAATAACTAGCAAATCAATGAAGGCCAGCTGCATGGCTTAAAGTTCTCAAAGCTCATGCGACATTGATAATATACTGAAGCTTTAGTTCAGGCGTGTACAATGACTTGGGTAGCCTCATAGTTGTTATACCACTGCAGTACAATGATCAAGTTGTGTTCAGGTATACCAAAGGCTTTAAGAACAGATAAGAAACAAAAATTTCCTTTAAAAGCTTCTGAGCTCTCCCTAATATGTTCAAGGTTAAATTTTGTTTAGTTCTGCAGTAACAGCTCTGAGTGGGTAGGCATCAGGAGCCTGGAACATCAGAAGTAGCAAGAATAACTCCTCCCTACATGAAAGGTACATTTGCGCCCCATTTAAAAGAAAATTTAAAAGAATATCATTCTAATAGAGTATGAGTTTGGGTTTCTAAAGGACTGATCAAGGTAACAAAGACTTTCTTCCCCTTTGTTGTTTTCACTTCAGTTAGGACAGCATTGGCAAAGGGGCAGTACGGCTGTAAGAGGAACAAGAGTCTCTAGGAGTGACTGGGCATTACAAGAGTTCTGCAGAGCCATTCCGTTTGTCAGAAACATACTCTCATGTAACGTGAATCAGTAAGTTCGATCAAGATTTAAATAAATTAATCCACACACCTCTTTTTTTAACCCCTCCTTTCCTGCCTTGTGTGGAGGCAAAGGGAGAAAAGTCTCTTTTGCCAAGACAAACTCCAGTATTGTGCTTTATTTTATCCTACATCATTCCTCTGCTAAATGAGCTTTGGAACATGTACACTGCATGAACTGACATATCAAGCACATCATGAGGAAAACCTTATGCATAAATTGAAGACAAGTGTCCAGTAAGAACTGTTCAGACACTTGGAGAGACACAACAGCTAAGTTTAAATAAGCAGGCTTTCAGAACATTGTATCAGCAAAATCTACTCGTAGAACTGCTGATATTAAGGCATGGGTCAGGAAATAAAATTAAAGATTCATCTTTCCACTTCTCCCATCCTATTTGGCCCTACTTCCAATAAATATCTGCTTAGATTAGCTTTGCTTAAGAAAAAAAGCTCATCTGAAATGCAGCAACATGTATTACACTGCATACTTTATACCTCACGAACTTAAGAGTATTAAAACATGGACTACAACTTCAGCATAATTAACATACAGCAAGCTTACATCTTCATTTATTTCACAACTACTTTTATGAGTAGCAATACCTCAAGTAGTCAAGTAACATATTCAACCAGTAGAGTTTTAAGAAATGGTCCCTGTTCCCCTCTACTGGCTAATTTGTTTAGCCAGCCATGCCTGGCAGTTACAGAAAGTTTAGTTCTCTGACTTGTACAGCATAGCTCAGGTTTTTATATGCATAAAATCCAAGTCTTGCAAGTTATCTGTGCCAGGCAGCCATCACATAAGTCATTCAAATTATTTTTGTCTCAGGTCAAGAATCACTGAAGAATTAACGGTACTTGTGGCAGAGCAAAACAAGAATTTAGGATAAAAGTACAGGCTATCCTTAGAAACCTATTATTTACCCTTTCTCTCTCTACCCTTAACTGCAATTTCTTGAAAGAAGGAAGAAACATGAAACTAGAGGGAGAAGGAATTAACATTGTACAGAACAGTGGTTTGGGAGGGAAGCAAAGTCATAAAAATACATTCCTGTATCCCCAGGCACAACATATCAACTTCAAATGCTTACAAGCTCTGCCTGGCTCTAACTGTACAAAGAGATTTAGTCTCCCTTCAGATTATGTGTAAGGGTACATGAGTGAAGCTGTACTTGAGAAATTCACACTTGTAACAACACTGTCCTTAGAAGATGGAACTGCAGAAGCAAAGTGAGTTAGGCCAAGCGTATACTTGCCATTGCAGGCCACTGGACAGGAGACATAGAACTGGCCTGAGTTCTTCTTTCAGCCAGTACCAGCTTTTGCTCCACCAGGAATACTTTCATTTTATGGTTGTAGACTTCTATCCATCTTCTTTTTTCCCATGACTCATCATCAAATTCAACACAAATCTACAGAAAGGAAACAAGTGAAGGAGTGACTACCCATAAAATTCAGACACATACAATGTGAAAAAGCATAAACAAACACCAACTTCCTCAAAAAACAACCCCAATCATTAAAAGTACTTATAATGCAAACATGACTATTGCCTTTCTGTCACACAATCAAGCAATCACTAAAGCATCCCAGGCTGACCTAGTATGTTATGATAGTCATTAACTGGTTTGTCATCATTACTGTCACATAAAATATTAATATTCCCATTTATTTAACTCTACAATAAACTGTCCTCTGCTGCTCAGGGACAGTTAAATGTGTTAACTCTGCCACCAGCATTTACAATCAGGGAAAAAAACCACACACAAAACCCTCTAAAACTCTAAAGGACTGCATACGGTAGTGGCACAAGCATCTTCCACAAACTCTAGAGTACTTCAGTAAACAAGTTGTTTTTCCAGAAATATTTTAAGAGTCCCAAACAATAACTTTAGTTAATTTATTGAAAGCACAAATGGCAGTAAGCCAGTAAAGGTGATCAAATTATATAATGTGAAGAAGGTCATTTGCTGCCTTTTAACTGGCATTTATCTTTACAAATCTCTGAAGCATCTATACAAACTTTTTAAGAGGAAAGCAGTTGTCACTTCACAGCAAAAACATGGTAGCCTGACCAATTTCTTGGGGATGACATTACCATTCTTTCCTGGGCAAGATGGGGAGATCAGCAAAGGACTGGGAAAGACCACAAAAATAACTGCCTGAATACAGGAACTGGAATATCTGGGTAGAGAACACTACTCTCAGAAAAATCACTCCCTCTTCCCATAAAATATTACAGTCCAGTCTAAACACACATAACTGATTTACCCTAATGGCAGAGAAACCTCAGTTGAGTGAATCTTAGAAACATTCCCTTGTATTTACCTTCCCTCTAAGGGGAAAGGCAAGTAAAAGCACGCACACAAAGCAGCATTACCACAGACGGGAGTTGTAACACTAATGGGTGCAGAAATGAATTTAGTCATTTTGAATCTCATGAAAACAATGAAAGAGATAAGCAAATAACACAGGTACCAGAACCAGAATGGCTTGTTTTGTCTATAGTATCAACACTGCACAAACAGGAAAATACAGTTGAGAAAAAACTTTCAACAAGCATTTGACACCTTCTATTCTGTAGCTTGCGCCTGACACTATACAAAAAAATTAAATATTTCTACTCCTTTAGAGACTTCTTTTTTTCCCCCAAAATCCATTACTATTTTGGGTCTAAGTAAACATTACTCTCCACAGAGCTGTAAGAGAGGAAGAGATAGATGTAGTTTGGTACAAAAACTCTCTACGCCTCACTTGTCTACTTTGCAACTTTAACACTTTTACTGGAGAAGGAATTAAGCCAATTGCTTCTGGCAGAACCGTAACCAGTTACAAGGCTACCAGTAAAGTCCCCAACAGCACCTGCTCCTTCTCCTTTTAAGTCCCAGAGAAGGTCCTTAAGCCGAGCTTTCTGCAGCAGCAACATCCTCCTCCTCACTCCAAGTACGGCATGGGCACAGCCCCTCCGGCCAAAGATGGAGAAAGCTCCACCCCCGCCGCAGATCCACAACAAGAAGCTCGGCCTCTAACAACTCGCAACTCTTCATAACAAAGTTTACACTTTCAAAAAAAGAGTTAGAAACACATACGATTTCTTCTTGTTCGACAAGGAGCAGGTGCTGCTCTAGTTAATCAGAGGTCACAAAGTTCTTCCCATTAAAAAAAAAAAAAGCAAGGAAGCGGTTTTAATTGCAAGATGGTACTGTTCTTGCTGTCATAGAACAGCCTGCCACCAAAGTCCCTTGTAGAAGCAAATAAGAGGAAAATGTAACAAGATGTCGTTACTATAATGGAGTTTTGTACTTTGTGAGTACTTTGTATACTATAGTAATTGCCCAGATCTGGTTGAATAGTTTTACTGATTACAGTTGCCAAATAGCCCCTTAAGAACTTCACAGTCGAACTGTGAAGGTCGTTTGACTTCCACCCAAAACACATAGTTAACGAATCACACTAAGCTTGCAATAATCGACTGCGTGTTTAAAAATCCTGTTGGTAATCATTATTAAGAAGTGGCCACCATGCAAGAAGAGTCTGAGAAACCTCCAACACCATATAGGAAATTGGTATGTCTTTCAAGACAGCAGAAGTACTTGTTCATTACCAGCTACTCCAAAGAGGGAGAAAGAAAAGTCACAAATCTCAACAACATAGGAGTGTTTTGGTTTCATCTCTGGGGAAAAAAAATAAAATTGTTCACAACTGACAAGACTGTAAGTTATGTTCAGGAAATACACAGAAGTAAAACATAAGCACAGCGGGTGCAATAAAAACCTGAAGTTGGTGGAAGAAAGCACATTTATCATTAGTTTGAGGTAGTTTCCAGCATTAGTACAAGCACACTGGGGCTTTAGCCCGAGGTGCACGTGTTTTCAAGCATGTTAAGCAGGCAAGTTGACCAAGAAAACCTCCCTCCCCCAGCAACAGTGTGTGTATATATATGTGTATACACACACCCACACACATGCACATGAAGTTTCCAGGTCGCAGGGTAACCACTCTTGTTTTAGAAGGTCTCTCTGAAAGTTCCCATTACCTTCAGGTCTTGTTTGGATATGTCTGTGTGTGAAACTGCTCGGATCTTGCCCGACTTCCAGGGCCATTCGGAGATGCAATTGGTGTCCCACGACCTGTCTTCTTCCTCCGACAGACTGAGGAACCTCTTCCCCACGAGCAGCGACCAGCTCCCCTCGAGCCTCAGCACCATTTTAACTCATCGGGAGACCTCCAGGGAGGAAACCGACGGAAGGAGGAGAGAAAAAAGGAAAAAACAAAACAAAACAAAACAAAACAACGCGTCGGTCAGCCGGCGGGCTCGCCCCCCGCCCGCCTTTCCTCACAGGGAGCCGAGGGGGCCAAGGCGGGCGGGAGCAGCGATGCTTCCTTCTTCCTTTCCCCGTCCTCCCCCCTCCCTCCCTCCCCCGCTTCTTTTCAAGCGGCTCAAGCCGATCCCTCAGACACCCACAGGATGCTTCCTTGCCCACGGTCCTGTTAATCATTGCCTCAGTGGGGGCGGGTGGAAGGAAATACCAGAAGCTGCTGCAGTGCAGCTCCCAGCGATTTCCACCCCGGCCGGCCGCCACCCTGCCTCCTCAGCCTGCCCCCCGCGGCCTCTTTGTTCCCTCCCTCCCTCCGAGCAGCCCAACTGGGGGGCGGCAGCTGAAGGGGAGCCAGGGAAGCAGGCGACCGGGCCAAGCTCCTTCCGGACGTCTCTCCGCCTCACGAGCGGCCCCCTCCTACCCACCCAGCCAGCCAGCCAGCCCTCAACCCTTGCCCCTACCCTCACCTGCTTTTCCCCCCCCCGGCCCCTGCCGCCGGTCCCCCCCCGGCGCACCCCGCGGTCACACAGCGCCCAAGCAGCGGGCTCGGCAATCGCGGCGCTTCCCCTCCACCCCCAGCAACAGCCGCTGCGGCGAGCGCTACTACTCGGCCCCGCGCTCGCGCACACACCCCCTCACCCGCGCGCCCGCCCCCCGCCCCGGCCCGCGGCCGGCCCCCGCCGCTCCGTCCCTCACTCTCATTGGCTCCTCCGCGCCAGCGGGGCGGGGCTAAAGGCAAGCCTCCCGCTGCGATTGGCCTGGAGGGGCGGTGCCCGCGCGCCTGGCCGCGCCTCGAAACCGTTGCTCAGCAGATGGCGGATAAAAAAAGAAGTATCCTTCCGCAAAGCTTCGAGTGAAGGAGTCCGCCAGCCCGCCCACCCACGAAGGGCCCAAAGAGTGGGCCGGATGGAAAAACAAACGTGCTTTAGGCCGTAACGCGCCTAGAGGCTCGTGTTTCTGCCTCGAGCGAGCTGAGCCTTAAACCATAAGGGCCGCCTTTGGTGACGGCGGAAGGATCCGAGGGAGGCAAGAGGCGTGAATCGGCCAGTTATACGTGCGGTTCGCGGCGTACTCAGATATAGCACAGGGGGAGGGGGCACCTGTGGGGCGCTTCTGCGCAAGCGCACAGCGGCGAGCGGCACCTGCGGGGGCGCTGCGGGCGGGCTGTGCGCACGCGCAGACGGGGAAGGGCCTGACACCTGCTGGGGGGCGGTGTCTGCGCCTGCGCAGGAGGGGCTCGGCGGCGCCGAGGGACGGGCGGAGCCCGGGCGGAAGCCTCTCAGCGGCCACCATCTTGTGAGGCTGACTTGGAGGCTGAAGGAGAGTGGGAATGGCTGGCTCCTGCGTGACAGGAGGCGTTTCTGGGGAAAAAATAAGAAGCGCTAGAGGTTCCTTGGGAGGATGGCAGGTTTTAGAGAAGCTCTGGTTGCAGTTGATCTTGGTTATGTAGTTCTGTACACATGCAAATGTGTTCCACCATTTCACATCCCTCATTCCTTTCATGCAAGACCTGCGTGCTCTTATGAAAGACTGTAGCCAAGATCATAAGAGAACCAAGTGGTTAAACTGAGAATATGGTACCGAGCTAGCTGATCATATTCTGCAGTGGCCTAGGAAGACACGCATACTCATTTTTTACCACAAGACTTTCCTACCAGAGGATGTGGGAGGAAGAAAAACAAAAATGAAGGAAAGTACCCGAGGCCAAGAAGCTGTTGAGTCATCTGGTTTACTGAAAGCCAGTGGTGTTCATCTTATGCTTTCTCTGGGGTTCTCCAATCCCAAGAGGTGTCTGAGCTTCAAAAACCCCATCAAACAGCAGCGGGGGCTCTGCTGCAGGCAGGATCTTCCTGCCATGTTCTGGTCTCATCCGCTATTTTCTTACTGAAGCCAGTCCCACACTTGCGTTAAATGCATTTTTAAAGCTTTTCCCGCCAGTTTGCTTCAGGACTCTCCACTGATCGCTCATCTACTGCTACATTCAAACAAACACATTCGCGTATGAAATGAAAAGACATAGAAAATTCCTCATGCGCCATGTTGAAGGAGTTCCTGTCCTTCACACCATGGAAATCAGACAGCCCAAGTGCCTTGATATCTTTTAAGGCCTCTTCAGTGATTCCTAGCAACAAGATGAACCTAGTAATATGTAACATTTTCATCAAGGAAAACAAACAAAAGTGAACAATAGAAAATTAGTCTAATATATCAGCAACTGCATGTAGCCTGAAGAAATACGAGTTTGCAGACACTGAAATGAAAAAAAGGTACATTTTTTTCTCAGATTGAAATATTTAATATGTAGATCAGACCTACAAAATGGAATTTGTGATAAGATATTGTATAAAGCAAGCTATAGCTGAAACTACCAAATAACTTGTTTCATTGTAGGTATAAGGCTTTTGTAAATCAGCTGTACAACATGTACATCATACTATAGAAGTGTTGTATACCTGCCTTATTTAAAGCCCTTAGTTTTTATGCATACACAACACTTTGCCTGAAAGATTAGCTGCTTAATACATACAGGAAGAGTGATGTTAGGCAATAAGGAAGCAATATTACTCGATACAGTAGATCAAACTGTTGGTAGCCCTCCAATTGCCTAATGGTAATTTTTTTCCCATTAGCACCAGAATAAAGGAAAGCTTTAAGGAGAGATTGGAAAGAAAACAATGTAGGTTTTGTGAATGAGCAGCTCCCACATGTGAAGAGTAGCATGAAAATTGATCAGCAATGTTTTAAAATTTAATGGTTTGGGTAGGTACTGGTCTAGAGGGCTGAGAGTAAGAGAGCAAACACAGGGTGATTGCTACAGTGACACAGTCCATGAATGACCTTGAAAATGAATTTATATAGGAAATTATGCTAAAGGACAAGTCATATGAGCAAAATGCAACATTCTGAATGTATATAAAGTAACACAAATGAGCAGAGACCAGAAGAGAAGATGGTGAAGCAGAATACAAGTTGACAGGAGCCTAGACAAAAATCAGGCATTAAGGGTACAAACAAACTTTCAGTCTGGAAAGAGTGGAGGTATTCAGCACCCACGAGCTAGAAGCTGAAGCCAGATAACTTGAGCTTTTTTAAAATTTTTTGAGCAAGGAAGATAATTAGCTACTTACTTCACTTCCCTAGGATTCTTCATTCCCTGAAGAAGTTAGATGAGGACCAAATATCTTTTTAAAATTATCTAGCTTCTTTAAAAGTTACAAAATCGGGGTGAAGTCCTGGGTCAAAAAAGTCAATGATATAAAATTTTAAATTGTGACTATAAACATCTTTGGATTTGTTGAATCGTTTTAGAATATGTTTCCCAGGATTTTAACCATACAATACAGAAAAATAAATACTATTGTTTTTCTTATGTGATTATTTTATCACCACTCACAATAGTCTCCACAAAAACTAATGTCTACTAGAAAAATTTTGTGTGTATATGCCCACCCTCACTCACACAGTGTGTGAATGGAAATATCAAAATGTTCAGAAATAACATTCAAACTAATATTATAATGGCACAGATGCAACTATCTCACTGTGGATTATATACATCTCAAGAACAAAATGCCATTCGAGTACCTGCAAAATAAATGCTGTAAATATGCAGAACTGATTAAACTACAGAGCAGCAGATTTCAACCTCTTCTTCTGCCTGCAAGAAGTTTTGAACATAATTTTTACAGCCCGCTCTACCTACTGGGTTGAACTGGTAATAGGTAAGCCTTTAGCTCCTATTTGAGAAAGGGGTAATCTCTGCAAACAGGTGCTCTTTAAAGAGTAACTTCAGAACACACTTGAATAAATTCTTCCTTTCAGCCACCATTAGGTAACAGTACTTTTCTCTTGTACGTGGTATCACTAAGAAAAATGCACAAGAGGCTTTGGGTGAAGAGAAATTTGAATTTAACAATATATGTGGTAAAAGTCAATAGCCAGTATTTATAACTATCAATGCCTAAAAAATTCCACATTCAGGCATTTAAGCCTACTTCTCTGCATATAAAATCTGGATGTGCTATTCAGATATTTGTGCTTGAAAATTGGTCTCCCACTATCTAAACGTATTTTATATCACCAATCACAGACACTTTGCAAGAAAGGAACATTTTAGTAGCTGACATTAACTGTCGTGGCACTATGTTCTCAGAAGATGTTTTCTGTGATAAGCAGGGGCAGATTGCTTTTCAGGGCTCTCCTCTTGTATTTCCAAGATAAGCCTACAAGTTTGCATGCAGTTACAACAAACAAAGATCAGTGCGAGGTCTTATGGATAGTGCTTTATAAAATCTCTGCTGTAGCAACATTTGAAGGTCTTTGTTCTCAATCAAAGCCCCTTTGGATAGGAGGCTGTACAAGCACGGAAAAAGAATATAAAGTGCTTTATCTTGGGATGGTTAATGATGAAGGTGTGAGGATATGTAATTGAAGTTGAAAGTGGTTATGGTCAGACTACCAAACTACCAGCCATGCTAACTGGAAACAGGGCTGTGGGAGATACCCAACAATATCATTTCTCACACTGTGTCTTGAGATATGGTGCTAAAGAATGAGTGTTAACAGACCTCCAGAAGCTTTCATAGTCACTAGCACCAAATTGATATACTTACTTAAGATTACCCCTTCAGTAGCTAAAGTAGATCGGTTACTACTCCTATTCAGTCTAGCTCCAGTTACAGCATGAAAAGAGAAAAGCCTGTATAACTTTTCTCAGGTACAGTCATGTTACCTCAGCACACCTCACATGGATCAGCTTTGCAAGACTAGCAGGACTAGTTCCTTCTCTTTTTCCCCCGCTTATCTCTTTACCATAAGTTAAAATAATTCATGTCTTACATCAGTTAATATTGTCTCCCTGTCTAAAGCTAAAGGAAGCACGTATTTTGACACACAATGCATTATAATGCTATGCAATTAAGTTTACTCGCTGAAGGAAAAATTCCATAACAAATGCTGAACTTACTCTTTTCCACTACCATACATATTCTGCAGTGGGGACTAATTTGCTTTTCTTTTGCTAGCTATGAGTTAGTAGGACTTGCATTTGCTATCACAACTGTAGAAACAGGCAATTGTGAGAGGACCTTTAGGATAATAAATCATGATCAACTATTAAATTTTAATTGACTATTAATTTAAGATTTAATGATTTAATTATTTAATTGGATGTTAAATATTGTCTGGGGATTGGGGTTAGATATTAAATTTTTCAGATTAATTCTAAAGTTAAATGGGTATTTATAGATAGAATGATGCAATAATCTTTAAAGAACAACCATAAACAAATGTTAGACATAAAGTGTGGTTAGTAATTACATGCTGATTTTGTTTTTCCTTGTCTGCTCCAGATGGAGAAGGTGTGTTTTGGAGGAAAAAAACCCTTTCCCTTCAGGTGTTAATACATTATCAGTTAATAATTCAAAGGGTTCAGGGTATATTTGTTTAATAAAAATGCAAATCAAAATTATCTTGATGATATAGTTGAATCAAATCTTAGAAACCTCCAGCACAGCAGGAATGTCTCAGTGATATTGCTACCCATGTACAAAAAAAGCCACTCAAAGTTAGGTAAAGCTACACAGTAAACTTTAAGCAACATTATTTAATGAATTGAGGAAAATTGTTGTTAATTAGCTTTATCTCCAAAAGCCTCACAACAAACTGAAAGCATGTCATGTTATTCATAGTCTGCTACTTAATAATGTCCAGGCTCTTTCATCACTGAAATAACCTAACCTGGATTTGGCAGAGACCAGTTAACCTTTACACTGTTCCCTGCCAGTGCCAGAGAGGATCTTGAATTTTATTACAAGTGCTTCCTGCTGTTTCTTTTAAACAGATCTGTCCTGTGCTTGAGCTTCTTCCCTTCGGAGAAAAGTTACACCTTTCTCTGGTGGATCTGACAAGAAATTTTGGCAGCTCAGGCTCCCGGGCATGTGTAGGTGTCAGGTCAGTGAATCCTAGACTAGGTGCCATCAATTTTTCTAATATTGAACTAGCCTGCTACATACTTTTCTAGGATCATTTGGACAAAATTCACAGTGCTGCTTTTGATTTTTCAAAACCACATGTATATTCTCTTGAAAGTATTTGGGACACTTTCAATCTTGGTAATTTAATGTAGTTTTTGACAAAATAGTGAACATGGGGAGAAATAGTGATTGTTGTGAGTTACAAGTATGTGCAATTTGAACAGGAACTTTGGTTCTTCTTGAATGTGTGTTCACTTAAAAAGAGGCTCAGCCTTTTGAGTCAGATGCGAAGAAAGCACCCAAGAGTGATCTTGATGGGTAGGCTGTGTGTGCTTGAGTCTTACCTGATGCACTGCAAATCCTTCCACTCCCCACAGAGAACGCTGGCTTTCTTGACTCTAATTCTTTTGTCTTGCCACTTACCAGCCCTCCCTTGAAGTGAAGTGATGGATATTTTGCAGAGGACATTGTATGTTTTACATGCTAGTGTAGTAACTCTGATTCCAGCAGGAAAATACAGTATCTTTTCATGTCAAGAGTCAACTGAGAAATACGTAATTTTTTTTTTTTTTTGGAAATTCTGCATGTTCTGCTGATGCAATGTGAACAAAGCTACAGTAATGCTACTAGCTTCGGTATCGCTGAAGCTAAAAGAAAAAAAAAAAAAAAGTGAAAGGTTAAGATCCCAGCTATTGGTGAATATAGAACTTGGAATTTTTAAAAATTGTCTATCGCTAAATGTGACCTAGTTGGTACAGCACAGAACTGGGAGCCAGATCTAAGTGTGTCATTAGGCAGATAATTTAATTTACCTCATTTCTCTGTAAAATGGGGATAACAATAATCATTCTTATGAATTGCTTTGTGTTGTGCACCTGAAAGATGATAAGTATTATAGCTACTAATTAAACATTATTTTAATCTTCAAATTTCCTTTTCCTTTTAAACTTTAATAAGTGTTTATGCTTCCTAATGCCAGGGAGGGAAAAAGCATGATTGTGAAGCAGCTGCTAAGAACTTTTCCCAGAAGATACTTAATATTAAATTGGGATTGAGTCATCTGTTTCAGAAAAAGGGACAATGCAAGAAATAATAAGCGAGAGTAGAGATTTTGAGTGAAATATATTCAAAGCAAAATCAAAGCAGCTGACACACCTGTGCCTTCAAGCTGGCTCCCACCTTCCCTGTACTCTCAGTCCAGAAATTAGAAATGGACATTGTGATTTCTCTGCAGCCTAATTAGAGAGAGCAAATGCAACAGTATCACTTCAAAAAATAGGTACAGCTGTAAATTACAGATTGTTACTGATGCTCTTTTGGTCTCAGCTCTCCTGCCACGTGCTGAGGCCTCTTCCTCTCCACCGCCAGCCAGCCTGGCGAAGGGGAGCACTGGACAGCTGTAAAGGCACTGGGACAGCAACAGAATTCCAAGCTGAAGCCCACGGTGCAGCTGGGCACTGATACTGGCACTGGCAATTATGATAAGTTTCACTGTATTTGTCACTGTAAAGCACTTAGTGATTTCCTGCTCCTCTCAGTGAGTCAACTCCCCGAGTCAACTACATGTCAGTGAAACTTAATAGTGTCTTTTCCCTAACCATCTCTCTTCACAGTTGTCAGAGACTAATCGCTGTTCTCCAAACCCTAGACTTTGGCAGAAGAGGTTTGTGCCTAAAATTAAAACAGTAGTTCTAAAGCAAATTCCTGACTCCAGTGAAACCAGGAATTTCATCCACTGATGTTTTTTAAGATATCATATCTCAGCCTTGTCTTCTCGTAAGAGGAAGATTGCAATTGTATCTTGTCTCTCATCTCTCCAAAAAAGCCAAAGAAGGCAAAATTGAACTTCTTTTGCTTCCCAATATCTAATGCCCTAAATAACATAATTACCTAACTGCAGTTGTCCAAAAAATGGAAATGACATTTTCCAGTTTCCTTTGCAGAGGAACTTGTGCTGCAGCATAGGGTTGCTAGTGCTGCTTCTTACTCTTATTTCCTATGCACAAATTATCACAGAATAAAATGTACAGCTGCTGTTTTCTAATGAGAATGTAAGAGACACAGCCAAGTTACTCCAGGCTGTCTCTGTTGTCCAGCTAACTTGGACACATAAACAATGAGCAGTAGCTTAAAACCTGTATGTCTACTTTGGGATGGCTGGAAATGGATTTGTTTCAAAAGCAAGTAGAAAAAATATTTTAGGTGATTGAAATAATTGGCAAAGCTGAAAGGGTTTTTATAAATGTAATGTTGGAAAAAAAATTCAGTAGATCATTGGAGGACTTTGAATTTTAGAAGACATGATTGTATGTCAGGTGTTAGTTTCCTGGACTCACACCACTGAGATGATTAGCATTATGCCTCTGGTTGCAGCAGAGGTAGGATGTGTCTCACTTTGTATAACATGTAGGTCACAAACTGCTAATACAAAAAATATGCATTTAATGAACTTCATCCACCAGCTGGCATCTCATTGTCTAGGCTTACTCTGCAGGGAACGAAGAGAAGCATCTCTAGAAGGAGACACATACTAAAATAGGTGTCTAGAATAAGTGGGACAAATTATCCCTCAGAGACATCTGATCTTAAGAAAGATGCTGTAGAGGTTTCTGATTATTGACCTACGTTCCACCCTTTCTTTTAAAGTAAATGCTGAACTGGGTACAAACATAAGGTGGGATGATGTCTGTGCTACTCTTTGGTTTATACATTGTTGCCCAAATTAGGCACTGAATTAATGTTTTTTCTTTATCGAAAGCTACTGCGAGTGAATGCTGGTATGAGGCACTAAGGAGCTAATAAGCAGTACAGTGTATGTTCAAGGTTTGCAGGTTTCCAGTGGTACAAATGACCTTATGATCATTGGATAAATAATGTCTAAAGACAGGAATCACAGGAACTGGTTGTTCCCATAAAGGATCTTTTAAAGAGGGGGGAAAAAGAAAGCTTTGCTCTTAAAGTTAATTATTTTATCAGAGTGCTTTAAACACATCTATTGTTTGCACACAAAGAATGTGAAATAATCATTTATGAACACAGGCTGTAAGAGATGCGGTTCAGAATGCTTGCATGTGACTATTCTATAGCACAGTGTGTTAGATGTGCTACGGTACCTTTTTCTAGGTTTACCATTGTAACCTGTATGCTTGCTCCCCAAATGTATTTTGTACAGACTCTTTCAAAGCTGGGAAAAAGTGAGTAGTGAAAATGGAGGTTTAATTAGCAATAGAAATGTTGTTTTATAAGCAGACCGTTAGCATAAGAAACCAGGATGTGCTGTAATTGTTAGGACTTTATGAGCAGGTCATATCAACCGATGGCTTAAGAAAGGCTGTGTTAGAGCAGGCATCTAGGGATAACACTACTGGTTCACTGTGTATTATTTAACCTCTCTGCACTTACATTTTCCTGTCTGGGTTTAACAAATATTTACCCACATTTAAAAAGTACCTTCTATTCTTCAGAGAAGTGCTGAATAAATAGACTAGTATTACCATCACCAAGTAATCCTGTTAATCTAACGTGCACCCTATGGATATGTTGAATATATTCCATACTACTTGATTGTTGTAGTTAGATTAACAAAGGATATTACAGGGATTAACTTTCCAGTAATGGCTGCAGCTGCCCACCATGTGTGTTTACTATAGCCCCAAACCAGGGTTTGAAATCCTCTTGCCTATAGTGAATAGAAGGAATGCACTTGACTTCTGCAGAGCCAGTTTTCCATTCAAAAGAACAATGTCTTGACCTGGTCATTACCAGTAAGAGGTTTGTAACACAACCTGTTGCACAGGGCTCTGATAGCTGCTGTGCTGCTGGCACCAGGGAAGACAACTTCAGTGCCAGGACAGCTTCAGGTCGCTACCTACCACACCAGTTCTGCAGAGCTGTTGTGAGGTTAAAACTATCTCATGTCTCACTACTCTCTAACAGCCGCAGCTCACAAAGTCATGTCTAGACTACTTTATAAAATACCATCTGGAGACAAGGCCCTCCCCAGTGTAATGCAACTTCAGAGCTGGCCCTGCTTTGAGCTACAGGTTGGACCTGATGACCTCCACAGGCTACTTGCAACCTAAATGATTCAGTTATTCTACAAAGTCAGGTGTATCCTCAGCAGCGTGGAGCTTGGCATGAGTTGAAAATCAGCCCCTGGCTGCTGAGGACATACTCGTGGAGCTGTCTCAGAGTAAGCTCTGTGTTGTTACAGCACCTTTGTCAGTGCCCTGACTGGTTGCAGGGTAGTTCTGGGAAGACCGTATGATTTGCTGGCACACTTCTCACGGGATATAGATAGACCTTCACAACCCTGCTGTTGGCAGTCCTATTCACTGGCTTTATTTTGTTCATTTCATTTCAGTGGCATTTGGAGAATCTCTGAGTTGTAACAGACTTTGGAAGTGTTTTCAACAGAGGATGGCTGAAATGGGGTCTGAGGGAGAGGAGAGTACAGAAAACACTCCATCACCTGCATGCATTGCAGTGAAGAGTCTCCTACTGGAGCATGGAAGGAGAGGAAGGAAGGGAGGAAGGGAGGGACAGAGGGCGGAAGAATATATGCTTGCAAATGCCTCTCTTAGCAGCGCACAAGGTTGGAACTTGCAGTTTTCTGGCTGGAGACTGATACGGAAAATGGAGATCAAGCACAAAGGCTGGTTGTTTTTTTTTTTTCCTTTTTTTCCCTGCAGTTGTCTATTGTCTTTTTTTTCTCTTTATTACCTTTACAGAGTAGTTTGTGGTATCAAAGTATAGACTTCTATGAGTCTGAATTTCCATTTTCAGCTGTAGCCTTTTCAAATCTTGTGCTAAGCGGTTGGACTGGATCACTATCCATGAGGAAAAACTACTGCTGCTTTCCTCAGCCAGACATGCATCATTCAGAAACATGTAGGAATGTTATCACTTCCCAGTACCAGATGTTGGGAGCGCTCTATGTGCTATTCCCGTACCACTCACTCCGACCTTTGTAAGTTGTAAGCAGATACTAGCCAAAAAACTGTTATCTGGTCTCATTAATAGAGGCATTAAAGTGAGATATTGTAAGTCTTTGAAAGGGAGCAACATTTATAGGGATGGGGTTCTCTATAAATAGCCTATAGAAGGTAACTTGAAAACTCTTATCACAGTGGGTATACTTTTCCTTTGTCTTTTTTTCTGAAGCCTCTAAGTTGTTTGTTTGGATCCTGCTTTTTTCCATTTCAGTTTTGGAGCTTAGCCTTTTTTGTCCCTGGGAAGACAATTAATTCTTGTTCTTACTGCCACATAATGAGAGAGAGAAGCAGGATGATACTGCAAGTTTTTCATATACCCTGACTACAGAGAAAAAATTTAGTTATATAACTTGTCCATATGAAGAGGCATGTTTTCCCTGACATTCTTTATACTTTTTCCAGAATTAAATAGAACTGGAATTAGCTTAGTGTGGTGGAATTTCATGTTCATGACTATACATAATATGAGAGTTAGTGTGTTTAATATGCCCTGTGTTTTGACACTCAGCATTTCTCTTTGCATTTATAACCGACAAGAAAGCAGTTATAAAGCAGTGGGTGGTTTACACACCTTGAGAGGAACAGAACAGGACACATGTGGGAGAGGCAGGTGTATTGTGGCGTATGGGAGGAGGAGGAAAGCCCTGGTAGAGGTATGGGAAAACCCCTGGAGGAAATGAGTGCCCTCAGAGTGAGGTTGCTGCTCACCTGCAAGTACTTCTGAGCAGCTCCTATGGGAAGGCATCTTTGCCAGGTGAGCCAGTGCAGCTAGTTTCCTTCTGCCTCTCTTGGGGCTCTGCATGAAATTGAAATCTGTAGTTGCCACATCCTGCTTTGTGTTGGGATTTAAATTGATCCTGAAGGTCAATAGCAGCTTTTTATTAAAACTTACTGTGAAGTGGCATTTATACAGTTATTAAAGTGTGTTTTTACAAAGTCACAATAGTCTAGTAATTGCTTAGTAATTTCACCTATGTACAGGATACTGCTAAACAGAGCAGTGCCTGCGATACCAAATTGGTTGTTTAAAGGCGGTTCAGCAAGGGATGGCGAAGAAGACCACTTTGCTTTCCTTTCTTATTGCCTTCAATTTTTTTATTACATCAGTTCATGAAGACAGCCTGTCTCTAGAAACTGCTAAGAGCAGTCTGCAGCAGTCCTTTAGCTTTCCCCTAACATAATTAGGGCTATGGATAGCCTCCTCCACATTCCTTCTCTGTTTCCTTGAAGGAGACCTTCTCTCTGCTCATGAGAGAGGCCCCTTCCACTCATTATTTACAGCTTCTTGTTATCTTTAGCATTCTCATCTGCATGGCGCCTCAGTGAAACCTCAAGGCCGTGCACTGAGCATATTTCTCTCAACATCCCTCTTTAGCAAATGCCATGTTCATACTAGCACTTAATTACCTTCCTCCTTTCTCTCTGCGTCTGCTTTAAGGGCAAGAACACGGTCAAGTCATCCTTCAGTACATTTACTATTGTATTGTAGTCGTTAAACACTACACAGTAATAAAATTCAAAAAAGCCCATCCTTCCAGTGCAAAAATATCAGAGCTGATACACTGGATCGGACCAAAGCTTTGTGTGTCTTAGTATCTCCTCCCTGGCGGTAGCTGATAATTAGGGCCCAGAGGCCCACACCAAGAGTAACCCTCCCCTGGTCTTGACCCGGTATGCATCGTCCACAGCAGTTTACCCAGGAAGTGGCCCTTTTCCTTTTTCAGGACGATTAAATGTTCTGTTTTAAAGCTAGAATAGCCTTGGTCTTGCTGCTGGTTTCCAGTCTTGAGAGTATGCCTTATTGTAAGTCACTCTTGCAGTTCTTGTTTTAGAAGTTTCGTTTCCTTAACAGAGGGAACATCTCTGGCATGCTTGCCTTCTCACTCCAGCAGACATTTAGAGAGCTGGTGTTCCTGAAGAAGAAAAGCCTTCAGAAGGTGGTGAGGATCTGAACCTGCCATAGGGAAATCCCAAGCTGACGTTCTCCCAGCATCCAACCAAGATACCTGAGCAGCAGGTTTTCCTCTTTGTTTGCAGTCTTTATCAAATATGTGAGTAGGTTCATGTCTGGCAGGGATAGGGGGAGAAGTGCTTCATAAAAATAAGGGAGTTGTATGTCACATCCCTAAGAGGAGGCATTTTATCTGCTATACCGGGAGGCTATGCAGTTTGATCCAGAAGATCTCTCTTCCAACAATCTGTTCTCTGATCGCCATTTTTTTGCTCATACGTAATTTTTTTATTGAACTGCTTCCTTTATTTTTACATTTTTGTTATATGCTGTCCACAGCAGGGTGTTTAGGACATAAGCAGTGACAGGCAGATCATTTGGAGACATGGAATAGACCTGGTGGTTGTGCATGACTAGGCTGAGGTGGAAAGATAGTAGCAGGTAACAAAGGACAAGAAAACTAATCTGAGTGTCAGAAGTATTGTAATAATAGTGGTAATTTATTAATGTCTTTATTGGCTTTTAATTCTGAAAAAGTAAGTTCCAGTCTGATATACAGTCCTTTTTTCATCAATTTATAAAATGCTGTAATCCAAGCATTTTCTTCATTCTGAAATAGTAGAATGGAAAACATACTGAACTGGGATAATTTCTCATGAAGTTGGAGGGTCTGCAGATGCCTCACAGCCACTAATGAATTAATCTAAGACACATGGATATATTCCAAGGCAAAGGCATCTTGTATCATCTAAGTTACAGAAGGAGATATAGGAAGCAAAGAAGAGACTTCTTGGAAGACACTTCTGATGCACGACTTGAGGTATTTGGAGCTTAATATTTGCAGATACTGGGTACCAGTGACTGATCACTGTGCTGCAGTTTTGTATTAGAGTATTTGGGGCTAAGCTGTCGCATTTTGGTTACCTAAAGCCAAATGATACATTGAAGCACACTGGTCTTCATGTTTTCCCCAAGCTCTTATAGTGAGTCTGAGAATGAAGAGAGCTTCTCAGCAGTCACAGTTCCCAGCTCAAATGCCAGACCACACCATTTTTGAGTCAAAATAGGCATTTCTTAATCTCTCTTTGCTAATGGCCATAGCTCTGAAGCAAGTAATTCAATAATAAAGATGGAAATGGCAGCCAGGAAATGCTGACTGTCTCCACATGCTTTAACAATACTCCCCATAGAGTAGGATTAACCTTTTCCTATCTAGTCCAGATCTGTTAGTAAAGCTGTAGTTTTAGAAATGGGCATTTTTCATCGCTGTATTCAGGAGCTGCATTCTTCTTGTTTAGTTTTGTTTTTTTTTTCTCTAGGAGTCCATGTTATCTTTTCAGGTTTTTGTTTTATTTGGTTTTTCTTTTGCTTCCCAAGAAGAAGTCAGGAGATAAATACAAGAGATTACCCATTCTCTTCCAGTGGGTGGAAGACCAAACATGTCTCTTCCAAGAGGCTGAGCATGTGTGTATATATATGTGTGTGTGTATATATATATTTCTTGATGGGATGCAGAATATCTATTTCCTGATCAAACTATCTTTCTTCTCATGATACTTTTTAGGTACTGTAACAACTCTATACAATATATGTGTGCACTGTTGCTATTGCATGTGTATTTTATGTATTTTTATACTAATTTTGTTGTTTTGCTTTCTCCACATGAACTTCAGCACCTAAATATCACCACAGGTTTCCTGTCTGATACTTTTCTCTACACCTGGGCACATTTCCTAGCTAAGTTGTCTGTTCTTCTCAAGCTGTTCTGAAATGCCTCCCATGTAGGTTCGATCTGCTGGAGGATGTGCCTTCTTGGTAAGAGTTCTCTGCACTTGCTACTTCCTGACCTTTTCTAGATTTGGTAACAGAGTGCTCTGTGCATATATATCAGTCACTCTTCTTGTGCTAAGAAGTGTTGGCTTGGCAGTTCTTGTTCAACACTGAGGCTGACATCCCCTCTCCCTGGGGCCAAAGAGGAATGAGTCTGATTATGATAGAGCTGCTGGGGGGTCTGGCTTTTCCATGGCTGTGAACTGCTCAGGAAAAGTAGTTGCTAGGAGAAGGCTGCATAGTATTTAGGGCAAGGGTGGTGGCTCTGCCTTCATTAACAAAGCTGGTTTATTTTGTTATTTGGGGAACAGAGATCAAACCATCTAATGGTGCAATCTGCGTAGGATTTTTCACTGCCTGACCTTCTTCCACTGCTAAAGCTGTTCCAAAATGTTCCACTAGTACTGGGTGGCCTCTCTGCTGAGCTGGCTGTGTAAATTAATTCATATCTGTCCCTACAGCTTTAACTCTTCTTGTGTCTCTCTGTTATTTCTTTATAGACTGGGGCAGGCAGTTTAACAGCAAAGGAAAGGCTTTCTTCAAGAAAAGCCTCTTTCCAGGATGCTTGAGATGTCATATGCCAAGCTTACAGTCGCAGGGCTGTGTGACTGTTATCCTAAGACACAGCCCGTGAAGAGTAGGTAGGGAACATTGTCACCCTTCCACTGATCAGTCAGTAGAGCTGAATTTCTCCCCTTCACCCTCTGTTTACCAAATAGCTATTTAAGTAAAGCTCTCTGCATTCACATCAACAGGCTCCTTAGGTTTTCCATCACCAGACTACCTTGTTAACTGGTTGTGTACATTTGAGGCTTAAGATCAGTCAACAGTCATCAGGTGGTGATTGTGTCAGTTGTGTACAAAGCAGCAGCACAAGAGGGGTCCATGTCCTGCTTACCCCTGTCAGAGAGAAGCTGCCAAGCAGAAATAAAAATCTTTAAGCCTTTTTGACAGTTGCTGCCCAGAAAAGAGCACTGTGGGTCAGCAGCGATGGTGACTAGCAGAGGGTGCAGGGAACATGGTGAGCTGGAAGAGGGTGGAAGGAGCAAGTGGGCATGAGGCTGAGTTATGCTTTGGGCACTAAATTGTTTTGTTGCAGCTTTGGGTGTTGTCCTCTGTGTTATCTCTCTTTATGATCTGGTCTCTTCTGTTGGTCCATTTTTCTACGCTTAAAATACGCAACAAGTATTGAGGGGCAAGTTCTGTGTATTGTGGTGATTACACAAATATTCGTGCCGAGAGATCTGTGCCTTATACTTGATAATATCACACCATTAACTGTAATAATATTGCGGAGTATCTGCCAAGATGCCGTCTAAAATCTCACACTAAATAATCCCGATATGTAAAAAATCTTGGATAACAGATCTCCAAGTACTTATTTGGCTATGACACACAAGCAAGACAGCCACAGGATGATTCACTGCCTTAGAGTTTGGGCTAGATGGCCTATTGGCTTCTTTTGGAGAGAAAGCAGTTCTTCCAGAGAGCAATCTTGTCTGGAGAAGACAGCAAATTTATACTTGTTTATTGCAACAGACCACCCAGTCCTGTCTGCGGTGCTTGTATTAACAGTCAAAATGCTGCTACTGTAGCCCTTGCAGTCCCCGAGGCGGGAGTGTTTGGTGGTGGCCCCGCACCTCCAGCAGTGGTTCACAGCCTGTCTGTAACCAGAAAATACCGGTGTTTGCGGAGGAAATGCTGCTGTAGCCCAAGAGGTGGGCGAGGAGGTTACAGCTTGTTACAGGTCACAGCGTGAGGTGGAAGTTCCCTCTGGTGGAGGAACAGACCCACTGCAGAGAGAAGAGCGGTGAGGCGATGTAGGTGTCCCCCCTAGAAGATAATTTTTAGAGGTGCTGAACTTTAACTACATGGATGTCTACACCTGCAGCTTTAGCTGAAGACTGCGGGTGCTGTTGGTTTTCTGGGGACCGAGTCCAGAGAGCCTCCGTAATAAAAGATGATCCTGTTATGGAGGACTTTGAGCTGAGCGGAAGAAAGGTGTTAGGTAAGGGCTGGATATGGTGTGATGATCATCCCCCTGTGGAAATGGGCAAGAGTGTGAGGATGTCTGTGGCCACCTGGAACTGGAGAGGTCTGTGATCAGCTCCTAGCTCAGCTACCTCTGCTTTGAAATGTTCAGTCTCTCCCTAGAAGAGCTCCTCACAGGTTACTCACAGTACTTCAGGGAGTTTCAGCCTCTTTCGGCTATGCTGTCTCAGAACAACAGGGAAAATTCGCCGCAGATGCACAGTCCTAGAGAAGAACAATGTGGTGGCACGGAGGCAGGGATCCTGCAGTGCAGCCAGGGCGGCTGGAGCCCTGGCCCTGACGCCTGAAACCAGGCCAACTGCTCCATGGAGCAGCCTCCAAGTGAAGCTTGGGGCTGGTCTCATGGTGGCAAGCTTGAGAGACACCTAAGGATTGCTGCAGGACTAAAACACACCATGAATTCCCGTAGGCACGTGTGCTTCTGATAGAAGAAAAAAACCCAAAGCAGTGGAAGGTGATTTCTGGCAATCTAATCATGTTTGGCATGTGCCAACGTAGCGAAGGGCAAGAAGAACCCAAAGGAAACTTGGGGAAGAACAACCTGCAGGTCAAGCCAACAGTCTGTTGTTTTGCATGGGGGTGAATGTTCCTCGTGAAAATTGGACTTGATAGCCATGAGACCCCCTAATGAAAACTGATGTGGAGGAGAGATTGCTGGCTGTCATCGCTGACGGGGATCCACATGGGTCGTGCCGCCGGTTGTACCAGCAAACCTCGGGGCGCGGAGGGGAATCCGTCTCTTCCTACACACCCAAGGAGCCCACCCGCCCCACGCCTCGGCTTCGCGCTTTTCTAGGAACACTCGCCAGCTTCGCTCCGCGTCCCGCGGGGCTGCGGCGGTGGTCCAGAAGCACAGGCGTGTCTGCCCGCCGCCGCAGCGTGGGGAAGGGACCGACCCCAGCCCGGCCGGCGCCGCACCCGAAAACTCCCCACAGCGCCCGGGGCGGGAGGGGGGTCTCCCGCTGGGGCGGCCGGCAGGGTCTGCTCCTCCCTCCTCCTCCTCCTCCTCCGGCAGCGCCCAGCGCGGCGGGGGGCGGCCGCGGGCCCTGCCCAATCTCGGCGGCCGGGCCCGGCTGCGCGTTGGCTGCCGCCGGCGGCGCCGCCAGTGAGGCTGCGCTGAGGCTGCGGGGCCGGATGGCCGAGCCGCCCGCCCCGCTCACTCGGGCGGCGGCCGGCGGCGGGCGAGGAGCCGGGGCGAGCCCTCCCTGCCGGGAGAGGCAGCCCTGCGGCACGCAGCGCCATGGTCTCATGGATCATCTCCAGGCTAGTGGTGTGAGTAGCTGCCGGTCGGCACCCGCACGCGTGTTTCTGCGCGTCCCGTGGCCGCTGTCAGCCCCTCTCGCCCCGGCGGTGAATAACGCGGTGGCGGCGACTCGGCTAAATTTAGCAGGTTGTTGTTAGGGATGGGGCGCTCGGCTGCTGGATGGGTGAGGGAGAAAATAGCTGGGTCAAACGGTATTTTCCAGCGTGGGAAAATTACTAGGGGGTGGAGGGCGAAATGCTGCCGTGCTGTAGAGCGCAAGGTGATAGCGGAGAAGGAGGGCGGTTGGCATCGCCCGCTGCTCGGCGAGGAACGGGCCGGGGGTCAGGAGGGGGGAATCGAGCATCAGCGGGTGGGAAAATGGACGAGGATTAGGGCAGCGGTGCTTTGTTAGCGGGGCTCGGTGCGGCTGGCTGGGACTCGCGAGGGGGCGTGGGAGAGGCGGCCGCGGGGTCTCCCGGCCGCTACCGCTGCTTTCTTCTCTCTTTTTTTGTAAAAGAAATATCAGATATTTCTTTCCTCTTTGTAACTTGCTGCCCACCCTCTCAAAAGACGTTCTCCATTTCCCTTTAACCTGTCAGTCTGGGGGGAGAAGCGTGTGGCTCTTTGCACTTGTCCTACAGCTTTTCCATGGCTGGAAGTGCTGTAGGTGGGAATATAGGCAGAAATTCCCTGGCAATTCTTCCCAGGCAACAGGGAGAAAATGGAGCAACCTCGAGGTATATGTTCACCTGCCCCACCCGAGAAGAGATTCAGTGAGAAAAGGGCATTTTTGATGCCACTAGGAAAATTCCAGGGGAGGCAGTTTAGGCTTAAGGTGGGGCAGCGGGATGGCTGATCTGTCTCCCATCTGAAAATGTGGCTGGTCAAGGTTAGTACACTGAATCAGATGAATCATTTGCCCGTTTTCCCAGCCTGGTACATATAGCTGCAGACTCAGAACATCTGTTGTGCTCTTAAGTTATTGTAGAGGGTCTGCAAGGGCCTGTCACTTTCTTTGTCTGAAAGAAAAGTGCCATGATGTTGCACCATCAGCAGAGTTCCAGAAAGGCATTTTCGAGGTCTTCTCTTTTGCCATATGGGATGAAACATCAAAAGGAAAAACTCACCTTGATCTTAGCTATCTCTGTATGACTAAGCCATGGTGTGGCTGTCAGATATGAAGATTTTTGGGGGTTCTAGAGCTGAATTTTGCCCCTGGAGGTATATGATCTGGCTTCAGCTATTATTGGGTTTGTACTTCATCCTGGGAAAGCATGTTAAATATTTAAATAATTTAATTGGAGCAGTATAACTGTGCAGATATCTCTGACAGCAATGTGAGATGTAGCATGTGTTGTCCAAGGTTGCTTTTCTTTCTTCTCTACTGGGCTAATTTCCACTTTGAAAAAACCTGTCATCATGTAACCCAGCTAATCCTCAAGAACAAAGAATGTCTACAGAGAGATGGTAGTTTAACTTACTTGCCTTGTCATACGCACATATACATGGGTGATTTCATCTAAGACACATGGGCTGGGTGAGAATCTGATAGGGGCAGAGCATAGAGCAGTTGACATCTGCAATCAGGTAATTAGCTGAACATACAAACCTTCCTGTTCTCTTCATCTTTATTTATCTGAGTAGCATGTCACAGTATGAAATCTGCTGTGTAGAGAGCGGTACCAATTATTTGTTATGCTAGAATTTCAATAGCAAATAACAATTTGAATATGCAGTGTAAATATTAATCATTTAGTAATCACAGTAATAATTAAAAAAATTCTGCAAGGAAACCTAGGGCAAGCCAAGCTTGATCACCACTTTCTTTGCGCTGCTATTTAGTATACATCCATCCTTAAAGAATGTTTTGCACCAGGAAGTGCTGGTTTGTTATGAACCCAGCAAGAAACTCGGACTCTGCAGAGTATTGCTTAAAATACCGTTTACTAGAGCTAACATTATAAAGAAAAAGAGGACAGTATAAATAATCTTACATCCCTTCAGATGCTGGAAACCCCAAGCTGCCTAACATGGAACAGGCCTTCAGTCTGGGCACAGCACACCATGCAGATCCATCTGTGGAAAGGTTACCTTACATTTTGGTCTTTTGAGCCCTTATAGCCCTTAAAAAAAAAGGCAATTTATTCATCATTTCTGCTGTCAAACAAAAAGGATGTTCACAAGAGAACTTGTTGCTGCGCTTTTAGATGAAGACAAATAAGGACAGGCAGGTGGTTTAATTGCCGGTGACCACTGTGAGCTTCCTACGGACTCCTTCATTACAATTAACCAGCTGAGCTGATCCTGTATCCGAGGGGTACATGCAGTGCAGTGGGGGCCAGAAGGCCGAGCACAGGCCTGCACCCACTCAGGTTAGCTGATAGGTGGATCACTGACTCCTCAGTGTGCAGTGGTCTTCAGATTAGGATCATGACAAAGATTTAATTTATCTAATCTGGTTTCCCCATCTCATTATGAATCACTAGTCAATCTGTCAGTACAGATAGCTGTGCTCTAAGTAGACTGGCCACCTGGTTGGGCTTTTTTTTTCCCCTGCTCGTGCCTATTTCGTTGTTTTTTCATCAAATCTTACTATCTGATAAGGATTATGAGGAAAGTGTTGTGGTGTGGTTTAGTGATTAGTGAATATTGTTTTGTGCTCTACGGCTTCTGCTGATCTCCATGGGTATTATGTCTGATATGACTCAGCTAACAGAAAGGGCTTTAAAACAAAAAGCAAACCTTTGCTTTGGCTCTTGGGTGCTTTGTTGCTTCCATTATCCCTGATTTGGTTGTCACTGTCTCTATCCTGGCAATTTCTGTTTCCAAAATATTGCTGAGGAAGAGTGTGAGCACTTCTCACCCACTTGAATATGAAGTCAGGCAGTTTACTGCAAACCATCTCCTACGTAATTTTGACTTTAGTGTTTGGACTTTGTGTTAACACTGGTCTAGAGTGCTGGCTTGTTCTGTTCTACCTACAGCGTTATGTGCTGGTAACCTCTAGGAGAGAAATGATAGAAACCTCAGTGCAGCATCTCCTACTGCCACAGCTGTGTGTTAAAGCCAAAGATTTTATTATTGTCAGGATCTGTACTCAGTACCACACAAATGCGATACAAAGATAATCCTGTCCCTGGATATCTTTTAAGAGCTCAATTCTTATCCAGCTGAAGTCCAGGTTTCACTTACCTCAACAAGAACAAAATCAGGATGTTCTTTTTCTCATGGTAGTAGATTACAGGTGACTTTTCCACCAAGGGGTGTCTGGGATCACTGTAATTGCAATTGTTGCATCTTGGATTTATTTGTTGCTTTGTCTCTCACAATAACTGGAATGGGATAGTATTCGTGGGTTAATTACGACCCCTTTTTTATTCATTCATCCATGAGTACATCTGAAAGGATATTGTGGAACACCTGTATTTGTTTCCTCATCGGTGAAGTGTAATGAACTGTGCTGAATTTATCTTCCCTGAGACAGAGCAGAAGGGATCAGTGGCGTGTCCTACCATCTACAGTTTATTGCTCTTCGTTTCGAAGGAGATTCTTTTTTGCTTCAAGTGGTAGAGGCCACTCTAGCAGAAAGACTTGGGATCTGTCTTCGTTATTGAAGTCCAGTTCGGCTACAGTGCACAGCACTGGCAATTCTAGGTGGTTACTGGCCTGCTACACCTTGTGGTTGTTGTCTAAAAGCATTTTGAAGTTAGAAGTGGTATATATGAATGCAGCCTATTGTATTTGCATGGAAATCCTATTCTTTTCCCAGCAACATTGGAACTTGCTTTTTGTGCTTGGGATCATGCAGAACAGAACCACAGGTTTTGGCTTCAATTCTGAAAGTCAGGCACATCACACCGCCTGTTGAAAGCCTTTCAATCTGGAACTTGTGGCAGAGGAAGGAGATGTCAGTAGAAATGAAGCTGGGTCAGACAGGTCATCAATAGTTGAGATGATACTGTGTGTCTTAGGCATTTGAATTCCTGCTGTGAGGACTTTAGAAGTGCATTACTAATTATTATGAAATTTATTAAATATTTCTTCTTGGTAAAAAACCACAGCCTTAATTATGCTTTTTTTTCCCTGTATTTACTTCCTTTTAAATCAAAATATCAGTAATGGCCTGTCTAATCTTTATGGTTTGATGTGAAGTAGGGTGGCAGCCTCAGGTATGTTCACTGGGAATTCCTGGCCCTCTGTGGAGGTAACAGGGATTTGGGGATTTATCAGAAGCATCCTTTCTTCCGTCTGTCACTGAAAGTAAGTAGGTCTAAACAAAACCAAAAAGGAACCAAAGAATTCTTTAAACTGATGAGTGAAATCTCCTTCCTTGTCACAATTTCTCTGCTTTCTCTTTCTTGGTTACTGTGATGCCATTTTAGCAAGGGTAGGTGAGATCGGCCACCCCCATCCTCAGCTGATATAAATCCATAGTGCTACTGAGTCAGACATGGATTTAATCAAGAGACACTGCTTACATCAGTAATGAATTTTCATTTTAGAGAAACTTAGCAGATCCTTCCTCCTCCTGTTTTTCATGTGTATGGAAGTCTGAAGAGGTTTATGAATGAAAAAAAGAAAGAAGCAATATAATAGAGATTATATTAGAAAAGGATAACTTGTATCCTCTCTACCCGAGGCAGGCAGAGACAGGATCTGCTCAAGTGTGTGAGAGCTGTTCTCATGAAGGCATAGCACAGCCCTGTGCTTTTGGTTATTGATCTGTCAGCATTAGCCTCTAACTTGATGTATACCACATATGTGAAGGTCCTTCTTCACAGTCTACATTATTTACTTGGTGCTGGCAGTTGACATGAAGGATTCTGGTATTTATTGCTCTGTATGGGCCTCAACACCAGTGATGCGAAATTATGTGAAAATACAGCAATGGACCTAGTGTGGCTTGAGCTCTCTGCTGAGGCTGTGGGATGAGTTTGCAGTAGACTCTTGTATGTGCTCTGAAGCTGGGAAGTGGGAAGGTCAGACCACCTGCCATACATGCAGAATTTGCTGAGAAATGTTACCTATACAACAAGGGGGTGTATTCCCTCTGAAATAGATCTCGCAGTCTTGCACTGCTGCTGTTCTTCGCATGAAGAGCAGGTGGTCTCTGTGGCTTTCAGCTCAGCCCAGCATCCACCACGTGCATCTCTGCTGCAGCCTTTACGGCTCTGCCGAGGGGGCAGAACCTGTTGGTGACAGTAACTGACAGAGGAGCATCCGGCGCAGGTGCGACATTTGCTTTGCCCTTCATATGAAATGTGACCATGCTGATCACACTGCAGGGGATAACGCTGCCTGCTGCTTTGTCAACTGTGTCCCAGATTTTCCTGCACGAGCACAGATGTGCTGGAAATGCTCTTAGCCCCAATGGGGAAGGTTTTCTTGTATGCACATCACAGAGGTTACTAGTCCTGGTTTGGTGAGGAACAACGTTTTACCAAAGTTAGAAGTTGTGGAATAGAGCTAAGGGGCTTGGCTCTTACAGTATTTGACCTTTGTGGGACCCTTTCCATTTCATTGTATTAAAGCACTTCGAAGCATTAATTTAGTAAGTATTGTGTCATCAGAATGATTTTTACTGCCATTGTATTGGTAAGGGCACTGAGGCACAGGGAGATCAAGTGAGGTGTCCAATATTGCACAGAAAACCTGTGGTAACAGGTAATATATTTCCTCCAGGCTCCTTGATCAATAAATTAACAAAAGGGAATCTGATCAAGGAAATTGGGCATTGTGTTTGTGGCTCGTTTTATGGATTTGTGACGGGTGTGAGAGATAGAACAAAACTACAAATAGATGCTTCCTGAAGCAGTCAAGAAACCAAATGTTCTGAATAATGACCCATTCCCTCTCAGATCCTCAGTGCTGTCATCAGTGTCATAGGCAGCAGCATGCAACAACCAGACTGCCTAATTCAGGCTACTAAGTCAGATGTTACACTACCTAAAATTGGTTACTTAGTCCCAACAGGGAGATTTAGATCCAAGGCACTCAGCCTGCGGTCCACAGGCAGCTGGTAGTCCACAAAACATCAGACAGTCCATGAAAACATTTCAGCGCTAAAACAGAAACCCTCATACAGGCAGTTGTCAGTTACATACTAACTGGTTTAATCAGGTGATACTATTTTTTACTAAATTTTTTAGTTGCAAGTTTTGTAATTATATCTACTGAATTAGACTGGATATTAGGAAGTATTTCTTTCCAGAAGGGGTTGTTGAGCGTTGGAATGGGCTGCCCAGGGAAGTGGTGGAGTCCCCATCCCTGGAGGGGTTTAAGAGTCGGGTTGACACAGTGCTGAGGGATCTGGTGGAGTTGAGAACCGTCAATGTTAGGTTAATGGTTGAACTAGATGATCTTCAAGGTCTTTTCCAACCTTGGTGATTCTGTGCGATTCTGTGAATTGCAGTTTTGTAAAATATTAGCACTGCAACATTTTTATCAATTCCATGTGACTTATTACTTGTCATCTATCCTTAAGCAACAGTGGGATATAAAATGAGCTGTATGTTTCTTTCAAAGTCAGTGATTCAGAGATTGAGAAAGGCTGAGAAACACTCTTCCATGCTCTTACTGCGGATAATAGAGGGAGATAGACATCTCTAAGGAGCTTCCATTAAAGGTAATGTGTTGCATAGAGAGCTGTTTGGTCAAGAGGAAATGCTTGGTACAAAGAAGACAAAGGAGGGCATATAATCATGCCTCCTACTTCTTGAGAATGTGCTTCTAGGTACTAGGCAGTGCATTTGCCTCTCTGCTTCCATGCTTTCAGCAGACTGAGGTGGTATCTTGGAAACTTTCAGGCTAATAAAGGTATGTGAAGACTCGAGTGCTGCAGAAGTATTGGCCAGTTTGTATTGCCGCAGAACCTTTACGTATCAAAATTTCTTCTGTGTCCTCATTAGGCAGCTAGGATCTGAGTTTAGGTTTCCTTTTGTTGACATGTCCACTTGATGTGATCAGAACCACTCAGCAGATTTCAAGTAGGTCTTGTGAGATGAAATGGCTCAATGGAAGGATGCATCCATGTAATGGGGCTCTTTCCAAGCAAAACACTTATATGGCAAAATCTCATTTAAATCACCTGTGTTGAAGTGAATCCCATGCTACTTTTTGCAGAGGAAAGTGTCACATACTTTTGTTATCACTCGTATGCTATTTAGATTGTAAACTCTTTGGGGCAGGAAGCCCAAAAGCACCCTAGACAATGGGGTTCAGTCTCTAGTTGGTTCTCCTAAGTTCTGTATTAATATAAAAATAAGAATGAACACAACTCTGCTTTCTAGGGGAATAGTTTATGAGACCAATCCTGTGCTCCCTGGTAATTTCTTTGTGACACTATTACTGATACAGTGTTCGTGTTCTGTTTTGGCATTTCACATGCATGTAGTAAGACAAGATTCATGCTCTGAGGAGCTCTTAATTTAAATAGATGAAATATAGGCGAAACAGATGGTGAGCAGAGTGGTGAGATTGAACTAGAAGAAGCGACAAAATGAAAAGTGTATTTTGTCTTTCCATGACCTGTGTGCTTCTGAAGAGAAGGACTGAGATAAGACATACCTGCTCATCCTGCAGGCAGGACCCAGGAAAGCACCCCAGACCTGGAGCCTCACGCCAGGACTAGAAACATGGGTGATACTTTCCCAAGCTTCATACACAGAACTGCTCCATCTTTTGATACAAACCTCAGAGCAGATATATCTCCTTAGTAGAGCACCCTGCTTTTTATTTGTTGTAGACACATTTTGCAGGATCTAGAGGGGGAGGACAAGGGATTTTAATTTGATATGGGTGGTAAAGCAGCGACCTGCAGGCTGTTCAAAGCCGCCACATAGCCAGAAGAAGGGCAAGGATGGTACCAAAGAAGGAGAGATGTTGGTTGTACAGTAAGTAGAAATGAAGAGCAAGGATTATGTTTCAGAAGGGATACACATTTATATGGAGGCAGAGGATTAGGTGTCAAGTTGGAGATTGACTCTTGGGAATGACAGGGGGACAGCTGGGAACGCTGGCCTGGTGTCACGCTTAGTAAAGGTTTGTTTCTTCAAATGCTGCCTACTTGCTTGCTGTGTCCCTTACTGCTAATGCACTAATTGCTAATCAAAACCTAACCAACCAATTCCAAATAAGCAATCAATCAACTGGTCAATAAAGCTGCAGTCTGTCTTTTCCCCTTCTGGCTCATGGAGCCAACACTAATCTTTTGCTTTCCAAAATGGCAAATTTTACAGGACAACAAAATCAGTACTGAAGAACCTATTTGTGAGGAGCTAGAAAGAATGCCCCTCATGTCTGGAATTTTGTGCCTTTTTTGGACAAGTCCCAGGGATGCCAGGGCAACGTGTGTAGCCTGCCTTTGAGTCTACCAAGCAATTCAGTGCTGACAGTGTCAACAAACAGTTGCAGCTCCTGCTCAAGAAGCACTTTTATTCTGTTGAGTTCATACTGTTGCTTCCTTTCAGCTCAGTTGAGCTCATGTATTCAATTTCTTGTTTGCAGCCTCTAAATAAGTGTTTTTAGAGGAAAGCAAAAACCTGACACATTTCTTGCCTCATGTTTTGGAGGGAGGCTTACGACCAATAACCAGCCTCATACGAGGGAGGAGGGAAGAACTTGTGCTTCAGATTTTGTATGAGAATACCAAGAGCCTGGATTCAGTGGTGCTGCAAACTTCTTGTGGGAAAAGGGGAAGTTGTTTATTCTTTCTTAATTTGGTACCTGTAAAATAGGCTTAGTGATAACTTCTGTCCATCTAAACTATCAGTTCTGCTTTACGTGTGATAGACCCTGATATGGACATGAGGCACACTCTCTGAAGTAGAATTGGAGGGGCAATGTAAATATGAATTTTGAGCTGATTTCCAAGCCAGTGATCAAAAGTTCAGGGGTGCTCTGGGATATTTTTGTGGAAGAGCTTTCCTGACTCTCAGTCCCTGAGGAGCACTCATGGAGGAGTGAAACCAGGAACCTTAGATGGCATTTCGTGGGGAATACCCTTCTAGGGAGGATAGATGGGAAGCACCTGGTCAAGATCAAGAGCAGAGCAATCACAGGAAGATGACCTTCTCCTGTCATCACAGCATTTCATGGCTACCTTTGTCTTGATATCTTCGGCACAAATGTCCTAACACTTGATGTGAGTATGTGGGGAGAGCAGCTTACCCACGCTGCAGGTCACATTAAACAGCCGTAGTGATAAGGTTTCTGTTCTGCCTCAGGCAGTTCCTCCAGGACTGCTCTGGGCCATGCTCAGCCTTGGGCCCTTTCGTGGATGAGCAATTCAAGACTCTTGAGCCTCACCTTGCTTGTGGAAGGGTTCTGCTTGTCCTGTCATGCTGGGGATTTGGAAGGACATGTGTCTGTGCATTTCTGAACTTACATCTATGAACTGCTCATATCGTGTGACCCACAAGAAACTATCCCATGTTAGATTAGCCTGAATAACACCTAAAATCTACCTGCAGAATTCATGGTGACCTTTGAAGGAGAAAGATGGGTGCTGGAGTTGCCCTGAGGCTAAAAGGCTTTAGTGATCTATTTTCTGGGAAAAGATTGAATGGTTTCACTGAGCTTGCACATCTGGAGAATGAGTGCAGGACTGGTGGCTATATGGAAACCAATTGATGGTCAGTGTTTAGATTCACAGAATCATGGCATGGTTTGGGTTGGAAGGGACCTTAAAGACCATCTAGTTCAACCTCCCTGCCACGGGCAGGGACACCTTCCACTAGACCAGGTTGCTCAAAGCCCCGTCCACCCTGGCCTTGAACACTGCCAGGGAGGGGGCAGCCACAGCTTCTCTGGGCAACCTGTGACAGTGTTTCACCACTGTCAGAGTGAAAAACTTCCTTCCATCTAATCTAAATCTCCCCTCTTTCAGTTTAAAGTCATTATCCCTTGTCCTATCCCTACATGCCCTTGTAAAAAGTCCCTCCCCACCTTCCTTTTAGGTCCCCTTTAGGTACTGGCAGGCTGCTATAAGGTCTCCCTGGAGCCTTCTCTTCTCCAGGCTGAACACCCCCAACTCTCTCAGCCTGTCCTCATAAGGGAGGTGCTCCAGGCGCCTGATCATATTTGTGGCCTCCTCTGGACCTGCTTGAGCAGGTCCGTGTCCTTCTGATGTTGGTGCCCCCAGAACTGGACACAGCACTGCGGGTGGTGGGGTCTCATGAGAGCAGAGCAGAGGGGGAGAACCCCTTCCCTTGACCTGCTGGTCACACTTCTCTTGATGCAGCCCGGGTATGGCTGGCTTTCTGGGCTGCAAGTGCACATTACTGGGTCATATTGAGCTTCTTGTCAACCAACACCCCCAAGTCCTTCTCCACAGGGCTCTTCTCAATCCATTCTCTGCCCAGCCTGTATTTGTGCACTGAATGTATACCTCTGCAAAAAACCCCCCATTCTTCTAGCTGGTATTTTTTGCTGGAAATCACAGCAAAGAGGCCAGGGACATAATGGACACAGGCACTGAATGAGACTTTTTCCCTTCTAGAGGATCCATCCAGGTCTGAGTTGAAGCACATTGGCAGGGCAGCTTGGAGGCTGTTTGCATCTTCCCTGGATTAATTGCACTATTCTGCAGCTGAACAAAGGATTCCACTTTCCAGGTTTATTGTTTTCACTCTGCTTATAAGGATTTCGGTCAAAACAGAAAGATGTTGCTATTTAGAAAGAACATTAATAATTAAATTGAGGTACTCGGGGGAATATACCC
Source organism: Strix aluco (assembly GCF_031877795.1). NCBI lineage: Eukaryota > Metazoa > Chordata > Aves > Strigiformes > Strigidae > Strix > Strix aluco. The sequence continues at coordinate 6,826,895 of NC_133934.1, forward strand.
TATAAGGCTGGATTTGTTGAATTTAAGTAGATCATAATAATTTCCATGGCAACACACTCTGCTGTCCTATATACAGAAAGGGTCTTTCTTGTAGGAGCAAATGCAGAGAGGAAGCTGTTATTTAAAATAGATACCTTAAAAACATAGACAGTGAAATAAGAATAGTTTCCTGCATAAATGTTGGAATTTTCTCATGTTATATTCTCTTCTTGTAGCTGTCAGAATCAGTCAAACAAATCCCCTGCTGACTAATGATTTAGGGAGAAACTGTGATCTAATGATCCTTTCTCAGGATATCATCTCGCTCTCATAGATATACCCATATCTGTAGATGTGTATAGCTAGAACTGTCGTGTATCTGTAACACAGACTTCTGTGGTAATTTTGAACGGACCTACTAGAATCTGTGTTTTACTGCCTATACCTGTGTCTGTGCTAGTAGTCTCCCATCTCACAGCATTAGATAAAGCTTGTTTTCATCAGTATTTTGATAGTGTTTTGAGGTCCTTGTATATGATGTGTTCTGTTATGGCCAACTGTTAGACAGGAATTTGTAATGACAGTCTAGCACCTGAACACTTAGAGATGAATGAGTAACCACATATTCACTTAGAAGATTTGGAGATTCTTAGATCCAACAGGAATTGCATCAACTCTCTTTCTCTAATCTAGCAATCAAATAAGGGTCTCATTTTATATGCTCAAAAAAGCCTTACAGGCACTTGATCAGAGTTACAGAATCCTTGTGAAATGAAAAGTGATCATCCAAACAGAAAAGATGGAATTTAATAGAAAGGTTCTTGGTGTAACTATCTAACAAAAAAACCCACAGTATATGAGGGGAAGAAAAATTTAGTTCATATCTGGAATAACTGCAGCTTCTCTGTTTTGTCAGTGAAAGTAGGCTAAGTGGTGCATTGCCAAATTTTAACAAGAACTGCCACAAAAATTCCCAGTCCTGGCTTGTGGTAAACCTGGAGGATCAAGGGTGGATGTTCTGCAGACAGAGGGAATAAATAGCTGGAAAATGCTGATTCAGTGGAAACCTCAATCATTTTCTCATCCTAAGGCAATATCAGGGCTTCAAGTTGTGGTTCAGCTCTCCTGAAGTCAGTGAGTGGTGTAAATCTACCCAGGTTGGAATCCCAAGGTTGTGTCTGTAGCTCAGAATGGTGAGGGCCTTGTAGAGGGTGCCAGCTGGATCCTAGAAAATGGAATATTATAGGACAGAAACCGGCTAGTTCAAGACAACAGAGGATTTATGTCCTTATCAGTCTCAAGTTAAACTGCCCTTTGAGTGGTGACAGATTGAGGATAGAGGGCTCCCAAGGACATGATTCTGTCAGGACAGTTACTTTATACTTTCTTTCATTTTAGTGTTGGGAATTTCATCACTAGGTTGGATTATGGCTTTACCTGCACTTCAGCAACTGAAGCTGATCAAATGGGCCATCCCAAAGCCTGTAATCAAGACATCTCTGACTGTAGATCTGGAGTGCTCTGGTGAGCTTCACTAGTGAGCTTCTCTCTAGTAGGCATGAATAGCCACTGAAAGGTGCGGACAAAGAGCATGACCACCTTCTCTTTAGATTCGGTCGAAAGAATTCTAATGATTTATTGCAGACCACCTAAGCATGTATATTTTGAAAGCTACTTTATTCATGTCAGGGAGAAACTCTGACATCTCTCATGCTTCATCCCTGTATCCTTATGTGAAGATCTGTTACAGAGGGTGCTGCACATGGCAGCAGGCTGTGGTTAGCTAGCACGCTGAAATTAGCTCTTAGCTTGCATCCCGGATCCTAGCTATCTCAAATCCCTTTTAGTGCAGGCTTTCCAGAACTGCCAATCCCAAGGGCTCACTGACAGCCATTTCTTGGGCCCAAGGGGATGTGACATACATGACTGATGATACAGACCCTATGCATATTTCTACAGATTATTCCTAGGTCACTGCAGAAGGAGCAGAACTGGTTAAGAGACTACATACAGCCAGAGTGAAGGATCTTGTCTGCTGTCTATGAGGCAGGACATGCATTTTAAGTACATAAATACTATGCCAGATTTTGCACGGTCTGCTTTCCTTGTAGTTTGTGTATGATTCATGGTTAATCTCATTTAACTCATTCTGTAAAATCTCTTCCCCTCCCCCTCCCCTCTCTCTAGGATTTACTTATAGATTAGATATTTTTCCTCTCTTCCCTATAGTGTGTCCTGAGGTTTTTGCACTCTGATGTGATACACAGGCACTGGAATAGCTCAGGATTCTTTTTCAATTATTATTCTGCTGAGGTTTGCAGATGCTTGGCTGTAACAAATCAGATCCCTATTCAAACACTATTGTATTTTAGGTATATTCTTGAAACCAAGAAACCTCACTCCGGGCAGTCCAGCCATAAATGGTTGATGTCTGTGAAGATCCAGTTCTTAAGGCACGTTTTATACAGCTACATGTTGTGTTTGAAACAATTAACTATTTAATTTCAAAATAGTAATGCTTTGTTTCTAGAGAGTGGCACTTGCAACACTGTCATCCTTCTGTGTGAATCTTCTCGCCTGGGAAGGAGAACAAACACTGGACTGTGGCATTTAAACCAGCAGTATTACAATGAATAAGAAGTAATGGAAAAGCATACATAAGATAGCAGGCAGTGTGGGCGTTCCCACAAAAAGTACAAGCTGCCTTCTCAAGCAGCTGCTTGCTTAGAAATCTCTGTAATGGACTTGGAAGCACTGGCTGTCTTTCCTTTTGCTTTCCTCTAAAGTTATTTCTGTGAAGTCTCCATCTGCCTCCTAAGCCTCAGTTTATATTTCATTTTATATTTTGAGTAGCTGCCAGCTGCAAGGTATATGTGTGTAAGAGAAGGTGAGAAGGGAAAAGAGGTGAAGTCACTAAGCCAAAAGAAAGAGAACAGGCAAAGCCTTTACCCTTCTGCATCCTAAAATGCACTGACTTTTTATCCAAGCCCGAAACAAAGAGATATTCCTCATGGTGTAAGAATGGAGCTATGCCTGTGTCACAGTCTTTGATCTCAACACATTTGTGTTTGGGGAAATGCAGAATAGAAGAGAGTGGCATGGCTTATCCCTTTTGCTCTCTAATGCTCTCAGCCAAAGCCTGAAATTCAGAAAGATATGAGAAGTCTGGGAGAGATCAAAATTGAATGCAAATGGGAATGTGGCATCTTCTGTCAGAACAAAGATTGAGTATCTGGGTAGTGATACTGTTTGGAGGGATTAAAAAAGCCTGAGTCAAACCCCTTCACCTCTTCAACAAATTGTGAGACTGGATTTAAAATCCTGACTTCTATAGTATGTGCATATAGATTCTTTGATTTGTACTCTGAACTTGCAAGATTGTTTGTGTGCTCTTTTCTGAGAAACCATTGTCCGAGAATTTATTTTGAACTGAGATGTTCCTATAATCACTTCAAAGAAATCACCCGATGAAATTAAATCAACAAATGTGACAACTGGCAGTATTATGGTACTAAGCTGCGCTCCCAGAGTGAGATCATCTAAGTGTAATGATGACAGTGGTAAAGGCTAGCACAGAAGTATAGCCTGGAAATTGAGACTTTTGTTTCCAGATCTCACACTGGCTCTACCTGGGCTGTGACCAATCTGCTGATGGTGAAAACCATTTAATTTCCAGCATGGTCAATGAAACCTGTAGATGTTTGCCATCTCTGAAAACTGCCTGTTGTCTCAAGCTTCTTCAAAGATTTTTACCCTAGGAATCTCTCTGTCCAAAATTTATCATTTCCAGTTGATGTTGTGAAGCTCTCAGTGTGAAGTGCTGTACCGTGAGATACTTCAATAGATACCTGTCCTCACTATTTAGTCTCTCCTGCACTTTAGATAGTAGCTGGTTGTTAAAAAGTGTAATGCAGATGAATAGTAGTAGTGCTATGAAAATCAGTGGAAGCTAAAAGAAACCCCTTCCTCTGTCTTACCTTTATTTAAAGACTCAAAATTCACTCAAAACACACTACAGGGACTGAAATCTAGAGTCCTTGGTGTAACAGGAAAGTGTTTAACCTGTTAAGCTTCAGGGAGAAGCTATGGTAAGATAGGAAAACACCAGAAATTAAACAGGGAAATCAGATGTTGGTCAAGAAATACAAAACATGGAGATACTTAATGAGGTAAGATGGTTTGGGAGGAGCAGGGAATGAATTGTCTAGCAGAAGAATATTTAGTTGTGGGATGAATCATGATGTGGGAAAGTTAAATAGATGTAAAGAGATTCCAAAGTTCAGAAGAAAAGTCTTGCATTTTAAGAAACATCCCGGAGTGCTGAGGAAATGTGTCTAAATTTCAAAATTTCTGTCCTGATGTGTAAATCTGTACATACATACTCTTTCTTGAGCAAAGAACAAAGAAATTTTAGAATCCTGTGCAAGCTGCATGAGTTATATCTGTCACATGCACCTGCAAAGTGAATTGCAAGTCAGAAATTTTTAACTTGGGCTGTGGTACTGGGCAACATGCAAGCATTACTGAGGGAATGGCATGAATTTTAGAGGCTATGCAACTGCATCTCCTCCTGAGAGTGTATTAGTACACCCACGCTGTATGCTGGTATGCTCCAAGCCAGAAACAGTGACAGTGTCCTGCCCAACCCCAGCAAGTTAAAGGCACAACAGATACAGCTTTTGCATGTCAGCACTGCATGATGAATGTCCAACCAGGGGAATACTCATCTGGGCCTTTGAGAAACCAGTCTGTAAAATGGGGATACAAGAACTTAACTATTTCCCAAAAGCTTGGAGAGAACTAATTGAGGATGGTGAGACTTACAGAGGCGCTGATATTTCTGTGCCTAGGGTCCTGCTACGTACTCAGTTATAGCCCTGAAAAGCCTCTTAGAATTAATAGGTCAGAGAAATTAAAGCTTCCTGAATCCTGGCGTGTGTATTTGTCCTGTTACTAACATAGGTGAACCCTTTGAAAGTGCTGAATATAACTCTGCTTAGAATCAGTTTCATTTAATCTTCTTCATTTAACTTGAAAATACAATTCTCCAACTTCTAAAGGATGAACTTAGGGACTGTGGCAGAGATTGTCATTTAAGGAAGCCCTTTAAATAAGTTTCAGCTCAATCAAGGCTTTGCTGGACGTTGCAGCCTCTGATCCTTTTAAAAATGATCATAGCATGACTGTTAGCCATGTGTATGGGTAATTTACTTTCTGCATGAGGTTCCCAGCTCTAGCAAAAGAAAAGATGTGTCTTTTTATCTCCACATACGTACCATGGGCTGTGGTGTTTGGCATACAAAGCTGATAATGACCTCCCTACTAGTGGTTTTATGTAAGAATCAATCATGCAACAGCATTACCATAAAACCATTATATTTTGCAGCGACACTGCACAGTTAATGACACAAAGCCTTACACTGTGAATATGTGGCTGTAGAGATAAGGGAAATTTAGCTGTTCTTCTAGCTCACCAAAAATGGCTGAGCAAGAAAATCAAAGCAATAAGTGTTTGTAAATATTAATTTCATCTCCCTAGCCCCCTTTTTTTAAAGCTCTTTGCTAACGGCAACCTGGTCCGTGTTAAGTCCCAGAGTTAAGACAGTATAGGTACTATTCTTCACATACTTTCCTTGGCAGTCAAGTTTTGTTTTACAGGTAGATAAGTGAGGTTTGTAGTACTGCAACAGCTCATTTGGAGAAGGCTAAAAAGAACATTTTTCAGAGTCCTGCTGTAGCGTGACATCTATTTTTATCATGCCATGACCCCAGCTTAGCTCCTTGGGGACAGCAGCACTTACAAAGGGAAGGGTGTGGTGTGGCTGAGCAAGAAGATTCTCCAAGCAGCAAGGAAAAGTCTCCTCATCGTTCAGGGGGTGGGTCCCTGGCTCTTCTGCACCTCTGATGAAGGGAAGGGTGTAGTGCTGTTCTCTTCCAGATCTCAATACAGGGTTGGTTTAGTAAGAAGGCTAGACAGCTGGTTGAGGAGAGTGATTGTTTCCCTCTGGCAAGTGTGAGAGAGTGTCTGGCAGGAGTAGTGTATCCCATTTGGGTCTCCCTAGTATAAGGAGGGCCCTGGCAAAGTGCAGTGAGTCCAGTGGAAGGGGACTTGAGCATGTGGTGCACCAGGAGAGGTGAGTAGGCCGAGTTTGTTCAGCCTGAACCAAGAGATGGTGAAGGGGAGATCCTATTGCTGTCTTCAAAAACATGGTGGGCTGTTACAGAGAAGATAGAGCCAGGCTTTTTGTGAAGGCACACAGTGAAAAGGTGAGAGGCAAAGGACCCAAGTTGCAGCAAAGGAAATTTTGTTTAGATATAAAGAAAAAATTTTTCAAAGCAGGGTAAGCAAACACTGGAACAGGGGTCCAGAGATGGAGATACTGAAAATTTGACCAGATGGGGCCTGGAACAACCTGATGTAAACTCGAGGTTAGTCCTGTTTTGGATTAAAGACTTGTAGAGATCTCTTCCTACCTAAATTACTCTGTGATCCTAGTCTAAAGGACACATATCTATTTCTTATATTTGCCATTCTTTCACTTGAGCAGATTCCAGTAGCACACTAAATTATATCTGTCACATGGGTTTTGCTCTTTCTCTTCTCAGAGGGGAGAGGGTGGGGAAGAAAGGTGTTTACAGTGGGTTGGTTTAGTGTTGGTGGGCTTTTTAAATATCTAAGCTGCTGTTTGTTGATACAGGAGAAAGCAGGCTGATGATTTATGTCTGGCAGGGAATCGGTGCTGCTCCTTACGTGGTGGGTGAGTCTGGTTCCTCCAGAATCAACTCTGGAAGAACTTACTCTCCAGTGACTGATGAAGCTCCCTGGTAGCACAGAAGCCAAAGTGTTGGCTGTCCCCTATGTTCTTCAGGAGAACTTCAGGACATTCAGTAGGTATTTTACATGCTGACCATTGTGGACTGTGAAGAAGCAAGATGTGAAACAAGACCAAGGAGGATGCCACTGTACTGCCATGTTGGTGTGCTTTTCATTTCATGTGTGAGCCCTAGTTCACTGTCTGCCCATGCATCCCATAATGAGTCTCATACCCCTGTAGGTACTAACCACCCCCAGTCTGTAAGGTGTTCTAGAAAGCCTCCCCTATTAACTCGTCGTGGTGGGTGTCACCCCCATGGAGCTGATGCTGTCCTGGGAGCCCTAAGAGGTGCCGGATCAGGGTATTATTTAGGCCCTCCTACCTGCTGGTTTTTATCCCTTATCCTAACACTGAGATTTAGGATTAACCACTAAATGGGCATTTTTCTTCTAATTTATTTTAATTGGAGAAAATAATTTTACTGGTGGTTGAAGCTGAATTTAGAGGTGTAGCCAGAAGCTCTGACTGATTATTCATTAGTGATCCGTGGCTTCAGTACAGAGGCATGTTTCTTTCTGATTTCCCCACCTTTATGTTTAGGCCAGGCTGGAGGCTGGTCTGTATCAGTTTAGCTCCAGCTGGAGATCTCTCCCTCCTTGTTTATCTCAGTTGTACCATGCATTTCATTAAGATGCTGTTATTAGCCGTATAAAATGGAGGGATTAAAAAGGATGAATGAAATGAGAAAATACCGTGGAGGAAAGAACTCTATTAAATTCACACTAGAAATCCTTGTCAAATGCGTATGAGAAAAGACTAGAAGTCTGTCTTTTTCAAGCTGTATGACAGTGTCTTATTTCCTTTCTTTATGCAGGTCCTAGTAAAAAGCAGGTGTCCAGCCCCTCCCTAAAATGTTGTTATAGTACCCAGAAGAAATACCAGTCAGTGTCTGTGGGCCATAAAGAGAAATGTGGTTTGCGTGGCCTGTGAACTCCCTGCAATGTCGCAGCTGTTACACATAGCATGTGGCATTCTGATACCCGTGATAACGAAAGCATTAAGATGGTCTGAATATTCTGAAATTACCTGTAGAATCATCTTGCCTTAGTTTTCCTACACTCTTGCTTTAAAACTGGAGTTGAAAACTGGGTACTGTTCGTGTCTCTGATATAAGCTTTCTGTATAATTTCAAGTGAGTCTCACTGTCCTTATTTAAAATAGACATAAAACGCTAATGAAAGGACTAACCACAAATCATTGGAAGATTTGATACTCAAGTCACTGATATTTATACTGCACTTTGAAATCCTTATTTGAAAGGTGTTATCAAAATGAGAAGAAATGTTTTAAAGGTAGGTGTGCATTTTGTTTGTTTGTTTACTTAACTAGGAGTTAGATACCAGCTCTGGCACACAGAGCTTAGAGCTGAGTTGCGTCCTACATAGAATCACAGAATCATTCAGGTTGGAAAAGACCCTTGGGATCATCGAGTCCAACCATCAGCCCTACTCTACACAGTTCTCCCCTACACCATATCCCCCAACATCTCATCTAAACGACCCTTAAACACATCCAGGGATGGTGACCCCACCCCCTCCCTGGGCAGCCTATTCCACTGTCTGACCACTCTTTCTGGGAAAAATTTTTACATGTTTTCAATGTGGCTGGTCCCTCCAAATGTTTGGTCTTCTAGTTTTTCTGGTTAATGTTCTAGAGTCCTCAGAGATGTAAGTAGTTAAGGTCAGTTACTGATGGAATGAGTTATGCTGTTTATTGTTAATTTACTAGCATATTTATAGAAATGTCCAGACAGTAGTAAGATTTTCTCCTCAGGCTGTTTCACACCAAGCTGGCCATGACCATGCCTTATACCTGTTCCTATACCAAACTGCTCTCCTTGGCTAGTGCAGAGATCTGACTGGGGTTTACATCCTCCTCCAAGAGCTTGTGGAAATATCTGAGACCTGGTGCTACCAAGAGCAACTGTGGGACTGCTCAGTTTGTTTCAGTGGATTGAACCACTGGTAACCCATGGGAAGTCAATATTTTTCATGGCTTTGACTGGACGTTTGAGCCAAAGAGGTCTTTTGCTTTGATTTTTAAATTATGTCGGGGAGCTAAAATATTCCTTGCGCTTAGTTAAGCACTTCTAGTAATATTCTGTCTGGGAAGCAGAAGTAACATTACTGTAAGGAGATTATGTTGCAATTGATTTGGATGAGTTATAGTCCCATTTAATTTTTTATTCCTGTTTTCTGTCCCATGAGTACAACACTAGAAGTCTAAAGCTGTCTTTCAGTGAGGAATAGACAAATAGGAGCCCTTGTGTTTCTCACCACATCCTCAGACAGTGGTAGCACTTACGGTTTGACAGGGAAACACTTCCATAACCTGAACTGAGTTTTTTGGATACACAGAATGTAGGATTAGGTTCTAAATTGGGATTTCTGTACATTTTTACACTTCCTAAATGTTGATTCACATAGCATCAGTTAAAATAACTCCAGAACAATACTTGCAGCATGATCTTTGTCATTTTGTATGAAAATAACGCAGAGCTTCTTTGTTGATACGCAATCCATATTTTATACCTTTTTTAGCCTAGAAATGAGTTTGGTTAGGTACATATCTCTTTCTGTTCCTTTTTGTATCACGAGCCTGCCATAAATCTGTAGGCTAACTCACAATACAGATTTTAGACCATCTGTCATCTCTAGAATATAATGTCAGTGCTTCTAAAAAAGCCTTTTTCCACATAAACATCCCCCTCTCCAGAGTCAGGAAAAGCAGCCCTTCCCATCTGAAACATACCACTTAGTTTTCAAATTGCCATTTATCTGACCTGGAAAAAGACAGGGCTCTCAAAGCAGGAGCTATACGGTCATTAGGGGATAGGGAAAACATCAAGGCCACACAGATGGAGCAGTGAAGCTGGGTGAAGATCTGACCTGGTCACATAGCAGAGAATGTTTTCTTCTCTAAAAGGCACAGATTTTATTCCCTTTAGTATTCCACTTTGATGAATTATTTTTTCTCCCCTGAAAGGGTCTGAATGAAGTGGTGGGCTGTGCCAGCACTGGGAGAAAGCTCAGCGCTGTGGACTGCTTTCTCTGCGGTCCTACCGAGCCGAAGCACGGAGAGGGGAGGAGCAGCAACAGGGCAAATGCCTCTGAGGCCCACGAAACACTATCTCTTGCAGGCAGCTGCTTGGAGCCTTGTCACATGTGCCAGGCATGGTGTTCCTATCAACCTGCAGCTTCTCACCCATGGGTCGGGTCCCCACACCAGCCCTACACACCCTCCATGCAGACGCTTCCTTTAAAACATTGACTCGGGAGCAAACAAATTCCCCTTGCTCATTAGCAGCCCACCTCCACTGGGCCAGGCAGCTCCACTGAAGGCAGCATGAGGTAGAACAGACCAGCTTAGTAAGCCATTTACCTGCAATAAATTTGCTTCCTAAAATAGCTGCAGAGCCATGGGGTATTTTTATAGCAGCTACACAGGCCTTTTCTGTTCTGAAGGGCTGTAAAGAAAACTTTGAAGCATTAGCCTGTGTGTAAACTGATGCAATTCTGCCTGAGTTTGAAAACAGCCTGGAACAATAACCCTGGGAAGGGTGAAGTACTTGCTTAATCTCGGTTGGGCTTTAAATATGATACTCAAGGGTGTCAGTCTAAATATAAACCCTGTGAGACCCTTCACTGCTGGTAGTTTCAGTAGGAATGTCAGGTTTTAGTAGTCATCACGTGCATTATCTTAACAATCCTGGTATTTTACAAGGTCTCTCCATCAGTAGTATTGTTATTTTAGTATTTTTATCTTCTGTCTGTAACAAGAAGGGAGGAAAAGGAAATCACGTTTACCTTCTTCAGACAAGTCTGGATATAGGATCTCAACATGAGTAATAGTTGTGTGATAGTTCCAGGCTGGCCAAGGCCACTTCCTCCACCTGTCCCCCTTGCCACATCTCTTCACCTGTTTGTGCCTGGCCATCTTCCAGCTCCCATGGGAGGAGTGCCCTGGCTGAGGGGGGAAAGAAAAAAAAAAAAAGGTGGTGTCATCTGGAGAGGAGTATGTGCTGCTTTGTGAAGATCAAGACTGCTTAAATTAGAAGCCTCAAGGACAGCCCTTGCTCTTGCTATTTCTGCTGGAAGGGCAGTTGGGTGTCCCTTTACCCCACAGTTACACCAAGAGGAGAGATTAGGTTTTGCCAGCCGTTAGGTCATATTAACCAAGATGAAGTTTGCGGTTTGCTTCTGCGGTAGCCTGGCTGAGAACTCTGAGGTGGCTCTGGATGAAAAGCAGAACATCTTTGTGTTAAACACTGAGTTCTCCTGGGCCTGCCCTCTGTTTCTTCGGCATTGTGCGTGGTGCTTCAAAAGTGCTCATGAGCACAAGGTCTCAGCAGCCCAGAGGAGCTAAGCAGGTCACCCACTGAGGTGGTGGGGAGGAATGTTTCCAAAAGCAGAGGGACGTGATGAGTGACTTCAAGTGGAGCTTCACACCTTGTTAATATCTGTGGAGGTGGTGCACAACTGGATGAATGACATGGGCACAGCTGCATGGTTGTCCTCTGCAGCACAGAACCAACCAGGATGTTTGATTCCAGTTGCAAATGGACTTTGAAGTGAGCCTGATCTGTCTCAGGGGTGTCAGGCCCCTTGTGCTTTCCTTGGGGGGTGTTTTTGTCACTGAGGTGCCATGCACCTTTGGTATCCTCAGACTGTATCGGGGTGTCAGGCTGGCATGGCCAGTAACCCCCATCTCCTGGGGCCCAGGGTGGGGACGGTGTCAGCTGTCACCCTGAGGGTGAACAGGCAAATACCCGACTGCCCTGGAGCCACCGCGCGGGACCTATTCTGCTGCAGAATGACCACAAAGAATCTTTAGGAGCCATCTCCCAGGGAGTATCACCCCTGAACCACCTCTTCTGCAGCTGGTGCTTCTTCCACCCCAGTCCCTTCTTGGATATCAGGCATTTGGCCTGTCAAGGGGCTAATGTTAACCCTTTCCCTGACCTTGTGCGCTGCTTATTTTCACTTCCACAGCTGATGGATTTAAACTGGGGACCTTTGGTGCAAAGGCAGTGCTGTTTATTTTTATTCTGTGGCACTGTGTGAACATTAATTAGGACTGATAATAAGGAATGCAAACCTATTGGCACCCTTCTTGGCGGTTTCAGTGACAAATGCTGGCATGGTGACAGCTCAGCTGCTGCTCCGTGCGTAAAAAGCACACACTAGCCAATGAACATATTGAGGAAGTAGGAAATATTTCAGTGATTCTTAAATGTGTCCATCCCTGTGTTTGAGCAGAAGTTTGCCATCTTGGCTGCTGTGTGCTGATGATATGGAAACATTAGTTATTTATGGGCAAAAGAAGGGCTGTTCTATTTGTGTTGTAGTAGTACAGTGTTCTAAATGTTTGGGCAGCCCAAACACTGCTGGTGGCATGCTAACTAGATGAGCAAAACTTGGATGGCTTGGGATGTGAATGGCACCGTGCTGGTATAATTGTAACTGTAGGTTACCATCCAGAAAATACCTGTGTGGTTAAAAATAATGAAGAGAATGGATATGCAGGCATTTCTGGAGGTAACCTGAGTCCTGGCCAGTACTCCTGAGAACCGTTGAGAATCTTTCAGTTTTTTTCAATGGCTGCTGTATGGAATGTGAGAGTTAATTTCACAGGTAAATGGCTGTAGGACCAGGCCCCTCATGAGGAAAATAGTATCAGCAAATCATCAGAACTCAAGATGTCATGTGAGGCCCTCCCGGGTCCTGGTAGCAGCTCTGATGCTGATCCCCAGGTTATAACCTAGATGCTATTAGGAATATTGTCACATATGGGTTAGCCTGTGCTCTGTGATGGTCAGATCACTCTGGTAGCAGATCCAGATAAGGAATAGAAGGGTATAATAGCCAGGGCTGGCTGTGGCTGTACTGGCAAGTGGAAACAGAAGGAGGTTTGGGGATGATGCAGCTGCTCCCCTGGAATGTGACAGAGATTGCTAAGGAGGAACCAACAGTTCAGTTGCTTTAATATTCCCCTGATAATCAGGAAATGCCAAACTGTCTCATTTAGTAGTAAACTTGAATAATGGGAACCAAAACCAAACCCATGTCTTATGTAATGTAATTATATAAATACATAAATTCAGTTCCACAGATTAACTCCTGGTGATAGAGAGGGTTCCTCTCCTCCTTTTTGACTTTGTTCTCTTGATTCAGTTGAACATCCCCTTACACTGCATCACGAATAGGAGCAAATAACCTCAGTTATTTGTCTTTGCTGCAAAAGAAACAATTGCAGCATTTACAGTTGCTCTTAGGGATGTTCCCTGGTGCACTTCCACATACCTTTCCATTGCCCTTGTCCTTTCCCCTCCTGCGTCCACCGTGTCCCTGACCGGAAGCTCACGTAGTAGTCCAGATTGGGGATTGCTGCTGCTGATGTACCTAATAGGATTATAAGATTTTCAGCATTAATCCTTATCCTATTCTTTAGGCAGACTAACCTTTTACTTAGATTTTTGCCTCCTGTTGCACAATTAGTTGACTCTTCAGTGATTTCTTTACAGCTGCTGTTTTGTCCTTTTTCAAGGCAATTGTAATTGATGTAGACCTCCAGCATGGAGCAGTGTAAGAATTGTTAGACTGTTGTGGTTATTTGTTTAGTGCTGCAAGTGAGCTTTTCCTAACTCACTGATGAATGTCATTACTTCCTTGCCTTTCCCTCTACCCTGAGGGTATGTGTTTGTTTTAGCCCAGACTATAGGAACACATTTCTGTAGCTTTAAACTAGCAACTACTACATCAAACTCTGGGAGGTTTGCTGATCAGGATGTCTGCTTCTGCTTTTGCACTAGGAGGGTAAAAGAGCCAAGGCCTTCCAGGGCACATAGCTCATTCAAAGGAGTTTTGAAAGATGGAAATGGGTGGGGAGTGGGTTGACTGTGTTTGTAGCCTGGTTTCCTAAGGAAATGAGGCTTAAGCAGTCTGTTTTTCCACTGCTGCTAACAGTTGGATCCGCAAAGTGGTTGTGGCTGAAATAGATGGGTCAGAGAGGTCTCAGATATTAAATTTTGACATTATTCATAAGAATTAGCTGCTGGAGAGGAGGTTGTCTCATGGCAGTGTCTGCCAGGAGGTAAAAGCTGCAGTGTTAACTCCATAGGTAGGTCGTTAATGTGGCTCGCCAGCTGGCAGGCACCAGTCAGGCAGTCAATGCATGTACCACGGAAGGAGTCGTAGCACGTGTCGTTCCCAGGGTCAGCTGACAGTTGCGGGAGGGAACTGGGGGTCTGTGCTGCAATTTTGGGGATATGTGAGGAAAGCCGAAGGTCCTGTGGTGTGGTTCAGAGAACATCAGGTAAGAACTGGAGTGTTGCAGAAGATTAGAGAGATGAGGAGGAACTGGGGAGTGACATGATTGAAATTTGTGTGGTTTGGACTGCTACCTCTCAAACTGTGGGCTGTCAGGATAACTGTCAGGGAACAGCTTGTTTTGGAGGTGATGGGCTGATAGGCAATGGAGGAGCAAGGAGCACAGGAGCTCCAGGTTGTGCAAGAAGACATACAACAAACAGCAGAGTAAGAAGCTGGTGGCACTGCAGTCATTAAAGGAGAGAAGAGACTGAGGTGAGATGTGATAAAAGACCAAACCAGCAGTAGTTAGGGGCAACATTTTTCAGGCACTGGAAGGCAAAGGTAAGAATATTACTTCGGCTTGGTAGCCTCTGTGTGCATGTGTGTGTGAGAGGCAGGGGGAAGAGATTTAAACACTACTGCATCTAGGCAGGGTAGAGATTAGTAAAGCACAGGAGGCTGGAAAGGAGGCTTGGGCAAGGAATGACTTACTGGCTTGGGCAGAGGGACAAAGAATCAGCCTTGCTTTTGTGTATAGTGTGCAGGAGGAGGGATTTGGCGACAGTCTGAGCATGGGGATGAAGGAAGACAGGAATCAACAATAATTTTAATTACACAGGAAGCTTGGATGATAGGGAAGAGAGAAGTATTGTCTTCAGCAGGGGAGAGGGACTGAGGGAAGAGATTGACATGCATGTTTGAATTACATCAATTGTATTCAAGCCTGATCCAAAGCCCAGTGAAGACTGGAATATGCCCATGTGCAGATATTTGTTTCCAAAACCCTGAATATGCTTTACAGAAATGCCTGGATATCTTTTAACCTCTGGGTCCATCCTACAAATGGAAGATAAGTAACTCCAAGCCACATAGTAAGCCACAGCAATGACAAGACTGGGAGCCAACATTCCTTAAAACAGTTTTTGGTTGGGTAAACCATAGCAGTAATAAATGTCCATATATGCACACAATACGCTACAAAACAAATCAGTGAAACTCTCAATCTCCAATTTAGGGAGAGCACGTCACCTTATTAACTGTCTCTTGCTCTGCATATGCAAAAGCATTGCAGAGTTTCCTTCTCTCACAGGAATTCTTTTCAAGTGTTTATTGTCTGCAACTAATTATTTTCCAGTGATTCTGTAAACTTCTTCAGGATTCAGTTACTTTGTTACCAGCACAAACTGAGGAAGCAAATATCAATCATTCAGTGATTATTTGCAGGAAATAAAAGCGTGAGATAGCAGCCACCCTGGGCCAAGAAGGAAGGACAGAAATGTGGTACTTTTTATAAGTAGAGCCAAAAATGTTATTCCTGTGCTCGACTGTTAGTTTCTGAATATTGTGGAGCTTTCTTCCTTTTGTGAGCTCAAACTTGTTTGGATTAAGTCCTGCTATCATTAAACTCAGAGAGAATATTTGTTATTAGCTTCAGTGAGAACAGGATCAAGCTATTGTCTGTGTGTTCTTCCTTGCCTTAACCGGTGTTGCTGTTTGTTAAGATACTGCAAGGGTCAAATACGTGTTTTGTTTTCAGAATCCTTCTGAACATTTGTATCTAAACCTTGCATATAGCACAGCCCCTGTGGGTGAAAGAGGTTCAGAGCTGACTGTTTCTTGCAAAGCTTTTTGAAGCCAGTGTGAAGCCTCTGTAAAATACTGAATCTCCTCACTCAGTAGCTGCTTTTCTGAAGTCTGCATTGTGCTTCAGGTTTTGCTAAGCTATGCTACAGCAAGCGTGATGAATAGCCGGCAAATTGTCATCAGTCACTGCTTTGGAAATCAAGATGTGTGCTGGCTCACCCCATTCTTTCACAAATACCTTCTTGAGCTACGGGAAGTACAATGGTACACCATATCCCAGAGTGTTAATTTTTAATGTCTTATGCGCATAATGGACTCAACTGTAATTATGAGTCCCATGGCACACAATCGCTGCTGGCAGGATGGAAAAGACAACTGTGGGTCCATGTGGCTCCACAATTAGGGATTGAAACATTGATTATTTCCATTCCCAAGAGCAGCGGAAACAGCTGTATGAATTTAAGGCAAAAGCTCCAGTGGAAAGAGGTGTAGTTGCAAGGCAATAAACATTCCTCTGCAATCTATTAAATTCTGACTTTGCAGCATCATCCTACTGCATTGAATAAAACTGACTGAAAACTGGGCAGGGAAAAGTGGTTTTGACAAGCTTATGCTTACGTCCAGAATAATCGAAGTGAATAAGCAGCTAGGCAGTGATGCAGAGAGGATTTAGTATAAAAAATTCTCAACGTTTTTTCCCCAGTAGTGCTATTTTTAACTTACGGATCTTTATTTCTTTCTTACCTGAAATCTTGAAGCTGACAGTATCCCTTTCAGACTTGAAAATGAAAGGAAACTGTCTGAAAGAAGAGTGGAACTCGGATCTTTTAAGCCTGATCTTCTTGGCATATCTTGGTGGGCAAATTCCTCCTCCTTTGATAAGCCCAAATGGACTTTACTGAACAGTGCAGGGCTCTTCCCTTTAGCAGGTTTAATGTAAGATAAGGCTCCAGCATTCAAACCCTTGCACCAGTAGAACTCAGATGCTGCTTTATCCTCTGCCAGCTTTTCACAGTATTGAATAGAGGTGGAAGGGATTTTAGACAAATGATTCTTATTTAGTCCTGCCCCTGAAAGCAATACTCCTATATTCCTGGTGTCACAGTAGATTATTTGAAATTAGACTTCTAATTTCATTTTAAAAGTGTGGTGACCTGTTCTGTTTTGGCTTTGTTTGTTTTGTTTTCTGTGTAACTCATAAGGTACAGCTATGGAAACCATTGCAAAAAGAAAGTCAGCCTGAATCTCTGCTCTTCATTCATGTCACTGGCAATAGTTTCTCTGAATTCAGTGATGCAAAATCACTCCTACACTGTACTTAGTGCACTCAAGCTTAAATCATATCCTAACACTTTTTACTAGTGCAAGAAACACATTTAACAGACAGGGGGGGAAAAAAAATCTTTGTGACAGGAAATCAACTTAATCCATTTGTTGTTTGTTTGTTTTTTCCAGGCTTATATTTGGCACTCTGTACCCCGCATATTATTCTTACAAAGCCGTGAAATCAAAGGACATCAAAGAATATGTGAGTAATGAGGTTTGTGGCTGTGCCGAAGGCTTTGTTTTCTGAGATTGTTCCTCACCACATTTTAAAGGTGTTGCCTGTATTTTGGAAAAGCTCGTAAACCAGTGCAAGACTGGCCTGAAGGTGGACTGGCTGATTGCTAGGCACAAGTCTCAAATAAGGAGACTTGGGTTTGTGCTTCTGGCTCCTCTGCAGAGTTGATGTGCTCTTTGACAAATGTATGCTATTTCTCTGGTGGTGCGGGCTATATATGGCTGGCTTAAAAGGTGTTTGGCATCCAGAGCTTTGCATGCCTGCCTTTGTTTCTGAAGAGCAGCATAAATCAAAGCCTTTTCAAAAAGCCTTGAAGCTTTAGCTGCTCATTGAAAACAAGGATCAGAGGAGGCAACTCAAAGCCCATATGACTGAATCCTCAGATAGAAATATCCTTCCTTGTGGAGCGACCTATTTACAGGCAGGTCTGGCAACTGGGTATGCTGTCTTGTCCTTTTGCTGAAAAATCTTCCCTGGGCCCCAGTTTCTAAATGCATATGGGGCCTTCAGGGAAAATGAAATGTGGGAGAATCAAAACCACTTGGATGCTGTTGGGGTCCTGTAGGATTTGTAGTGCCCTTCGCAACCTGAGCTCTGTTAACTTCACTGAACCCAGCTCAGCCTCCAGATCTTGACTCTTCAATCCTCTCAAGATCCCAGGGATAACGAGCCCATTGTTTTCCTCTGGGTAGCAGCATAGATGGCTATCCCATTAAGACCTTAGTGCAAGTTCAAACTGGGACTCACTGTGGCTGCTGAGATTTTTTCCTTTCTTTCAGTCCCCTCCTTCAGATAATGGTTTTGGATATTTTGAGAATCATAAGTGTTACAGAACACAGCAGATACTTAAGGCAAAATGTGCCTGCAGCCCTTGCATAGCTGTGCTTGTGAAGGTTTGTACACCTTTTGCTTGGAAATGCTGAAGACGTGCACTAGCATCCCCAAGCAGTGTCTGTGACTGATACTTAACATTTCCATAGTCCTTTTCTGGAAAATATTTTGTTGAAGGGTCCAATTTCTGTTGAAAATTCAATTGCATAAGAGGAACTCACATCCGACACATGGGGTCATGACCAAAATGTGGTAACAGCTGATCTAAGACCTGGTCTGCACTTAGAATTGTTTTTCAGTTTGACACACCAGTTGTGGCAATATGCCCACTGGGGGTCTGATTTTAAAAAAAAAAAAAAAAAAAAAAAAAAAGTAATTTAGACTGACACAGTACCAACCGTTCAGGCACTAGTCAAAATTTATATCACTGTAGTTTATTTTTATTTTGCTTGTTAATAGTCATTTTGATAAATGGTGTTCTAGACTGATTCAAGCCCATCCACACCAGGTCTTGGTTTGTGTTTAAAAGTTTTGCTGGCAGTAATGTCTTAACTGACAGAACCATGCTGGCAGTGAGGCTTTGAGGGAGTTGCAGTTATGTAAAAAGTCTGGCAGAAGCTGCCCTGGGAAGACAATGCTCTCAGGCATTTGGCAGTGCCATTCTACTGCTGTAACACTAAATATAAATATACATGTAAATATATATATAAATCCCAGGGGAGCAGTTATATAGCTGGGTGACAGGTGCTCAGGGAATCATTTCAGTACCTGCAGGGAGATGGAGAGAGACTACAGGTACTGTCCCCACTGCATCAGGGAGAAGATGGAGCAAGCCACTTCAGAGCTGGTGAGATGCAGATTTACTGCAGCCTCCATCCTCCCTTCCCCAGAGCGACACCTACCTGGTATAGATATCCCTCTTGTACTGCCTTCTTTCCAGCCTTCCCTTATTCTCTTGCAGTTATTCCAACCTTAGGGAACATGATCTAATTCTCTAATTCACGGATTTTACTTCCTTGAGCTTTCTAACGTTCCGGCAAAGCAGCTTAGGGATCTCCATTTTAAAATATAGTTAATTAGAGAATAATTTTCAGTTAAATTAACAACTTTTGTATTACTGTCTCTTTTCCTTTGGAGAGACAGATTCTTGAAGCTGTTTTACAATTTTACAATGGAAAAAAAATATTGAGGGGGAAGAAAAGGTTTATTTCTCATCTCCAGTACTTGGAAATTATTCCTTGCATCATCTGTGGTGACAGTGCTGCAGAAGAGGAGCACCATGTCACTTGGTAAAAATCACTGGAAGTGCCGATGGCGTGTGACAAATACATTGTTCCTTTCCAGCCTAAGAAGAACCAATACTACATACATCAGAATAGTTTACCTGTGCTTTTGAATGCCGTTTAGTGCTCAGTCAACAAAAATCCCCAGATTCCTGAATTACTCAAGATACTACAGTTTCCCTGGCCATGTCATGGTCCCCAAAGACTCCTGCTGTGTCTGTCACTATCACCACAAAGGAGACTGTCCATAAATCACCCACCAAGCAGTCCACCCCACAGCAGAGTTACCATAGTTGAACACAGTGACAGCACAGCACACGCTTTCACTGCCAAGATGAGGTAAAATGCCCTCACCTAAGCCCTAGGTAAGAGAATTAAGCTAATGGACTTGCCCTTGTCACTACAATGGGCTCAGGGCGTGGATGTCAGGAGGCACCATCACTCAACTGATGCACACTAATTCAATAAGTTGGGGTGAGTTGATTGTGTTCGTGAGCCCTGGATCCTGGGATGGGCAGCTACCTCTTTATCTCTTCCTGGCTAGTTTCCCCTGCCTGTAGATATTATGTAAGTAATTACATTTTGTCTTAATTGCGATTTGGCCAACACCCGAGCATTAACCTTTGTTATTAAGATGAGCCAAGTGAGATTTTTAATGCCCTGTGTGATATGGCACTGGTCCTTCGCTGGCCAGTGGAGCTTCCTCTGCAGGACAGAGTCAGGCTGTTCTTTTCATGAGACCAATCCTAAAGGCCAGAGTCTTCCTTCCCAGGGGCTTGTGTGGAAATCTGATGTGTGTTATGTGCTGAGGTGGGGGGAGGTCTGACATCTTCAAGTAATTGTTAAATACACATCAGGGAAAAAAGAACCTTTTTTTCTGTGAGAGCTATTCTGTGCATTTGTGCCTGTATGAGATAGTTCAAGATGCTTGGGGAAAATGACCCGGCTACTGTTTTTGTTTACCAGGTCAAATGGATGATGTACTGGATCATATTCGCGCTCTTCACGACAGCAGAGACATTCACGGATATCTTTCTTTGCTGGTGAGCACCAGATGGGAGAGGGTCTTTGGCATGAGATGGAAAGAAAATGGAAATTTTTACAAGGAGGAAGAAAGGGGTGCAAGGGTGCACTTCCTCCTGAACATGGGGTTAGCAGCTTCAGGTGCATAGAGGTGTTTTGTCTGGAGGAGCCATGCTTCCTTTCTCAGTGCTGTCATAGGAGAAGCAAGAAAGAGGATGGAACTGCTCAGTGATATCTCATTAGTGAGAAATCATTACAGGAGTCTCAGTCCCCTGCCTGTCAGAGAGAGGCGCAGCTGATTGCCGAGTTGGCTGCTTGCAGAGATCATCACGTAAACACCAGTCGCTTTAGCTGCAGGTGTAGTTCTAGACATACCTAGCTGTGTCCTACAGTAAATACATAGACTCTAGGGATCAGGCAGAAACAGCCCTGCAGCACAGGACTTTGTTTGTAGGTTGCTGTGTGGGTGGTGGTTCCTGGGATGTTTGCCAGGCCTGTTCCTGGTTAGGCTGGGTTTACAGTTTGATGGAGAATAGTGACAGTCTGTCCATACTGATCCAGTGGAAGGATTCCTGGTGACCTCTATCAGGATGAGAGCAGATAAATGCCCCGTTATCATATTCAGTTCCTTAAATCTGGATGCTCAAGTTTGGAAATGTTTGTTGCTTGGTTGCCCTTTTTAGTAAAGCCTTTCTAGTGGAAACCAGTGAGATCAGTAGACTTCAGGATGAAAATTTAACTGTAGTACATAGGCTTCACCTAAAGCCTGTTCCTGCGTAGTACTGCATGCCTCTGGTGAGTTCTCCAGACAGAGGGAATCGGGGTACTTGGCAACATGTCAGATCTGTTGAAAAGGAGATAAAAGATGTTATTGTCTATCTAATTTGTATGCAGATCTACCTCCACTGAGTTCATCTGGAACTTTGTTTTTTTGGAGGATGTATTATGTGGGTCTCTTGGGAGGAATGACAGAGGGCTTGTCCAGTCTGTGACATCAAGTATGCTGTAGAGATCCTCAGCGAGGTGGAAGACCAACCTGGCAAATCCATGCTTGGAGTAGAGCATCGCAGAGGTCCATCGGGTTGGACCTGGATGCTGTATGGTCCAACTGGGCTGGTGCACAGCCATCACAGAGCCTCTGGGCTGCTCTCGCTTGCAAAGGGTGGCATTGGTTCATCACACTGCTGACAGCAACATGTCTGCCCGTATGAGGATGCTGCTAGCTGGCCAGCCTTGAGCTCTGGGGTTTGTCCTCCAGAAAAGAGTCTGTATAATCTAATCTTAAGAAGTCCCTGGCTTGTTGTTACAGCTAAAGCATGTCCTGTTGTTAGTGTCCTGCATATTTTGCAGTCCTACCTGAAAGCCACAGTGTGGATCTGCATCTGTATGTTGCATGTTACTTGGACAACAAAGGTTCTTGTGTTTCAGTTTCAGTTAGATAACTGTTATCTTAAAAGCAGAAAGGCAGAGAGATGAAAGGTGCATAAATATATCAATGAAATACTCATTTGCTGGTTTGTTCTTTGCTCCCTCATAATGAGTGGGGATGCTATGAAGGCAGCATCTGTGCTCTCTGCGTGGAGAAAGCTCCTCTTACCACACAAGCAGAGCCTCTTCCAGAGCATTAAATAATGGCCCTGATACCCGAATAAAGATTTACTCACATGCCTAGTTGAGATGTGTGCAAAGGTGAGTGAAGGTGTTTAGGTCTTTGGGTTCTTTGGTAAGTGAAAGCTGCCCTAAGCTAGGATGGCCAGTCCCTTCCTGTGCTGAGCATCTCTAATTAAGGGCACTGGTTAAATTGGGAGCAGACATTAACAGCTCTTTTTCTTCTAGGTTTCCATTCTACTATGAACTCAAAATAGCTTTTGTAGCTTGGCTGTTGTCTCCATACACAAAAGGCTCCAGCCTCCTGTACAGGAAATTTGTTCATCCAACTCTGTCTTCAAAAGAAAAGGTAATCACAGGTGCCTGGGTCCTCTCTGGGTGAAGCAGATCTACAGTGTGTTTACCCCAGTCTTCGTATCACTCATTTTCATTGAAGGAGTGGGAGTTGCTGATTCTCTTCCTCTATCGTTTAATCATCTCCTTTTGGTTGGTGTTTTTGTTCTTCGTGGTTGTTGTGTTTTTAAATACTGGCATCTGTTCAATGTGCTCACACATATTAACTCATGTTTGGGCACTTGAGAAGCTGGGAGGGAGGGGGACAAAAATACCTCCTGAGCTGCTTTGCACATACTGGCTGAATATAGCTAGAGTGCTATGTTGTGGCTGATTATAACGGATAGAGAAACAGGGTCTGGCAGCGAGGGCTCCTGAACTTTGTTGCCAGGTCTGCCTAAAACATTGTGCAGCAATGAGACAAATAGCCAAGCCTGTCTGAAAGGGGCTTAGCAAGCACTTGCCTGGCTGAGAGACACATGGCATGCTAAAGTAAGGCGCATAGCATGTTGAGGTCCTGGATTGAGAAATGTTTTGCTCAAATTCATGATGCTAATTTTGGGGGGACACACATTACAGCTTGGATCATTTGCCCGCCTAGGAGATTCCTGTGGCTGTGAATGGGACATTGTCAGGCAGATCCATTGGGCTCATGTGGATACATGGGCCAAGAAGAGCGATCGGTCACATATCGGCATGCAAACTGCTAAGAAGTGAATAACTGTTTCCCACACTGGAAACTATGGAAGTGAAAGATCTCTGTTTAACCAGAGGCAGTGCATGAATAGTTGTACCTCAGTCCTGTCCAAGAAGGACAGTGGGGATCAGCAGAGCTGTCTCTCTGTTTCCTGGAACTTCTGCTTATGCTTCTCACGTGTAGTGCTTGTGCCTTTTCAGTTGCCACCTCTTATCTACTAGGAATAAGGAGGGAATCACTAAACAGCCAGCAGCTTCTTGCAGCCTCCAGTCCCTACTAACCCAGCACATCCAGTAGCTGAATACTAGAAGTCGTTGTCATCCATTATCATCCAGACCCATATCCGGAGGAAGGGAGGGTGAGGGCAGGAACTTTCATAACCATTTCACTGTATTTTGAGCAGCATTGAAGTCCAGAAGCTCTGGACCAACCAATTCCATGGGCACGTTAAAGCCAGACATGCAGTGATGTGCAGAGATATCTCAGATACTTCTGAGACCACCAGTCCTAGACCCAGGGTAGTACAGCTGCAGCTGCCCAGTGTCATGGTTCCTTTTTAATTGTGGGGCAATCCAGTGTGTCTTTAGAGTCCATAGACTGCAAATGGCTCCTGACACACTCTGGTCCATTCTGCCCAGGTGGATGTGTCTGTCCTGCTTCCAGGAACTATTGGTGGTGGTTGTACTGTGCATGTGTATCCCAACTTTGGGTCCCAATCTTGCATTTGCAAAATTTTTAAAAGAGTTCCCAAAACCTGCAGTGGGAGTTACTGCTCCCCTGCAAACCCTTCCTCTTTGCAAACGTTGGCTGTGAACTTCTCTCCAGCCAAGGCGCAGGAAATGGAGGATGTGCCTCCATAAAAGATGACCTGGCTCTGCCAAGAGTTTAAGGCTGGGAGCACTCTGAACTTGTCCTTCTTGTGCTTTTTTTTTTTGTTTGTTTTGTTGTCTGCTGTGACAGGAGATAGATGACTGCCTCGTCCAGGCAAAAGACCGGAGCTACGATGCCCTTGTGCACTTTGGGAAGCGGGGGCTGAACGTCGCAGCCACGGCAGCCGTCATGGCGGCTTCAAAGGTAAAGGTGCGGGTCAGGATGGTGACTCATTAGCATCTCATCTGCATCCATCACCACCAGCAGCCACAGTGTGGAGGGGAAGATATGGTGAGGGTAGGGATTCTCTCACTGATTTTGATCATGCCTCCCAATCTCCCATTCACCAGCCACACAGGTGCCTCTTAGGATGAAGACAGTAAGTGTGGTGCTTAATAAACCTTTAAGTGGTTGGAAATGAAGGATTAAGAGTAAGGTCTGCCTCAGGCCTCTGTTGAATTTTATATTTTCCTTCAGTACCCAGGTTACAGCTTTAGCAGTTCGGTTCATCACAGCCTGTGCTCTTCATTTTCACTGTCAAAACAGGAGCATGCTTCCATGAAAGATGCTGATGTTAGGTGAACACAGTTGACACCCTGGCAGGGAAGTATCTTTTTTTTCTGGTCAGCACCTTCTGCAGTGAAGGAAAAGTCCATCTGCAGCCCAGTTTGTCAATTGTGCTGAATTGTTGAGAAGTTTGGAGGATCTAGTGACCTATAATTTGGGTACTGACAGAAAGATCTGAAGTTCATGAAGGCTAGAAGGTTGTATGCAAGGCTTACACACAATATATCTGCTGTGTAATTCTCTGGAGCCATGTTTATGTAAGAGTGAATGGGAAGTGGTATTAGTTCCTTTCGGAGAACAAGTAGATATTGGAGGAGTGGTCTCATCTGAGGAAGTGTATCCTGTACGCTGTTCCTGGCGTAGAGCCGGAACCAGGAAATAGCTCTTATCTCTGTTTCTTTGCTTGCATAACTGCTGCAATGACCTGATAACTGCATTTTGTGGTCCCACTCTCTGGCCATGGGTTATCATGGTTTAGGGTAGATATGCACAGTGACTATACCCTTGTATCTTGGGGGCAAGACTTCTATAAAAGATGCAGCTTTCATGCAGTCAGATACAATGCCTCCTGCAAAAGGACAGTAGAAACATATGGTCAAGGTGTGTATGGTATTGGGAAAAACTTGTGAATGGGAGTTGAAGGAAATTATTTTCCTCTGTCAAATACTTTTCATAAGACTGTAGGCATGCCATTTTAGTATGTCTTGACCTTACCTTCTGTAAAAATACATAATACGTCCTTAGGAGGCCAGATACCTTTAAGTCTATGAAGCATGTTGAATGCAAGGTATTATAGAAGTAGGGAGCCTCTGGGGCGTGCCATGGACATGTAGGATCACAAGGATGTGCAAAAGCTATATCCTGTTCCAAAGAAAAACCAAAAATTGCCTCCCTTTTCCCTGCCAAGCATTGTGCGGACTGTGGCTCTCAGGCCTGGTTCAGTTCTTCTCCTGAACTGTTGCTCTTTGGTGGGGGGGACTCTGCTAACCCAGGAACTGCTAGCTAATCCAAACCTGGACTGAAAACTGGGATAAACGTGGAGCTAAGGCAAAGCTGTGTATGACATGCCCAATGAAACAACATTTGTGTGATGCCTCTATGACATTTAACACTTTTGCTGCTGCTATGTAAGCCTGAAGAAGTCACACCATGGACATAAATAGGCTCTGGGAATGCCTGTTTTGCAGCACTACCTTTGCTCTGAGCCCCTTCCTACAAGGTGCTGCAGACTTTCTGTGCTAGGGCTGTTTTTAGGACAGAGTGAGAAACTATGTGTGAATCCTGAAGGAACTCTGGCTTCTGTTTGGATAGCTCCTGAATATGACAAGCTCAACAGTAGCCGAGACCCACAGTGCCAACCTGTTCATCTCAGGGCTGCAACAGTGTCTTCATCAGTTCTTCAACCTGAATGAACAGTCAGCACCACAGTTTCTCTTCCCACTGCTCTGCTTTTCTGGTGTTTTTCTTAATCTCACTGCCTTGAAACGTGGCTCCAGTGGCAATGGGAAGCTGGGTAGAAGGAAGAAGAGTCTCCAGGATACAACGAAGTAATTGTTTTGCGTGGGTTAATGAAGCTCCCCATTCAGTGCTGGAAGAAAGCAAGTCTGTGCCTATTATTGTACGGCACATCTGCCAGCCTAACTTGAGAGAAAACAGTTAAGAAATTGCAACCTGCAGATGGACCAGAAGAGTCTTTCCTGCACAGTACTTTGGGGAGGTGGAAAATGATCTGTTCATAAGGTAGAGAGGTTGTTACTGGTTTGATTAATTGACTGATTTTTAAAACCAAGGTAGGGACTGTTCATGTCTTTGCTTCAGCCTCGACATTTAAATTACTCTGAATATGTGAGGAAAAGTAGGACTCCTGGCTTCCTTCACCATTTTGGCATGTGGCCTCCAGCAAGTCGCTTGCTTCTGTGTCCCTCAGGGTGCAGATCCATGAGACAGGGTGAGCTGATCTGACATCTCTCCTCCTCCAAAATGTAGTAACACTCCTGCTCCCAGTGGCTTACTGTGCACCAGCTCTTTGGACCTCAGAAATTTAATCCAGAAGGAGAAGGGTACTGTTTTCAAGCTCACTAATGTGTCTCATGAGTGCCTGAGCCAGCACAAGGGAAGAGACAGAAGGGAAGAGTATGATCAGAGGAAAGAAAAGAAAGATCTTCCCTTCCTGGTCATGGGAAGCAGACAGATTAGTTCTGCTGCTCATGGAACCACACCCTTAATACATTTACACTCTTCATGGTGTAATAGTCAGGAATGGTTAAAGCAGCTTCTGTGCCTTGCCCTTCTCAGAGTGGTTTTGTTGTCTTTTGGGCAGGAAGAGCTGAATGGCTGATTTACAGTCTGATCTGTTGCAGTACGGAAGTGCTGAGCTGGAATTCCTCAGGTATTCAGGGTGTGATGGGTCGGGTGTGGACGTGTCTCCATTTAGCTGTCCCTGCTGCTGTGAAGGGAGCTCCAAGAGAGGAGTGATACAAGTAGGTACAGGTGGTAACAGCTTCTGTTGCCCTGGTTTTCAGCTGCTGTTAAATGTATGGCAACGCCCTTACTTGCTCAATTGAGAAAGGAGGTATAACAGAGCTAGAATATCCTGCATGAAAGAAGTTTAAATGACTAATTATCTGGAAAACACTTTGAGCTGACAGATGCCAGGTAAGACTGCTGTGCTGTCCTTAGGGGGAAGTTTCCAGGGAGGGAGGAAAGAGAATACTATTTCTAAGGCTTATCTTGGCTTTCCCAATGCCAAGGTTTAAGGGTATCCAGCTAGCCTGTGATGAGTGTAGATGGGAAACTGAGCCCTGAACAGGGTCATTGGGTTTCAGCCTTTAATGGATTGTGTTAAAATTGGAACCTATAGAGATGACCATATATTGAGAAGCACTGAGCTCCTGCAGCTCCCATGGAAAACGTGGCTTTTACCAGCAGGTGAATGTGAGGATCTGTCTTATTTCCTGCTTCGCTTGGAGTAATGGGTGAGAAAAGATGCTTTTGTATTAAGAAATGGACCCTCAGACTTTGCAAGTCAGCATCTTCTGGTGGCAAATACACAGTGAAATGCTGGGCTGAAAGTGTACTCTTTCCAGACCTGTTTTCAGTAAATGAACTTAAATCTGAAGGCTTCTGTTCTTGGAGACATGTCTGCCACTGTGCATAGCCCTGTCCTCTCCTCTCTCTCTGAACATGGTAACTGATCTGCTTGTGCTCCCACAGGGACCATCATGATCTTTTGTCTTTGGTGATAAAATCTTTGGGCAAGGCCCATCTTTTTATCCATGTGCAGCACAAGGCAGCTAGTTCTCTGATTACTGTTTGAGTGTGTCAGGCTGCTACTTAAAGTATTTACCACAGACTAAAATGATGCAAGCTGTGTACAGCCACACCTTCCTTATCTCTGATCCCCTGGACCTTTCCCCTTTCTATCTTAAATAGCCTACAGTTTTAGTTAGCCAAGTGCAGGCTTGTCTCCCTTGCCCTTTCTCCTGCTCCCTTCCCCTGCTCTGTTTTGTTTTGAAGCCACAGTTGTGCTAACACTGGCACAAACCTGTGCCAATTCATTTTACGGGCTGAGGAGCTGTCAGTGTCCCAAGTACCCGGAGTCTGCCCAGCTGACTCGCTTGGGTGTTTTCTCTCTCTTCAGAGAGTCTATTTTTGATGCTCTCTAAGCAGATAGAGCATTGGATATCTGGTCTTATTACCCCTGCTAGGTGCTCAACACAGATCTTTTCCCTGCCCCCAGCAGCTTGTGTCCCCACCAAGGAACATAATCTCATTTGGGGCTCTGTAATCCTGTCCTCATGGCTTGGTCATTCTGTCACACACTGTGACTTTGAAGTGGGTCAGTCCGAAGTGGTGGGATTAGATGACCAGACAGTAAATCCTGCTGCTCTTTCTGTGTTTTCAATTAGTTCCAACTAGTTCAGCCATTACTGCTCCTGAAGGGCCCAGAGCTCTGACTGCCACCTTCTTTCCAGCTCACCTCGGGGGAGGAGAGGAGGAGCAGAAAGGGACCCTGCTTTTGGGTCACAGCAGAGGGGCAGCAGCAGCAAGACTGTTCCAGCCCTGGTAGTGGGCAGGTGCAAGGCCTCGGCCAGGCAGTGGAGCTGTCAGATGGAGGCCTGGGCATAAGTGGGCTTTTATTGGCACCAGTCAGGTTTCTAATGTAAGTGGCTGGGACACGTGTGTGGCTGCAGTGAGGAGAGGTACCGATGGCTTGGAGGCAGCACCAGCCTCCTCCAGCACACTTGTATGTAGTCCCTTGCTGTCACCATGCTCCCAGTGCTTTCTCATCCTCTGCCCATCACCCTGAGCCTCCTACCACCTCCTGCCTTGCCCTGTTCCCAATCCCCAACCCTTCTACTCCCTGCTTCTTTTCCCAAGATCCGACCCAGCCCTACTGTTGCCTCCTCTGCCTCTACAGCCCTCCCATCACCAGTTTCACACTCTCTTCCAGCTCTCTGAACCTCTCCTTCAAGCTCTTGGGTTTCCCAGATCCTGTTTGTATGTATCCTTATTCCTCATCCTGAACAAACTGATTCTGCCAAACAGGACGATGTCTTTCCCCACCCCCAAGACAACTCTTGCTCCCAACCACCTAACCATCCCCAAGCTGCAGCCTTAACTCTGCTCTTCAAAGGAGAGCTGCAGAAAACATCCCACAGCCAACAGATCATCGTAATCCAGAGGTTTCTGATAATGTACCTTCCTCTGTCCTCCTGTGTGTAGGACAGGGACTGTGCACAGCGGCTGGTGCTGTAGCCAGTTTTGTGCCCCTTGGTACAGCCCGCCTGGAGGAAGGGGAGTGGGGCACAGCGTGCTGCTGGCAGTGGGCGTAGCGCCTTGGCAGGAGATGATAAATGAGGTGGAGGGAGCAGGCATGCATGACTGGTGTCGATGAAAAGCCCATTTGTGCCTAATAAGTCTGAGAAACAGTCCAGGAGCCTTTCATGCGTGGGGAAATATGGCTTGCGGTGCTGCCAGAGCTAGAAATCACTCTGGTTTATCGGTTAAAAGGGCCAGGCATGCATATGAAGGTGAGAGGGTTTAATTATGCTCATCTACCTCCTAAACGCTCAGGAGTGCAGTGTCAGCAGTTCCCAGACTGCTTCAGCTCACAAGCACCTGTCTGGTCCAACAGTGTCACTTCCATTTCCACCTTTGGGCTCACTACCATGTGGGGAGTTGCAGATCTGCTAGTTTAGGGTCCCTTAACCCTAGAAATTTATTGGGAAGTTTCCCAGTGCATTTGCTGTTTTTTTAACCAGGACAGTGGAAGGGAAATGCTGGTGGTCATTTACATTTTATCTTCTCTAGTCTAACAGCATCTTTTCATTAATTTCTACTATCTAGCTGGTATAGCCAGTACAACTGCCTGAAAGTCAATATTTAGATTCCTAATTTTCCATAAGAATTGAGACCTATTCACTGTGGGAGTTTGGAGCAAAAACTTGTGCAGGAGAGAGGTGCTGCCTTTTGTGGCATGACAGTGGAGAACTGCACTTCTTCTTGAATTGGGAAAGAGGGAGGCAGGGGGTGGGGACCATCCTTCCCTTTAAGAGACTGGATAAAGCCTCTTTGTAATTGTTAGATCCCACTGCTCAGAGGGAAAGTGTTTCTTCGCTTGCCAAGCGTATCAGAGGACAGTTCTGACCAATCTGCTTAGTACTGTATCTGTAATGGCCACATTGTGTGCTCTGGTCTGTAACATGGCCAAGAGCTGCAAAAGTTGGGGTGATTTAGAGTACGCAGTTTGAGAAACCTTTGGGGACCCATTAGAGTTATCTCAGAAGAGCTGAGCACGCTGCTTTTGAAAGTAGCTTCCTTTAAAGGATCTCCATTTGGGATCCAAAATCAAAGATCTCATGGCTGAGCTATGTTACACCAATAAAGACAAACAAGAAGTGGTTTTCTTGAAACATATGGTAGTGTGCCACTGATGACAGTGTTTTGTGAACTGTTCCTGCCATGGTGTGACATATCTTTCATTTTTAAATCTTTGAGAATCTTTTTCTCCGAAATCAATAAAAACACAGCGCTGTTTGAGCTGCAATCCAGGTAGCTGTTTCCAGTTTATCTCTCTTGTTGGCTCTTTCGTTGGTCTCTCAAGAAGCAGACAATAGCCAGTGAATGCACAGGACAGCAGAACCAAACAATAAATTTATACAGAGAGACCAGGCTGGGAGAGACAATAACAAACAGTTCCCAGGAGAGGAAATGAACTGCACAAACAAAAGGAGTGGATGAAATTAAGTTTTCACCATCAACATTAACGTCAGCTGGTTTTCCGTTGAGTCTTCAGTACTGTCTGACATCTCCAAATCAGGTAGCTCTTCCAGGCTGGGCATGGCATGCAGGCCATGGCCATGAGGATATTGCTTGTAAGTTGTTTTCATTCATATGGCAGCAGAAGCAATTTCCTCCTTCACTCAGGTCTGTGCTCAGAGCATAAAGCCAATGGTTTTGGTCTTAGCAAGGCCTGCCTGCAGCCAGGCGTGATACGCGTCTGCATGCAAACTCGCACTCATTGCCCTGAGTAATTCCCCAGTGTCACCCTACTTCTCAGAAGACCTGTCCGTCACCAGGACTAAAGAGACTGCCACGTGTCCATCACCTAATCCTGTGCCTAAATTAGTCATAAAAGTACTCTGTTCTTAATGATCTTAAGTCTGGATTACGGAGGTGGCCAGACACTAGAGGTTTCTCCAGTGGGAAGCATCGATCAAGTGCAAGAAGTGGAGTGACAGCCCATTGTGTTTGTAATTTGCTTTACTCTTTAAACACACTTGCTAGGTAACACCCTGTCAGCTGGGGTTATGGAGTGGTTTCTCCATCTCTCTGGGAAAGCTGAGGAAGGGAGAACCTACATTCAAAGGTGTAGTCCACAGGTGGGTGTCCCTGCTTTTTATGTGTATGTGAGTCCCTGCATATCGGTGCCCAGTGTCATGCTCATGTCTCGCCTCAATTACTTATGCTTCAAACAGACCTTATTCTCAAAGCTTTTATGTGTTGCCACAATAGCTCTCTTTTTTCCCTTGCTAGGTCTCTCAGCTACTTCATTTACACTTGTATTTGGACCAGAAAAAAGGGCAGGTAATCTGCTGAGTGCTTATACTAACTCCTAACTAACGTCTGCCTCCCCATTAGACTAGTTTGAACTGTTTTCAGCTGAGATTGGTCTGAGGCCAGATGCTGTCTGCTCCACTTCCAGTGGGTAGATCCTGCGTGCTGAGCTTTAAAAGCCTGTCTTTGATCTCATCAGCAAAATGCCTTCCAAGTCCTCTGCTGGCAATCAGAGAGACTCCAGCAGCCAGGCAGGGAGCTCTGTATGTGGAAAATCCATCTAACTCAGGTTATTGCTACTGCATTGGCCAAGCTGCTGTGTTTGCTGTTGTTTTCTTGCTAATGGATAAAGGAGCCTCTCTCCCACTGCTGTGATCCCATTAGGATGGTTGGGGTTGCAGTGGAGCTAGTGAGGCCGAGACTTGGCTCAGAAGTGAAGATGCATCTCTGCGAGTGTTTTCTAATAGGTGTGATTGGGGAAGTCCTGCTGACACTGTAGCGATAATTGACATCCTAGGAACATGCACTACACCTTGTAATGAATATCTGCAGGATGGAGGCTGTAACATGTGCATGCAAACATGTCTGCTAGCGTGGAGGAGAACTGCTAATCAAAGTTACAGCAAAGAGAGGGGAGAACATTAACAGGTTTAGTATTGTGCTGGAAGTGTGGTGAGCGTGACTTAGTGTTCCCTTGCCTGTCCATTAATTACTGATCCTAAGATCCAAAAGGCCAGAAGGTGCCATCCTGCATTAACACTGATTGTATTAAAAGCTTCTGTTCTATGACTTGACATTTTTTGGTTCCTGATTTGTGTCACTTTACCATGCTGTGTTATAGTTTCCACAGCTGCAAAATGGAGTTTGTAGGTATTAGAGGTGTTCTGAAGCCTAAATAATGTCTACAGAATTCTTTCAGATTGTCAGACTGAAAGTATGATAAAACCTAGACACTGTTATTTGCTTATATTTAGATCATATTTAGTGGGACTGTTATATAAATCAGAGATTTTTAGATTATATGCCTAATTTTATTTACCTAGAGCCTATGTAAAGTTACCTACCTATGTGGAGTATTTTTAATGAATAATTCCATTGCATGTAAACCCATTTTTTCCAGACTCCTAAATCCATCTCCCTCTAAAAAGTTTTACTTCAGACATGAATGCAGAGATTAATTATCAAGAGGTAAAGTAATTAAGACAATTCCAGCTATTTCTGATGGAGTGCCTTTTACAGTACCTGTCACAATACTGACTTCAAGTTTTGGAAAGGATCAAGATTTTTTGATCCTTCCAAGCAAATATTGGTTGCATCAGTGTTTGTGCTCTGGGCCCACAGAGGTTAATGTTTGTTTCTGGAGATGATGATGTCTGCAACATTTAGAGGAAGGTAGTACGCAGGTTGGCTGGCTTTGGAAGCTCAATATTTTGATACTGTTTTGTCCTACTCTTTAAAGCAAAAATAAGGAGACAATGTGATAGATATGGGTAAGGTATGCCTATGCTACAAATGCAATTTTGACCAAAGCAGGTAGATGTACCTAAATTAGTTTTAGATTAATTACTATGCCACACAGATGGGAGCTTTAAATTCCCTTAGAATCACAGATGAGCTTCTGCAGCTTAAATGTCCATATCTTGATGGCTGATGCCCTAATAGCATTGATAGTGTCATGAATCTAAATAAGGTTGATACCAAGTGGTAGCAGTTGCTGGGGGATGGTATTACTGTGTCCTTTTTAGTATTTGTCTTTTGTCCTATTCAGTAACACTGAGCCCTGCCTCAGCCTGGTCCTTCTCTGCCCCTGTAAAGAGAGAACCGTCCCATGTATGAACCTAGTGAGGTTGGTGGATCCTGGGAGAAGAGAAGGCAAAGGAAGCCTGAAGAGCTCTGCTTTCAGCTTGTGCTGTACCTTCACCTGTGGGGTGAAATTTCTTAGGGACAAGAAGATCAGATGACTTTGGGAGCAGGTACACTGTAGTGAGCAGGGAACAGAGAGACGCCTGCTCCCACTTGTTGCCACCAAAACCTCAGCATCTAGCAAAATCACTGTCTACTGGATCAGAAGTGCCATGCTTACTGGGACAGTCTGTGTCCTAGGAGAAGCTGGATGAGGTAGAAGTTGAGTCTAGGCAGGCAGTCTTGTGCCCAGGGAGAGTAAGCCTCAGTCTTCCAGCATCACTTCGGGCTTGTGTCCTTTTCCAGGGTATGAAGCCCCAAAATACCAGTCCCACACTGCCAGCACAATCATCCTGACAGGGCAGTTAGTGTTCAGTGAGGGGAAAGAGAGAGAAGTGGTGTCATCCACAGTCCCACAGCCCTTCCAGTCCCCATTTTCAAAAGGTTGTATAATACCATCATGCTGTTTGGCTGTTGACACAGTGAAATGCTGTTACCACAGCTACTGTCATGATATTACTGCTGCCATGCTCTCTAGGATAAAACTAGCCCAGATCCGTGTGGACATGCTGCAAACATGTCTCTGGCTTGCAGTGTAGACATAGCTTCAGGACCTGGATCTTCTCTCTGTGCAGACACATAGTGTGCTGAAATTCCTGGGACATCTCCCATGTCTGTAGCAGTTGGAAGAGCATGTGCATGATCACGGCCAAGATGGTAAACAAAAATCCCCCAAACAGCTGCTCTTCATCTTCTACATGATTGTTTTAACCAAACACAGCCCAAGATGTGTGCTGTGCTAAATCTATTCTGTTGTGAAATAAAGCTATTAACTTGGGTTTTTTTGTTAATGAACGGTAAATCTTATTGTGGAATAATAAGAGTTACAGCTGAGTAAAGTCTTTATTGCTAAAATGCATAACTACAGCAGTGCAAACCCGCACAGTGCTGGCTTTTCAAATGTTTGTGTTTTCATATACAGCAGCTGCTTATCTGACAGGGAAATTAAGGTTGGTAACATTTTCCATTTTACTCTGAAATCATCCTAATTCTGTTATAATTGTAATTTCTGTCATGTTTCTATTTGGGGTCAGGTAGAAATGTGATAACTGGAAAAGAATTGTGTTATGTTGTGCCCTAGGAGCAATTAAATCAAGTCTCTCCCTACAAAGACCAAAGATGCAAAAATTGAAAGAAAAGAAATGGAAGTCAGCAGGCTTTCAGGTGTGTTCAGTGTCCTCACTCTGCCTAAGCCTTTGCTCTCCCTGCCATTTCTGAGATTTGGACAAACTGTTTCATGGAACGGTAGGAATAGTAATATTTTGCTGTTATCTGTGTGATGAGCAACTTTTATCTTTGCTGTTATAAACTCCGATTAAATTAAAGCAAAAATCAAGATGACTATTTTAAATTTTTCTTCCTGGAGAAGGCCAAAGTTGTTTAGCACAGCTGCTGTGACTGTGTGTTTAAGGCTGTGGTTGTGTATTATATGCTAATGTAACAGACCCACAGCTGACAGGCACATATCGGGCCCTTGTTTCAAAGCTCTCTTTGGGGCCTTTGATCATTATATGCTGCTATATCACAA
The DNA here is from genome assembly GCF_031877795.1 of Strix aluco. Classification (NCBI taxonomy): domain Eukaryota; kingdom Metazoa; phylum Chordata; class Aves; order Strigiformes; family Strigidae; genus Strix; species Strix aluco. The sequence goes on from NC_133934.1 coordinate 6,861,965, forward strand.
GTTGCAATGCAATAATATTAACATATCTTCTTCATTTTCAATGCAAAAGGGTGCGTTAGTGTCATCTTCCCTGCCAGGTTGGTCTGACACATGAATCTTGTCTCTAATCTGACTCATGTCCACATACATAAATCACTCCGTGGAATGAAATGGTATTTGTGTTAGCTGGCTGAGCAGAGCAGCTTGGAGGAGGTTAAAAGCTTGAGCAGCGCTAACACTTGAGCTGGTGGGACTACAGCACTCAGGTTACAGCAGCTCATCAACTGCCAACCCTCCGGCTTTGCTGGTCTAGGCATTCTGCAACAGCAAAATATTATTTAGTGGTCTGATTGCTCTCAGCTTGCTTTCACTAGGGATCTGTCTGTTGTAGTCAGACTGCAGGGTAGGATGTCTTGTGTTAGCTTTAAATCAGCTACTGAGAAGAGGGCGGCTGTGCAGGAATTCAGTGCAAGCTACAAAACCCATCCAGAACTGCAATGCACTGAGCTCTGGGCGGCTGAGATCACACCCAGCTAACCAGCCGTGCAAGGAAGTTTCAGTGTACCAGCCCAGTGACAGTTGCAGCCATAGACTGAAGAGTAAATGTACCTTAGACTGGCCTATGAGAAATAACGAGATGCCTCTTGGAGTGAGAACATATCCCAGTGTGGTTCAGCCACTGGCAGGAGTAGCCAAAATTCAGGCATCAACTCTTGTGGCAGTTTGGAGAGTGAGATGGCAAAGGTGAGATTTTAACAAAAGATCAGCTCTCGGGACTCCACTGCCAAGCATACAAAATGAGCAAAATGAAGTGTCTTGGTATACCAGCAAAAAAGCCCCATCCATTTAAAATACTTCACAAAATAGAACAGGCTGGTGAGAAAGAGCAAAATAAGTCTGCAAGAAGAGTATGGTGGGTGTGTGGACACTTCTCTGTAACTGTCTGCAGAAAAGCTAAATGCAAAATGCTGCCAAACACAGCATACACAGAGAGATCTTAAGAAACCACAGGTTCAGTAAAATGAAGAAAAAAAAAAAACAAAACCACAGTGCAGCTTCCCGGCTAGCTCCACCAGGTGACTCTGCCTTACAAAGGACAGTTCAATTTTATTTTTCTTAGATGATGCATATTTCTACTGATGATACTTTGGGCAGCATTGAAGAAGTTATCATCATGTGCTGTTTGCTTCTTGCCAATGCAGAAAAGTGCTGCAGTCCAGGATGTATAGCCTGCCTGTGGCTAATTTGATATGTTATGGAGTTGAGAGAGAAGTTTGAACCCATTTTTCTTGTACAAAAAGCTTCAGGCTGAGAAGTTGGGAGGTTACTGATCTAGCAATTTTCTTGAATGTAGAAAGTACAGGGTGTCACAGTGACTGTAGTTATAAGCACATGATGCCTTGTCTACTTACAGTCCCTAAAAATAAGGTGCTAAGGAATTTATATGGGTTAGAGGCATTGATTTTCCACTACTCTGCATGCGAAATTTCTAAAGTGATGTTGGTAAATTAGTACTTGTAGGTAAATTAATGCGTTGGCTTCCCAGTGTATTAATGCCAGTGCACTAGGGGACAGGCAGTGTTACCTAACTGCTTCAGCAAGGAAGGTTCTTGGTCTTTGCCTCTGATCGTAGATGGCCAGGATGAGTCCCTTCTCCGTGTCAGGCCAGCACCAGAGCGTACTCTGCAGTGGCCCCTCACCTGCACCCTGGTTTTGTGGCCAGGATACTCAAATCTGTTGCCCAGAAGGGAGCAGTGACCTGTTCTGGTCCAGCCCCTACCTAGAGCCTTCTGGCAGTGTTCAGGCTGTGCTTCCACTTACGTACTGCTTTGACAAATACAAGTCTAAGTGAAAGTGGTGTGTGAATTGCTACCATGTGCCTTATCTGTTTTGTTAAACAGGGCAATATTTGCTGTTGTTTGCCATCTTTCTGATTTCCCCTCAGTCGAAGCATCCGTTGAATTTTTCCTAATTTACACTAGCAGAAATAATTTTAGAATCAGGCTCTATGTATTTATTCCAGTATTTTTTTCAAGACTATGAAGTATCTTTCAGACCTTCCCCCCCTCAACAAAATGTTAAAACTTAGATGTACTTTTTATCAGTTACGCTATTTATATTCTGAATGTCACTTAATGTAGCCAGCAGAGAAGGATAGATAGGTTCTGTATTGATTGTATTTTCTGTCATTCTTACTTTATGTCAGTGGTGTAGTATGAGGGTTACAGAATTCAGAAAGAGGTATAATTATAGTCAACTTTTTGACGGGATGTAGTTTTAATGAAAGGCATTTTTTCATCAACACATCCTATACAAAGAACAGCTACATTCCTTTCCCAAGGAATGCATTGCTTGATTGAAAACTAGTCTAAAAAGAAAGAAGAATATTGTGTTAGTTTATTTCTTCCTTAAACTGCATGAAAAAGCACTGGAATATTTCTTTACATTTAATAATAACTTTTTGTTACTTTAAAATTTCAAATTTCTGTGCTCTGGAAATTCTCTCTATGACTGAGAATGGCTGGGTGAATATCATCATAGATTATTAACTTTAAAAGTCAGTTATTTTGATGCAGACCATTTAATTGTGTTTCTGAAGCCAAGCACCTATTTGTCTCAGATCCTAGTGAAGAAGAGTACCTACTAGAAAGATACAACAACATCCTGCTCCTTTAGATGTGGCCAAGGCTCTGAGTTCAAAGGACTTCATTGAAGAATCAGAGATGCTCGCCATCAAAAGTTTGAATGATTTTGTGTGTAGAACCACTTCAAAAGGAAGAGCAAAGAGCAGGAAATTATGTCTTTAACTTATTTTTGTCCTCTCTAGGTTACTGGACCAGGCAATTTTTTCTCTTCTTATTGTCCTGATGGATTTCAATGAGCAAGGGAGAAGAAAGGCTCAGAATACACTGTTGGATCTAACTTTTATGTGTGTTATTTGCTTGCTTGTTTAACTAGGGACAGGGGGCCCTGTCTGAGAGACTAAGGAGCTTTAGCATGCAGGATCTCTCGACGATTCGTGGAGACAGCAGCAGCACTGTTCCTCCTTCGGTCACTGTACGAACAAGTAGCAAACAGAGTCAGCCAAAAACATCGAGAAGTGCATCGGAAGGCACTGGCAGCTCAGGTAGGTGCCAGCATTATTTTCAGTGTTGTGTTGTCTGGAATATCACACAGTTGAATGAAGTCATGCAGTTGGCAGGAATATATAGAAACAGACATTGCAGGCAGCACATACCAGAATTCACAGGACACAGACATGCTGTTGAGTCTCTTGGACTTAGGAGAGAGAACAATATCATCGTTTGATGGTTACTATTCCTGGCTGGTACCAAGGATGGGACTTGAGCATGCAAAGGAGCCAGCATCAGTCCTTGCAATTTGGGCTGAAAAGTTAGGCTCTGGACTCGGGGCTGCAAGCCATGGTGAGTTTTCAATGAGAAGAGCCAATGGAAGTGCAAAAAGAGGGGATAAGAATGCACAGTAGTGGACGAGGGTCATTATTATCATCAGAGCCACCATATGGTGATACAACCTCTCTCTCTTATGTCATCTAAACATAAGCGCGAGTTCTAACGGATATCTGGCTTGAATTAGGCCTACTTGTGCTTCTTCTAAACTGTACGGTAGCTGTTACAACACTTGACAGTTATACTTTCAGAACTTTATCACTGATGAAGTCTACTGAGAAATAAAACCCATATAAAGCACTTCTAGAAGCAGAGACCAAGATCTGACAGCTGTTTGTGATATGAAGGATGTCTGCATAAGCACTGTTATGGAAAACAAGTCTCTCTGAAGGGCAGTGGTTTGTTTTCAAATTCTGAAAGAACAAAGGGAAGAAACATTGTGCTGGGAATAAGATCCATTCCTGAGGATTTAGTTACAGAAATTTATTTCAAGCTTGGTTAAAGAAATCTTTGTGAGCCCAGATACAAAGCATTTAGTTGGAGATAGCTTTGCAGCTTAGATCTCAAAAATTGAGACATGGAGGGTTATCCCAAGCAGGAGGTTCCAGATGGCTTCTGGGATTCCCAAACACCACTAAAGATCATGCAACTTGACTGCTGTGATGAGAAGCCACAGAAAGTTGCAGGCGTGTTGCACTTGGTGGCTTGTGAAACATATGCTGGCAAGTTTGAAATTTAGCAGTTTCAGCTTGTGTGTGTTGAGGTCTGTACAAACATTTGCTGTGTTTCAAGCCTGTGTAGATTGCTACACCTTCTAGCTTGCTTTAGTTTTGGAATGTATTCGAAATGTCTTGTCTCATCCTTCTTAAAGAGTATCCTTCAAGCCCTTTACAAATTCTGAGAATTATAGCTCACAGACTTCTCTGTTTATTTTTTTAACATCATCTGTTGAATAAATTTTTCTTTACAGGTAAACTGAAATAGCTAATGTTGATGCACAGTGGTTTTATTCTGATGTTTATGTAAGGTCTTGTATGTAATCAATCTTGAAGTAATCAATCTGCAAGTAAAGTGTTCACACACACTATATAAAACTCCTACAACCAAAAAAATTCACATATTTAGACCAAAATAACAAATGGCACAAATAAAGCATAATTTAGTTATCTTAATTCCATGTTGTGTAGAGCAGCCTTTGTAGTTTTGTTCTTAAGGCAGCGAACTTAGCTCACCTGGCCACAAACCTCTGCCTTAACACACAAAAGTTTTTGTGTTTGGTCTGGTTTCATATCAATACTGTACAAGGATCTCTCAAAATGAATCTCTGTAAAATTGAATTGTTCATACACTTTTCAAACTGAGCCTAGTGTTTATCACAAATTTTTGGTTCCTAGTAATTTAAGATTTTGGTTTTAATTCTTCTTTTAGTGGAAACAACACAGATTTGCAAAATCTTTCCAAGACCTTTATCTGTCCCATCTTGCTTAGGGATTTCATTGAGGTCCCTAATCTAGGAGTCTGCTTGCAGGCCCCTTCTCCAGCTGCAGACAGTACAGAGAGACACCTCCAGAGGGTGATTTCACTCACAGGTGGTGGCATCATGCAATACGGAAGACTACAGTTTTTCTCTCACTTTTAATCAGATTAAGTGAAAGGTATGGTCTCTCCAGTCCTTGTGCTGTTTTGTGTGGGCACAATTATGTATGTAGCCAGAATGTCTAGAGGGGCGAATTGATCAGAGTCATAATTATCGTGTGTGTGTGTATGGAAGAGTGTGATCTACCAGCCAGACTGTATCACATCTTGAGGGCCATATTCAGGGTGAGATGACACTGCTCTAGGCACAACAAGCCCAGGCATGGTTCCATCACTCCACCTTCCATATTTGTTTAGTTGGAGTGTTGCACATAAGCAAGGGGCAGACAGAATTTGCTACTGCCTATCAGTATGCTATATATACACATGTAGTATATGCATATATGAGTACGTGCATGAGCAGATACTACAGAACAGCTGACACACAGCTCTTCTTCCTGTCCCAAAGCCCTCAGATAACACAAATGTCCATGTTGGTGGTCCCCACTGCCTCGGAAACATTAGACTTCTCTTTATATTCCTGCTTTAGAGATAATGGGACATACTCAGTCTGACGTCAGATGGAGTCAGCAAAAATACCCCTGACTGTCTGTTTGACATGAGGATGACTCAGTCAAAGACCTCACCTTTCTTGTAAGAGGTCTTTCTAAGCAGCTATTAGAAAGCCTGACAGCAGTAGCTGGGATACACAAAACGACTTTAAGAACTTCAATAGAGAGCCTGGCTGGGGCTGCAAACATTGTACCCTTGATGAGTAGAAATCCTGCTTTATGGAGATTTTTAGGGAGGACTTGAAGGAACGGGTCCTGCATCTGCAGAAGAAGCAGTGTGGTGGTTAGGAGGCAAGACTGAGAGTTAGGACAGATGAATTCACACCCTACTTTATTGCAAAATACTGGTATGACCTGGAGCATACCTTTGTTCCTCAGTGTGTCTGTAAAACAGAACAAATTGTACTTCCCATGCCCAGGTCCTGAAAGTCACATGTGGTTGTGTATTTTAAGGTCAATAAGGATGCTTGTGTATTTTAAGGTCAATACCTTAGAAGATTTCTTATATGGTTTTCCTGTATGCCTTACTTCAGTGATTATAACATGTAAAATACCGGTGGAAAAGTCCTGTCTATGGATTGATCCCAGTTTTGCAAGAAGGTTTCTCTGTTCGTAGTAACAGTGCTCTGTCTGTCGCTACCTCTGAAAAGTTTTTGAACAACTGAAATGTCCCTTTTTATCTTTTCCCTTCTTTTATTCTGTCCTTTGTTTCCCAGTCCAGGAATCTGAGAAGCTGCATAGGGGTCTGCTGGGATCTTAATGACTTGCTGATCTGGGTCCCACTCTTACAGCCCTTCTTCTGCCATTTGTTCATTCATGTGCTTCTACCCCCACCTATTTCCCTACATCTTCCATCCATACCAACCTATGACAGTCCTCTGCAAGTGCAGCTCTCAAAGTCACTGCCTGAATTTACAAATGATCAGTAACTGTGGCAGGGACAGAAACCTGAAGTGTTATTTTGACTGGATGTGTTGAGTGCTCCCACACGTGGGGTTTGCCTGAGGAAGGGAGAATTGCTACACCACAGCCAACCTTACAGGTGGAGAAGCTTGTAGCAGTTGTAACCCTTTTCGCTTCAGGAATGGCATCCCCATGCCTGGGAGTGTGTGTGAGCATCACTCAGTCCTTCGGGGGTCACAGTCTTTGGTGAAGGAATACATACACAGATTGCCTATGAGATTGCTTTTGTAGCTCCCTTTATTTCTCTCATATGGCTCTCAGGGATGCATAAAGGCTGAAGAATGCGTTTTCCATCTAGCACAGGCTCTTAATTTTCTCCGCAGGAGAGACAGCCATGTCAAAGAGACAATAGCAGCCTTATGATAATGAGATGTCAGGTGCTACTCTCAGGTGAAGGAACAGCCTAACTATGGTCACTCAAGTTGTCCAGCAGTAAAGAGCTGTGGACTTGGGAAGAAATCCTGAAAATCACATACCCACCCTAGAAAAAACAGGACTTATTTTCTCATGCTGCCAGGTTTTCACAGCAAAACCTGCTGGCGTGTGGGGAGCTGCCCTGCTGCTCTTGGTCTCAGTTTGTGGCAGTCCCTGAGCTGTGAGCCAATGAATAGTGTGAGCATGTCCTGAGGAGGTACTGCTGTTGCTTACCCTCTTATTATACACTGCCCTCCATGGTCGCTGCCAGCTATTGCCAGTGACCGGTGACAGACCTGACCAGACCTTTCATCTCATCTGGCATGGCTGTTCTTAATTTCTTGAGTGTTATATTCACATGCCCATATTTTTTCTTGTTGCTTAAATCAGCTTAAGGGGACTTGTGGAACCTACATTAAATTAGTGTTTGATCCAGATTAAAAGTACTTTTTACTGTTTTTACTATATTTTAGGGATTATACCAGACCAATTTGCTGATCTGCCTTACTGGGAGCCTCCAAAATACTCAAGGGAGTATGTTATGAGATCAAGTGGCCAGGAACTAGGAGCAACTCAAGCCAGCTTTGCTACTGAACAAATAGTTCATGGAAGCACACCCTCATATTAAGGCAAAGACAAGGGATGGCTCTTTAGATCAAAGTTACAGGAGTTTAGAAGCATCCCATTCCCTGAGCAATGGAAACACAGCCAGATCTGGTGTGGAACTTCGTGTTGCTTAGCTCGAATCCTGTTGTGTGACTGTGTTTAAGAGCAGATATGATATCTGAAAGAAAGTGATTTTGAAAGACAGGGGAGTGAAGAGGTGTCTATTATCTTTCCTGCACAGATGAGAGTGCTGAAACTCAGGTTTCTTGGTATGAACCACCACTCCCACTCCCCCTGTGAGCACCAGAAGTGATCTGGGTTCTGGTTTTCCATCTCTCAGGCACGCTTCCAAGTGCACTGAACCCCATAGAAAGACTCCTGACATCACTGGGCTTTGGCTCTGTCCAAAAGCTGGCTGCAGGAGCACACTGTACTCAGGCTACATTAAATAACTGCTCAGCTTGCTTCATTTCCATTGTTGTTACTTTTATAATATGACTGGTGCTGGTTAGATGGATTTGTGACCCTCTGAATCCCCTCTTGACACAAGCACTGTGTGTGAAGAGTTTGGCCTTTGATTAGTAACGACCACAGGCAGACACAGCAAAGTTTTATTTTTGCCTGCTGAAGAGTGTCTTATGAGGCCAAGAAATAGAATATGCAACAGTTGCCTTTGAGACAAAAGGAATTACTCCTTCTTTTACTCTACCTTTTGCTGCTTTTTTCCCTCTACCTTTTGCTGTCTTTGCTGTCCTTCAGTGGTGCCCGCTATACACTGAGTAGTCCCGCTCGTGCAGATGGCTCCAGGTGTATTCACACCCACCCCACAGAAAGACCCTTCTCCTTCTCTTCACATCCGCTCAAAAGCCACACGCAGGGGCAAAGGCTGCTTTTGCCATGATTTCTGTGTGGCTGCTGACCCTGCACATAGCACATTATGTGAGACATCACCACGGCTGCTGTGAAGCACGTCCACACCTTCCATCGACACACACCGAGGAAACACGATGATTACCCTTGCTGCATGTAGCAGGCCCACCACCTGTCCTTTTTATCTCATCTTTCGCTTTGCTCTTAGTTCAGTGTTTCTCAATTTAGTGTCCTGGCACCCTGATGATAGCCTGTGATATTTTAGCTTTGATGCATGTTCCAACCTGTGCTTCTTCCACAGGCAGAACTGCCCCTTTCCTTTGGGAACTGTAAATGTCATGTTTATTCATCATTATGGAAAACTGGAAGCTCCAGAACAACATTTCCAAATATTTTTCAAGGCAATCCTGTTCTGGCAAATGTCCAGTAACAATCCGCATACAGATACTTATTTATTAACAGCAGGGGGGATTTTGCAGTCCTTAACTTGCCGTATTAAAAGCGTCCTGGACAGTGCAGATAAAACTTGTCACCTTGTGATGGCTGGTGAGTGACAGATGTGACTTGAGGAGTGGGATATTGGCCACTGTGTCACATAGCTCAATCCCACAGCTGATGCAAACACGTCTCATGGTTTCCACTGACATCAGCAACCTCCAGTGTGGGCTGGACACTGGAGGCCAGCCTTGCTTTTGGGTGAGTCAGGGGATACCTCAGTGGCAGGAGACTTGTGTTGCATCACGGGATGGTCAGTGTCCAGAGCTGACGCTGTCTGGGCCAGAGGATCACGTATTACAGAGCCACCCTCTGTATTGCCTAGACCATGTGCCCTTTCTGCTTAAGCTTACCCCAGGCAGAGATCATTCTCAGCTGGAATGATTTCAAAGCAGAAATGTGCAGTGTGCTTTCTGATACTCTCCACTCTTCTGACAGGAGAGAGTCAAGGCTGTTTCTTGGTTTTGCACTTAAGCACTGAAGGCTTTGCAGGACAGAACAAAGGTGGGGGAATATCAGCATTCAGGATATGTCTGGATAGTTCAGTCCCCACCAACTAGAAAAACTCCAGAAAGATGTGTGAGAAACCCCATAAGTATATGTGTAAAATCCATATGTACAACCCATACGTATATGTGTAAAATCAGAGGCTAAATCTGCAGGTCTCTTGAGGTTGATTGAGACTCACCTCTTTCATATGAAGGCCATAGTTTCACAGCAGCATCCAGACGATGTGAGCCAGCACTCCTCTTGAAAGGGTATGACACAACTGCTTGCTTCTGCCCCATACTGTCCTTTCCCTTGGATGTGTTTAAATCTTATTTATATATGCTGATCCCAGTCAGGGAGCTGGTTCAAGTGAAATACTGGTCCTTGCTTCCAGGTTGCTCTTGGCCTGGGTCAGATCCTCAAGCCAGTACAGAGCAGCAGCACAGACATCAACAACAGGAGAAGGAAGGTGGAGGTCAGAGTGCAAGGGGCAATGGGACATCTGCTTGCAGCAGCAGCAGCACTGGTTTATGCTGGTTTTAAATGGCTGTGAAACTATGGAAGAGCTTTCAGTGTCTACTACAGTGCAGGATAATCATGACCAAAGAAATCACACAGAGCTCAAACCTTTTTATTCTTCAAAAGCTTTTTTATCTGGAGTCATTGATGCCACTGTGACGATTAAATTGGAAGGCTCAAACTGGAAATTATTTCTAGGGTGTTTCCTGGACCACAAGCTATCCATAAGATGAAACTGTAAAGGTCAGGCTTTTATGAACAACCGTGAATCACTTGCATTTGCACTGAAGGGGGCAATGCAATTCCCTTCATTACTTTCAATCTGATGGTAATTCCACCAAAATATAATTCCTGGAGGAGTTCTCAGCACGTTCCTGATTTAGGAAGGGATCTGTGAATATTTTTCCTTCAGGAGCTGTGTGAATGACTGCACCAATGCTTGCAGAAGTCTAAATCTACTGAAAAAAATCCAGGCATGTAGCACTACAAGTCCCAGTATTGCACCCTGTGTTTATTATCATGCAGCCCTTTGCACTGGGTCCCTCTAGTCAGGAGTTATTTCTGTTTAGTGATCTGAGAACAGAGCCAGGGAGCTGTATGTAATCCCAGCTTTAACACCCATTAGGCACATAGCCTGGGGTGAGGCACGTTCCTGAGTCTGTGCTCCGTGCTGGTGAATAGAAACGATAGTCTCTCTGTGTACATGGAGGCCATGAAGTCCACCTCAGAATGATGCCACATGTTTTCCTAGAGATAGTAGCTTAGCCTGATGAGTTCCTAACGCTCATCTCCTCTTTCAGTGTGCACGTGTTGCTCGGTATGCCGACTCCTCAGAGGTGAGTGCTGGATTTCCTGTGCCCCAATACCCACGCATCCCTTTTGGGCATGGCTGTGTTCCCCAGCCTGGCTTGCTCCTGCCGCTCGTACTCACTGGGTTTCCTAACACCAGGGGAACAAACCAGGGGAAGGCCAGGCTGCAAGCAGGTTCGTGAGCTGTGTGTGTGCTGATGGCAAGTATTGCAGTGTTTCTCACCTTACTGACCTGTGTTACCCAAGGCTGGGGAGTGTTTCTCTGGAGAAAAACTTCAGTCCTTTCTGTTCTAGAGGATGTACCACTGTTGCTGCACCACTCCTCTGCCCTGTATCCCCCAGAGCTCGTGTAAAATCACTGGGAACGCATCAAGAGCAAATCTTCCTCAGTCTCATCCCTGTTTTGCTCTGCTCCCTAAGGATTGTCATGTGTTTCTCTGTTGGTGGAGAGGACATTTGTGTTTGGGATGAGCAGGGTACATGGCAAAACCCAGTAGCAGACCCTTGTATGACAAAATAGGGTTGAACAGAGTCTCCCTGCTTCAGTCTGTGCTAGAGCTGTTTTTGAAAAATGCCCTCACTGTCCCCAGCATTTATTGTGTTTACCAGCTTATGAGTGTGGTGAACGCTTTAGCTGCCGGTGGTCTTTTCAATTCTGCACCAGTTAGCTTGGTTGCTAAGAGCTGGGCCATATCCCTTCTGCATTTTGTCCCAGTGGCAGATGAAAGGAGGGGGAGGCCTCTGATTTGGGCATTCCAGAGAATGGGGCTGCCAAGCAGCTTGTCTAGGGAGAAAGAAGAAATCCAGACTGGCAGCGTCTCATGTTGGTGGAAGCAAAAAACCTTCGTAACTCCTTTACTTCTATCTCATGTGCTTTTTGTTTATTTTGCACATTCATCAACCTGGAGACGGCAGCAGAGGGACTGAAGGATCACAGTGCTGCCACCGTGCTGCAGCCATCTGTGCCTTCCCCCTGCCTTGCACCTGATGGGCCGCGCAGCCCTGTGCAGCATCAGTGCTCGGAGGCTGGGTGATCCCAGCCTGACACTGTCTCCTTGCACACTGCGTAGGTGGCACACCAATACTCGTATTTGCTTTGTCACCCTCCCTGTTGTCTTTTTCCGGTTCTTTGCACTAGCACATTTGAGGTGAGTGTGCCACTGTGCAGGAGAACAAAGCCTGTTTAAGGTGGTATCTAAGCAATCATGAAACACTTGTATTCACAGTGCATTTTATTAGCACCCTTCTAATTTTAGCCTAAACGAATTTTATGGATTTGACTTCAAAGTGTTACTTATAAAAAGAATCACTGAATCCTTAATAGCCATGAGTTAATCTTAGGAAAGTCATTTAATGATGCTAAAGCAGTAATCAGTCCAATATGTTTACAAATTTAGCCCAGAGTCATGTTGATCTGGTTTAAACTGCATGCCATCTTTCAGATTGGCTTGTTTTACTATCCCCCCACCCCCCCCCAACATAATCCAGTCCCTTAGACCATGTCAATAGGGATATGCTAAGGCTCTATCTCATAGAGGGTTCATTCTGTCTCCACAGGCTGCCCTTTCTCTGTCTCCAAGGCAATAGATGCATTAATGCACTCTCAGACAACAGCCTGCAGTTTAAAATGCTCCTTTGTAAGTGCAGCTTTGGTAGCTTAGAGAGCTGACTACGTAATGTGAACACATTTTTTCAACACCACGAAAAGCAGGGGGGAGAAAGAAGATAAGTTTGTTTAGCTAGGACTAAGTTGTCCTGAAATATTGGCAGTCATCTTTCCTTGGTGCAAACTACTGTGTAGCCATTTTCAGGGTACAGTCATTAACAGTACTCATTTCAAAGAGTTTCTAATCTAAATGGGCAGATAGTCAAGCCTTACCTCAAGCAAGAGTATCAAAGGCTGTTTTAGAGCCATGATGCAGTCTTTTTGGCAGGAGCAGTTGTCTTAATGCTCTTGCAGGTGGAACTCAATTATTTCTCTCACTGGCAGACTCGTAGCAGCCCCCACAGCTCTTAGGAGAGCACAGGCTGGTGGGAGCAAAAGTCTGTCCATCCTGCTCCCTAGGTGATATCCTGAGAGAAGCACTGGACAAAATAAAAATAGTTTGGGCCAAAAGATGGTGGTTTCATGAGGATATGGCCTGCAGGTGCCATGGGAGTGTGCAGTTATGCAGAGACTGAAGACCAGGCTGAATGCAGCATGAGCTCACCCTGTACGGGAGCAGATCCGTCACTGTCAGTGGTAGTGGGCTCCTGTGCTGCTGAAGCTGTTTGCTTCACAGATGAACTCTTTCCTGCCCAGTTGTCTCACTCCAAATGGCCTCACAGTCTGCACATGACAAAGCATTGACGCAATTGAGGACATTCATCCTTTGCTCTGGGCAGCATCACTAAATGCAAGTGTGTTCCACTATATATACTCCAGCATGTCATCTTGACAGCTTCTATGCCAGCCCTTCTCGCTGTTGTTCAGAGGCAGGCCTTTGCTGGCAAAACTCCTTCTTTATACAGGTTTCTGATTTATCTCTTCTATGTTCACGGCCTGTGGAAAGTCAGGCAGCAGCATTAAGGAACAACGGTACAATTACATCAGAGCTCTTTTTTCCCTTCAGGAAGGACAGAGTGAAAATCTCCAGGGATATCTGTTTGCCTTTTGTCAGTGCCTGGTAAATGCTTAAACGCTGGTCAATATTAAACAAGGTTGCTTGGAACTGACATTTAAGAAGTAACAAATATTATGTTTGGTGGTGTTCTCTCAACTAACGTCTCTTAGGTGCTGTTGAAAGACCTGTGGCATGGTTGAGAAGGAGGAATGATTTTAATCCTTGCAGATGATAAATATATCTAGCAGATATTGAATAATCAGCTGTATATGGGGAGAACTATTGCAGCTGCATGTATTTGAGGGGGCATTTAATACTAAAATGCTGATTAGGAGCCTTAGGCAATGTAAGAAATGTGTAAGGACATGAGTGGTGAATGGGACTGGTTTGTGTGTGTGCACCACTGGGTTGTGGCCGTAGCGGTGACTGATACACTCATGTACACCTTAAAAACTACAGCTCAGCAGTGGCTGACAGTCAGCCTAGTCAACGTGTTCAGTCAGCTGTCCACAAGGTGTTGCAGCTCAAAGCCAGCCCCTGGAGTTTTTCCAACAAAATAATGTTGGATCTCTTCCTACACGTGATTGTCACCCTGAAGACAAGGTGACATCACACACAATCAGCAGTACAGCTCAGCGAGGACCTTAATGGGATATTCACTTAATTGTGTTTTAAACAAATCACCTTATTGGTATATTAGATGTATCCAACCCCATCTTTGTGATATGCTACAAATTGCACATGAGATTATTACAGTGGAAAGTACTCTTAAAAAACTAATTGACTTTGCATCAAGGGGGCTGTTCATATATCTGAACTAATTCAATTAAATGATGTAGGTGGTTTTATTTTTGTTCTTAGCCAGTTTTGCTTCCAGCTCTTGTGCTGGGGATTTTTTTTTTAACCTTTCTCTCACTGAGTTTAAAGAACAAATGACCACTTTACGTAGCTCTAGGCATTTTGTTCCTTAAAACTACCCTTTAGTAAATGTTGAATCAAAATTTTCAGTGATGATTTGCATCACTTTGCAACAGTAACTCTGAATGGCAATTTGGGGGTTTGGGTATTTAAAAATACTTTCATACTTACTTTGGTTATTCCAGGGAAGGAAAAATTTTCATAGAAAATCAGTAGGTTCTTTAAGTACATTTGCATTTTATGAACAGCAAGTTAAAACATTGATTGTTGTTTAATAAACTCCAGTTGAATGACATGTATTATGAAAGCAAAGATGAAGATTTCTGTGCTCTGAAACAATCTTTCTTCCCCCTCTACACCCAAATGTTTTCTCCTAACAGTTTGTTCTTTCCTTTTCTCTATGTAAATATTATGGGACTCTGATGTAAGTGTTACAGATTGCATGAGTTTTCTTCTGAGGTGTTTGAAATAGACTAGCATTTAACAACTTAATCATTTATGGGATGTGTTTTCATTAACGGATGACTTTGTTGATGTGATTAGACTTGTTTGCTTTGGTTGCACTTGACTTCAGCTTTGGAAAGGATATCAGCCTCTGTTTTGTGGCTCCTGGGCAGTGTGTGCTGGTGGAGTTGGCTGCTCCTAACTTCCTGGTTTGGCCATGAAAACTGTTGGGGAACTACATGACTTGGGTCAATGTCTTTTGGAAATGATGGCAAATTTATCTTTGTTGCAGGGAAAAGAAGCTGATCGCCATCGTATAATAAATATCTGTTCTCTTGCTCTTATTAAGTGGTGTGCAAACTTCTCTACATGAATTATCCCCTGGATAATGAATTATCCCCCCTTAGCTTTGGAGTGACTTTATCTTCCATTACAATGATACAATACATTGCTCCTGGCTGTAGTCGGTGACTGTGGTTTTCCCCATTGCTTCTGAGGAATTACAGTGATGGGAGGAAGAATTATTGTGCCCAGCAAAATAAGGGGTGGTCCAGCTTCTCTCAAAGATATTGGGGTGCCTGATTCCCACTGTAACTGTATTTAAGTGTCCAAATTTTTCAGAGGATCTAGATCAAAGTAATTTGCTCATCTGTAGTTAGAGTGGGCCAGGTCCTGACCTCTTATACTCATGAAAATCCATAGGAGTTACTCCGAATTTACACAGCAGCATAGACCAGAGCCTGAATCAAAGCAACTGCTGAAAAAAACCCAGCATGCTACTGAATCCCTTTTGTTGCTGTAGAAAGAGTGTTGCAGGTGAGATTTCTTAGCCCTTGTAGAATCACAGAAATTAAAGATGATGAAGGTGTCGCCCTGCATTCCCTTGTCCATGCTGGGTTGTTCCTTGTTGTGCGTTTAATAGCTTAGATCCCAACTCTGCAGAGCACTCGAATGTCTACTTTAACTTAAAATATGCCCAGCTTCAGGGCTTCCCACACAATGTGTTGGTTATATCAGTTCCCTTTGAAGGAATCAGGATAGGATGATAGGAACTGGAATTAAGGGGTCCATTTCCTTAGACTGTTTACAGTCAGATTCTGTCTTGCCTTAGTGAAGAGAGGAGTGTCATCAGGTCTGGATACTGAAAAGACATTTGCAAGAGGCAGCAGCAGCTTTCTCCCTGGCACACCAATGGATTTCCCATTTCTGCAGTGATTCTGCCCCTCCACGCAAAGGTGTGGAGCCATAAATGTAAGAGACAGAAACACCCAAGACACAACCCGCTCTGAGATGGGGAGTCAGTGTGTCCCAAAGATGAGAGAGCCAGGAGAGTCATCTGGTATATGGTCCAGGCTTTTACACAGTCACCTCCAGGCTGTGACACGATCTCTGGGGCTGTCAGCTGCTTCCCTGGAACAGCACACACTGCTGGCTCTGCCACTTTGGGGACATCTGATAGTGGCCTGAGGCCCCACAGCCTTGTATCCTAAAGATGGCTGTTAGAAACACACAAGAGGTCACCTGAGGCCAAGTGCTGTCCTCAAGAAACATGTGCCAGTGCTGACATGTTTTGCTCCTCAGTCTTTACCTTCTCCATAGACAAATCTTGGTGTCCCAGAACATCCATTCACTTTAAGCCTCCATCTCCTTTCTCACTAATTCCTCACATGTGTGTTTATTATTCTGGTTAATCCCCTGCTTTACGTTTTCTCCTGCAGAGGACTCACTCTCTTGGTGTCGGAAAATTATTTTTTTTTCCTGTCATCACCCTATTCACAAAAAAACCCAACTTCAGAGTTGGCGCTTATGCAGCAGCAGCCCTTCAGAGTTGTCTCCAGTGCCACAACAGTGTAATGCTTCCACAAATGTGGGACAAAGTCTGGCACCCCAGATCAATACAAGGTTGGGCTTGCCCACAATACAGATGTTCTCCCCAAGGCAGGGTGAGCAGGGGAACAGGCCTGATATATTCAAGACCTGCTCTCATCAATGGTCAGAAATGTAGTGGACGGACCTGGGACAGACCCTCTTCTTCCCTCTTCCAGTTCAGTGAGGCTGAAGCAACACTGGTTCCCATTTGGCAGGTTTTTAGTGCCTCATTCACCATGAGATGGAGCAAGGGAGAAGAAGGCATCAGACCAACTTCCAGTGGACTTTACAGACCTCTCTGCTGAGGGGGTCAAAGCAGTATGTGCCAGCTTGGAGGCTGAGCTCTCCTCTTGATCTTCACGGAAGCAGCTCCAGGACATGAATGTGATGCTCAGGATGATAGGGAGAGCGAAGGAGCCTGCAGGAGGCTGTGCCTGCCCTGGAGACAGATGATGCAGGTGGCAGAGCCGCCTGGTTATCTTTTTTTGCCCAGCACCCAATTTAAGAGAGAGAATAATAATGGAGAAGGCAATGTACACTGAAAAAAACATGGGATTCACAGGAGCATTATCAGGGCTGACAGTTCCTTCTGTCTCCTTTTGTAGTGGAGCAGCTGGCTGTGGGAGAAAGGGAGCAGGGCACATTCGCCTGATCCTGTATGCTCTCAGCTTCAGCAGCCAGTGTCTCCATGCTCTGGTCACTGAGTGCTCTAATTCCGGTTCTCCAACACCCCTCTCTCCTGTCCCATTCAAGTCCTCTTTTCCCTGGGGAAAGCCCTCCATGGAGGCACATGGCTGGACCTGTGTTGTTGGGCCACTGTGCAAGCCTCAGTGAGGCAGCTAAAAGAAGTCCTGACCCACTTTTACTATCTGGAAACAAAATGCCTAAAGTCCAGCCTGCAGTCCACATCTGAGGGACCTCTGGGGAAGAGGGCAGCTGGGAGCAGTCATATAAATTGGTGTTGGGGGCAGTACTTGGCCTCCAGGCTGCATGTTTGGGCATGCTTGGTTCAGGCTTTGCTGAACAAACAACATTTAAAACAAAATTGACTCCATTTTTTCTTGGCTTAGAGAGGTGCCAAGGACAAGCTTCCACATCCAAGAGGGCCTAAGCTAGGCTCTTCCTGGGTAGCTTACTTCCCAAGTGGAAGGATAAAATAGTAATTTAAATAAAATATGCTTTGCCATGTGGTCTAGAGAACATTTAATTCTCCCCACAGTGTTGTCTTAACACTACAGTCAAAAAACCCAATTCAGCATTATCCTGGGCCTCTCTGCAATGTGACTATCAGCATTTTCCGTACAGCTGGGAAAAAAAGTCAACTTCCAGCTCTTCCTGGAAACCTGCGATGGTGTTTTCCAGCCTGTCCATGCATATGGTGATAAAGGGATAAAAACACGGGGTCAGTGGCTGGAGGATGGTGTGCACTGCTCTCTTGAGCAGCAGCCGCATCCTGTGGGCTGAATGCAGGGGCTGAGAGTGTTTAGCTGCTGACTTGAATTTGGCACTGGAGAGAGCCCCAGTGACCTGCTCGTGACTCATGGTGTTGCTGCAGCCAAATCACTTCCCCTTTGTCTCTCTGTTACCCAACTGAAAGAGCTACTGGACAATTCAGTTCTGTGCTTTAAGGATCTAAATGGATTAGTAAGTATTAGACGTGTAAGCATCCTCTTTGGTTTTAGTCTTTGGTCCAGCAGAGTCTTACAGTCAGGCTGAGACAAGAAGCACAAAGCATTATTTCTATGTATGTTCATACAACAGTCTAAGTATTGAGCCAATAATTGTGGTTAATGCCATCTGAACAGCAAACACTTCCTCTCCTGACACGTTTCAGAATGAAAAAAGCCTAAGTATCAGTTAATCAGAGAAAGCTCCAGCCCTGCTGATAAGAAACTGTGGAGATGCAGGAAGCTTGATCATGCTGGGTGTCCTCTTCTGTACCTCTTGCTTTGGACTGTCCATTAAAAATACCATCTCGCTTCACTGTCTGGATTTAAGGCAGCAAATGGATTGTGACCAGTCCCACAAATATAGTGCCATAAGTTACAAGGATAAGAACCACTGAGCAGGCGTTAATGGTCTGTAGTCATGGAGCCATAATCTGCCTTCAGATCCATCACTGGAGTTAATGCTCCATAAAATTTACTCTAGAGTGACTGAAGAGAGACTTTTCCCTGCTCTGGTCTTGCAGCAACTCCCCCACTTGCTGAGGGTCCATTCAGTGCCTGGTGAAGCTTTTGGTTAACCTCAGTGGATCTCAGACTGGGTGCTTGGCTTGAGCTCTCTCAGCTTCAAGTCTGTTAGTGCTGCTGTGCTTCATATTTCTGCACCACAGGCAGCTCTCTCTATACTGACCAGAGGGCTTCAACACTCATTTGGTGTCTCCTAGAGGACACTCCTTCTGGAAGCAGTGGATGCAGGAACTATGGATGGAATCAGCGTTTCAACAAATCAGCTATTTTATTTATCCCTGAGCCAAACTAAAAAAATATATCTCATTCTAGAGTCAACCTCCAGAACATCAGAGGCTGTGAATTTAGTCTCAATTCTATGCAAAATAATCCAAATAGAGTTTATAATGGCTTCATAAACAAGAGCCTTTTGATTTCTAACCTCACAGCCGCTATTACTCAAGTGTGATGTGTGAACCTACTGTCTATTAATCCCTAGAAGATGCATGGCTTTGCAGTGAGGTGGCATTTGACAGAGTGTGAATCAAACAATCACTGATTTCCTCATCCTTTGTCTTCACTAGACTGTAAATGGCCATGTTATGTAGCTGTGGACAATAAGTATGAAAAGCCACCTGAGGCAAACTGTGAAACAAAAGGTTCTGTGTTCTCAGATGATGAAGAGAACAATTCATTGGATTGTGCATTCATGAGCAAAAGGCCCAAAAAGAAGGATCAACCCCTTGAGGTACTTCCATATTGTCAAGGCTCCTCCTTCTATGACATTCCTTGAATCTTCAACTGAATGAACTTCTCTCTTTGGTCTAAAAACACTGAGTACAAACAATACATTTATGGTCTTTCAAGGGTGGGTCTTGCTATGGGTTTGCTCACTTTTCAGCATGTGTGGATTTCCTGAAAGAAGTCTGAATTTGTGCCTGTGGAGATAATAGTTATACGGGGCTTCAGAGTTGGATCTGAATTGCAGAACTTGGGTGTAGCTCTAAACCACATGTTAACGTGGAGGTATTTGGGATATCAACTGCTAGTTGATTTTTCATGTCTGTAGAGGAAAATATACTCTCACCCCTAAGGCAGGGTAGTTAATGGTGAGAACAGCCAGCACCCACAGCCAGAGCCCTCACAGTTCAGAGCCCAGTCCCCCTCGCTTGATTTCACACCTAGCCAAACCCACCAAAACCAGCAGCAGTTCTTCTGCATGACTTCGATAGGTTTTTGAATCAGGCACTGTGTTAACAAGTATTCTTTAAGTTGCTTCGTGGAAACAAAAGAACTAAAGGAGATGCAAATCTCACCCTGTGGTTTGCCAAAAGCCATTTTAGCAACGCTTTGTTGTGGAGGAAATACAATGTCCATGGGAGATGCTGTAGGTAAAGACTCCTTCCAGATCTGGGCAGGGGGGATGGAGCCACAGCCAGCAGCTCTCAGATTCGAGCCGGGAGATCTCCACCATGGGGGAACTGGGTTTGTTCCACCCTCCCCTTAGCTCAGTGTGAGGGAGCAGGAGTCGTGTGGTTTGGTTGGCAGTTGTATGTCCTTCTGGTGGGTTGTCCTACCTCTGGGGGCTCTCACCAAAAGCTGGGCTCTGTCCTTACCATGGAAAGATGCAGCCTCTCTAGCTACTCTGAGAGCTGTCTAGCAGCCTCCCAAAGGAGGCAGAGCTAATCATTCCTGATTTAAGAGTCCTACTGAGTATTTAATGGCTGCTTTGCTTTAAGAGCCGTCTGGCTTCCCAAAGAGAGCCTTCTCCCAAGCTGCAGGAGGTACTGCTATCATTGTCCGGCTGTATCCCAGGGCTCCTGCTTTACAGATAGCAACTCTGAGTCAGCAGCTATGGAGTCTGGTGTGGTGCAGGATCCCTGACTGCCATCCATAGCAGCTTTCTTCCTCAGCTCTTCTCCTCCAGCTGTGCCTTTCTGGGTGCAGCCGTCCCATCCAGGTCTGTTGTGCTTTTGGGGATTCGCAGTGGAGACTTGAGGTAAAATTTCAGGCTTGGAAGATGGAGTGAGGTGTTGGATTAATCCCATCTCTGAAAAAAACTTCTTTGGTTTATGGGCAAGCTAGAAGAGATGGAGATTTAGATGGAGTCTAAACAAAACCTCACCATGCTGCAGTTCCTTATCTATATGAATATTTATACCTTGCTGCATCATGGGAATGTGGAATTACAGCATGATCTTGGGTTTGAAAATCCTATAAAACAGAAATTACAAAGTCCTCACTTATGAATGGTAAGATCCTGTCAGAGTCTTACAGGTAAATAGGTTGATGCTGTTAAAGAAAACAAAGTTTTGGATATTTATGTAAATGGAGTAGAATTGCTTATCAGGCC
Organism: Strix aluco; assembly: GCF_031877795.1. NCBI lineage: Eukaryota > Metazoa > Chordata > Aves > Strigiformes > Strigidae > Strix > Strix aluco. Next base: position 6,883,025 of record NC_133934.1, read on the forward strand.
TTGCAGTGTTATATGATGCTATGACAGGCCTCCACACTGAGAATTTGTGCTCCTCTGCCACATCTGGTAACCATTTTTTGTGAAGCTTGCAAGACACAACGCCATGCCAAAGCTCTTCTGAGAGAAGTATGCACTGCAGATTAGGTTGGGGTTTTTTTCTTCTGGTTTGCTAGTCTAACTAATTTCTGTCTCAGTCTGGAGAACGGGGTTAATCACAGTAAACCAATTTCATGGAGTTAGTCTGGCTCCTCCTGGGCGTTCAGGGCTCCTTTTCAAAGCTCTCTGCATCAGCTGACTGCAAGGCAGAATTGCAATAGTTGGCTTCTAAAATAATTTCAACGGATTGTGTCTGGCTTGTCTCCCAAGCAAGAGGCTGATCTTTGAAAAGAGTTCTGCCTTCTGGGAATTACAGGCCCTGTGTGTTTCACCTTGGGGACCCCTTCAGCTTTGTAATGCCCCAAGGAGCTGTACTCTCAGAAGGGCTGTGGCTGGGATGGACAGTGCAGGACAGGGTGGGAGACACCGGAGCTGGCTTTCTGCCACCAATTTGCTCTCTTGATCCAGGAGCTGCTATGAATGGCACCAATTTGTCCTGGCTCCTTCAAATGTTATGTTATAAGCGATCTTTAGCCACACCTTTAACCAAACGCCAGAGGGGAAGGTGTTGGTGTAACCTGAGTAAAGGTACAAGAGGTTTCTTAACAGGGTTAGTCCTCAGCTGGTCATTCATTAATGACCTTCAGGGCCAAGATCTGCTTCTCCATTTCTTCATGCCTGGAATGGGATCATTGCCACAGAGATGCCACAGAGATGGGTGAGTTTTAAGGAAAGAAAAAATGTTTCCTATTATGCCACTGAAGTTTTGTCTTGCTTTTCTGCAGGCACCGCCTAGGACCCTTAGACCTCGCTTCAGGAAGAAAAGTACCTCGTCCTCTGCCACTGAAACAATGTGAGTGCAATGAGCCAATAGCACCAAGATCCACAGAATGTCTCTCTTCTGCCTTAAAGAGCTACTCGTTAATAATGTAGGAAACAGCAGTGGGATGGATGTGCTTTGATGTACAGCATTGCAGACATGGCCTTTCTCTCTCCTCTCTCTGTATCCTTCTGTTACACGCTTCTCGCGTTTGTTCATGACGTGGGTAGGACAGTCTGGCAGACACCTGCAGGTGAAGAGTCCTTGTTTTGTTTGCAGAGTGTACACCCACTCACGCTAATCCTGTAAGGCTGTACATTTACAATTCTTATTTGTGTCTGCATAGCTCTAGCTCTGTGAATGCACAGCAGAAACAAAAATAATCATGATGATACATTGACAGTGTATTTATTTATGGCTTTAGCATTAATGAAGTGGATTTGCAGAAGCCATGAATTTCTCTTTCCTCCCTTCCTCCTCAAGACTGTAAATGATGTAACAAATGTCAAAGTACTTTGACTGTACAAAGTATCCAAGATTCATTAGCGAAAGCTGAGCTGCAACTCTGTTTCTCTTTCTGCAAGTAAATCATGTGTTCTGAGAAAATCATTGTTCTAAAAACCGTAGAGGCTGAACCACTTAGAGAGGATGAGGAAGAGATGTGCAAGAGAAAATAAATGGTTTCAACAATGTAATGAAGGGGGAGTCTTAATTTTGATCAGCCTGAGCCAGGAGAGTATTGTGTGGAAAATGATGGCGGCTAGAAGAACTAGATCATATTGCTTGTGGCAAATGTTCTACTGCCAGTTTTTAAGTGTGAGCAAGCCAGGCTTGTACTAGCTACAGCAACAGAAGTTAGAATCGCTTTAGTGATGCACTTCCAGGGGAAAATGCAGCTTTCTCCCCTGTCTGCATCAGTGTCAGTCCCAGTGCTCTGCTTTCCTGGTGAGGTGCTGCTGTTGTACTTGCACAAGCAGAGCAGGGCACTGGGTCTGAGCTGCTTTTTGAAGCCTGGAGTTTCTCCTGTAGCATGAAGTTTGGTTAGAACCACAAGAACCAGATGCAGTGGTGTATTTGTATCCATATATAAATGAGAAATATAAAAGAAGAGGAAGACATGGTAGGGTTTGTGTATTTGTGCTTCAAGTTGGTGTCTCTTGTAAGTGTTGAGCATGTGAGATTCACACATAAGTTAATTACGTGGCCCTTTGTGTTTGCTCTTGGACCTGTCACATAGACTAGAAAAACATTAGCATTACGTAGAATGTGCCATCACTAACGGATCAGTACACGGGCTTGATGATGAACAGTACTGTTAATCTAGTTCACGTGCAGCAGTCCAGGATGCCAACAGCCGGCTGGAGTGTATCAGGCTCAGAGATAAATCTGAAGTGGCCTTTAAAACCTTCCCTCTGCCGGCTATGCATTGATATCCCAGCTGTCCCTGTCTGATGGATCCCTGAGGTTTCCCCCAGAGCTTCCTAATATGTGGGGAAGAGAGAAAAAAATTATGCGCACACACAAATGTTTATCTGACCTGGCTAGGAAGTGGAAAAAGCAAGCAGGTATTTCTTGTGTCTGCCACAATATTTGGCCTCATTACCTGAGAATTTTATTTCCTTTACGTGTGCTAATTCAATTGTATTTTGCAATGGGTAAAAAGGAAAGTCTTTAGAAAGCAAATTGAAAAAAACAACAAACCTCTCTAAATAGTAGTTATGGAAAAGTCAGTCCTTGGAAGATACTCAGCAAAAGCTTTGAGGAGCTAAGCTTGTGTGCTTTATTTTTAAGCAGCTTTAGAGTTTATTTGATTTCTTTTGGCAAACATTAAAAAGAAATAGAAAAACTGCCTGCAGTGTTAGCAGAAAATAAAATCCTGTTGCAAGCAAGCTGTATTTCCCTGCTATGCAATGGGCTGCCATACGATAAAAAAGAACCTGACAAGTTTGCACTCAGTTATGCCAAAAACCCAACAACATAGAGCTACATAACATCTGACAAATTCTGTTCTCAGACATGCTGTATTAACATGGATTCTCACTAAAATTATTAAATGTGCGTCTAATCTGCTGTTTTACTGTACACTTGACTGTTTAGCATTTCTTAAGTGCTGAGGTGAAATTGTTGACAAGGGAGTTGCCTTATATCTCTCAAAACATTCACTGTATAAATGAGAAAAATAAACCTTTTCATATCTCTGGCAAAAATGTATTAATTTATCAACTGAGCTGTATATTTGTGTATAGATAGACAAGAAATGTGAATGCCTAACCACGTACACTTAGTGCTGTAGTGTTCTGTATACAGAAGAGAACGGTCATTTGCTTTTGATTCCTCATCTTCCACACACAGGTTGTTTACAGGTGTTGCCCCAAGTCTGTCATTTCACTCTTTGGCTCCTTGCGTTCGTTCGGAACAAACACCAGACATGAAGTCTTTTGTTCCAGTTTTTCTCTCGAGTCTCTGCCAAGGAACAAGTCCGATTCAGGGAGTCGCCTTCCTGCGCTGATGCTGACCCCTCCTGGCAAACCAGAGTTTGCAAGACTCGAGCAAAGGGAGGACGCAGGGACGGTGGCTTCTTGCGTGTATTGGCGGGGAGTAACTCCCAGCTCCCTCCCAGCTCAGGCTCGGAGGGTGCGAGCCGGCTAACCGCTTGCAGATTACTCTTAAAAGCAAGCAGTCTTTCAGCTGATGGTTTAAAATAGCAACAGATCTGGCTTAAGTAAGAAAAGCCCGGTTTGGGGGCACCACAGTCAGTCCTGTACGGCAGGCAGGCACCTCCTGGCTTCTCAGAGGTGGCCTGGAGATTGTAACCCTGAAAGGAACCGGCCAGCCCTAGGAAATACAGCCTTTACCCAGCACAAGGCTCAAGTGGAACCTGAATTATTTTGAGCAAGTAAAAGTGAGGCTGAGGGGAAGGAAACTGCAGATGAAGATGGTCCATGGAAAATGGGCCTGTGAATTACCTCATCCATTTACCATAAATTCACCTCAATTATGAGAATTAAGCTTAGAGCAGTTTAGTGCAGTCCTTCACACCGCCGTTCCTGTCGTAGGGGCGTCAGCGCAGTCACGGCAGTTGCCAATTGCTGAATCAGGATCACAACAAATATAGACAAGACAGACTTGATGTGTATCGCTGTCACCTTGGAACTAATCCCCTGCTAATCTAAATTGTGTAAGTGCAAACCCAGCACAGAAGGAAAGAAGAATTGGGTTATTTATTCCTATTAAGAGGGAGAAAGTTGCTTGGAGAGATACGATGCTCCCTAGCCTCATGTAAACAACCTGCTGCCTCCGACTGCTCTCTGAAGTGCTCTCATGTAGTGACAAAACCCTTGTGCTTGTGACCGAATGCTCGTTAATCACAGTCTCCTTTTTGCTGTTTGTTTCGGGTACCCATTTTGCATCTAGCACCATATTTGAAATAGCAGAGAACACTACGTTGGGATTTGCGTTTAGACAAACTATTTAAGGGTCATAAATTGTGCACTTCATGTGATTTCCTTCCTGTGATCAGTAGAAAAGATCTGTGATGAAATGGTACACTTAATGCCTCACACGGATGGCCATTACAACAGTATTCCAAAGGTTGATGTTTTGCTGGTTTTGTTATACTGCTTGATATACATCTTGAATAAAGTCTTAATCTTTTCTTTAAAAAAAAAAAGGAAAAAAAAAAAAAGAAAACATCTTTAGTCTGTTCAATGTATCTGGCAGGCCAGAATAATTACTTTGACTGCTGTATTATTTTTATCTCAATTCTGGCTGACTGTATATAGATGTACTCACTAAGTGCTGCATGTCCTTCAGAACTTCTTTCTGTATTATGAACTGGAAAAAAAAATACAGCTACTGAACACTCTGAGTAACTAGTGAATTCATTGAAACGCTACAGCCTCGTACAACAAACGATCTCTTGCTCTACAGGTGGCTCTGGAGCTGATAACCAGGGACTACCTGCTTAATAATGGGTTATTAGTGAATGTTTTGAAGCTACTGCTAGAAGCAACTGCTTTTCAGACACTTGCTGGAGTATCAGTTTTGTGGAAAAAACCTCCGATCTAGACCTTAGCGAAACCAGAGACCAGTTGCACTGTATACACTCCAAAAGGACCCCATGATAAATCCTTGGCTCTGTTCCATATATACATGTGATCAGATATGCAGCGTGGGGTATAATTAGACTTAAAGAAAAAATAAGCAAGAAAATATTCAGATTGACTGCTTGAGGATTTTGTGAAGGACACAAAGAATATATTCTACTACTCAAAAACCAAGATGGGACACAAAATGTGAGTCTTGTCATGAAATGTGGTGGCTAATACAGTTTTAAATAAGTTATAAAAACTTCACATAGCCATGAAACACTAGTTTTTTCTATGCTCGTTAACATGGAAACACAGCAACAGTTTATGTGGTACCACAACAGGCAACAATACTGACATGGACCCTGCTCTCCGTTCTCTTCCCCAAGGAAAACTCCACTCACTGAGCTACCAATGAGTATGGACACAGCAAAGTATATCCTGGGGCTATCTGAACAAGATTCTTCTAAAAATTTTAAGATTAAATATGTTGAATTATTCACTTTTAGTGATGTTTAGACTATATTCATCCATGTTGCACACAATCACAGGAAACTAACAGATGTCAGAACATGTAGGTGACCAGTTTGACCTCTGCTATGTAAAATAATAATTGCAGCTCACAATAATCTTGAATATTCCTTTATTTTGGGCATCAATGCCCATAATTCTGATCAGATGATACGCATATGTTTATTTAGAAGATGTACCCCACCTCTTTCCTAGACACATTCTAGATTTCTAGAAAGGAAGATTTGTGCGATCATGATATTTCTGGTAGGGATCATCAACGTACCAATTTCTTCTTTTCCAGAAAGAAGTGGTCATTTTATCAAGGAGTTTACATTGTGTTCTGTTGCACAACACCAGCTCTCTCAAACGCTTCCTCTGGGCAGCTGACTTCTTCCACAGTTTCTTCTTATAACCAGCCTGTCAGAAGAAAATACACAGAAGACCTGTGAGTGGGTCGCTGCAGATACATATATACAGCAATACTGATAAGCAAACCAGGACGAATTCCCCACTTTCAGGAAGATGGGTCTCTCTACAGAGCTTTTTTTAACTCCCATACTAGCTACTGCCCTCTAACGGAATGGAAACAATTAGCCCACTGACTGTAAAGAATGCTCTTTTGTTATCAAAAAAGTCTTACCTTTCTCCTAACCCAAAGGCCATTGTGCAGCCGGAGAAACCTATCGATGACAGCTTTCACGGTTTTCCTCTTCCCCTTCCGTAAGCTATAGTAAGTGACAGTCCTCGCTGGCTGTTGAAGTATACTTGGAAGTAGAGATGTGACACTAAAAAACAGCCCCCAAACATGGAAAAAATAGGACAGGAATGAAGCACCTCTTTATAAAAGTAATCACTGGCTTTTTCATATACACAGAAATCAGAAATGGCTGTGACTTCTTAGAAAGTTAACAAGAACTCATCTAACATTACAGCACACCACTTAATGACTGTGTCTGCATGAACACTAACTGCGGTGCTGAACTCTAGTCAAAATGAATCTCATTATTCCACACAGAACAGCTTTTTTCATCTACTAAAAGTGGTTAAACACGCAAGAGAAAACATTCAGCTGTTACTGGCACTCAGGAATTACTTTTAGAAAATTAATC